>NW_028277034.1:29565000-29877500 GCF_059951505.1 Python bivittatus
TGGCCTGGACATGATTCACACCTACCAGCTAAAAAAACTAACAGTAGTGCCTGAGCATCCAGCAGCACAGATGAACCAGCTGTAAACCAGACTGGCTAACACAAGGAAGGACAGTGCTGATCATGAAACAGCACCATCCAACTACCTGCCAATAACCTGCCTCCATACAACACTGAAAGTCATATCAGGCATCATAACCATATGGGCCAGGACGTGAGCACAACTCAGAAGGGCACTGGGAACAACACCAGAGGCTCAAAACACCAGTTGCTCATAGATAGAGCAGTCACTCAAGACTCAAGGGCTAGACAAGTCAATCTGAACACAGCCTGGATTGACTATAGGAAAGCCTATGACTCAATGCCACACACGTGGATCTGTGAATGCCTGGCACTATACAAAGTCAACAGTACACTAAGGACCTTCCTCAAGAACTCAATGGGACTATGGAAGACAACATTGGAAGTCAACTCAAGACAGCTCACACAAGTGGCCATCAAGTGCAGCATATAACAAGGTTATGCACTGTCTCCACTGCTGTTCTGCATAGGCTTGAACCCCCTCAGGCAGATAATAACATGGACTGGATATAGATACAAGTTCAAGAGTGGAACTACCATCAGCTACCTCCTCTACATGAATGACATCAAGCTGTATGCTAAGAGTGAATGAGATATCAACTCGCTGATCCACCTGACACAGATCTACAGTGAGGATATTGGGATGTCATTTGGACTGGAGAAGTGTGGACGTATGATAGTAAAGAGTGGGAAAATAGTTAAGACTGATGGAGTGGAACTACCAGCAGGCCACGTAATAGACATACAGACCAGCTACAAGTACCTTGGTATCCGACAGTCACATCAGAAGCATGATGAGGAAGCAAAGAAGACAGCAACATCCAAGTATCACCAAAGGATAAGACAAGTCCTGAAGAGCCAGCTCAATGGGAAGAACAAGATACACACCATCAACATGCACAACCTGCCAGTCATCAGATACCCTGCAGGTATAGTGAGCTAGCCAAAGAGGACATGGAGGCTGCCGATGTGAACACCCGGAAGCTCCTCACAACGTATGGCGATTTCCACCCTAAGTCCAACACCCAGAGATTGTACACCAGCTGGAAAAAGAGCGGGCAGGGTCTGGTGAGTATCAAAGCCACTATCATGGATGAAACCCAGAGCATCTAGGAGTACATCAATAAGATGGCCCTCAAGAATGAGCTGCTGAGAGAATTCCTGAGGCAGCAGCAGACATGGGAGAAAGTTCAAGCAGAAGAAGAGCCATGGCAAGACAAGCCCCTTTCTCTGAATGGTACAATGGGATGCACCATTGCCAGATATCTAAGGTGGATGACATTGGGAAATCCTACCAGTGGATGAAAAGGGCTGGACTAAAAGACAGCACCGAGGCACTGAACATAGCAGCACAAGAACAGGCACTAAGCACCAGATCCATAGAAGCAGGGGTTTACCACACTAGACAGGACCCAAGGTGCAGACTCAGAGACAGTCCAACACATAGTGGCAGGGTGTAAGATGCAAGCAGGAACAGCATGCACTGAATGGCACAACCAGGTAGCTGACACTGTGTACAGGAACATCTGCACAGTGTATGGGCTAGATCCTCCCAAGTCCAGATGGGAGATTCCATAGAAGGTCATGGAGAATAACAGAGATAAGATCCAGTGGGACTTCCAGATCAGATGGAAAGACAGGTACTGGCCAATCAGCCAGACATCATGGTAGTAGACAAGGACCAGAAGACAGCAGTGGTGATAGATGTAGCAGTGCCAAGTGACAGCAGCATCAGGAAAAGGAGAAGTACCAGGGTTTGAAGGAGGAACTAGGGAGGGTGTGGAAAGTAAAGGCCAAAGTGGTCCCAGTGGTGGTAGGAGCACTTGGGGCTCTGAGTCTTAAGCTGGGAGAGTGGCTCCAACACATCCCAGGAACGGCAGCAGAGCTGTCTGTCCAGAAGAGTGCAGTGCTAGGAACAGCTAAGATACTGCGCAGAACCCTCAAGCTCTCAGGCCTCTGGTAGAGGACCTGAGATTGAGGAAGACACATACCACTCTTAGGGGTGAGAGGGGTTTTTTTTTCCCCTTGCAACAGCAAATATTCTCATGTGTGTCTATATGAGGTGCTAGCCAGCAGGCCTAAAGCTTTGATCATTGGGTTAGCAACATAATAGAATTTTGTTTACTGTGTGTTTTGTTATTACTGTGTTAGCTAGGTTTACAGTGCCCACCCACAGTCCATGTAGCATACTTGGAGAAGCCAGGCAAGTCAGATAATTGAAATCAAGTGAAAAACTAGCAGAGGCATAGCCAGGCTTGAGAAAGCAGCAGGCAGGGTGGGGGCTTTAATAGCTGCTTACTCATTTCCATTCTAAGTAGGATTGTGCTGCTGATCACCTGCACAGCTTTCTGATTCACTTCAAAGCTAAGCATACTCATTTGCAAGTAAATCCCACTGATTTTGAGAGGACTTACTATTCTGGGGTGTGCTTAGTATTGTAGTATGTTACCATTCAACATGTGCAATCAGCAGCTACAAAAAAATAGGACATACATACATGGTTGTGCTGATATCACAAACCCAGTTCTTTAATTTATAATTCAGTCTAAGTCCTGAAATATTTTTTCCATACCAATCAAGACAATGTACAGTGCAGTAGTATGCTGAGTACTCTACTCTATGGAGATTACTATACAGAGTTCTGTAGACTTTATCATTATGGATATGTGTGACTTGAAACAAACAAAACAAGACAAAGACAATCCTGTGCTTTTTCATGCATTTCTGTCTTTGTACAGCAGAGTCCAAGAATTCTCAAATAGACTTAAGACCTTTAAAGCTTTAAGACATAGAATCCCAGTATGGCACCCTTGTATGCCTTCTGCCTGTGGCCTGTCTCTACAAAGATATCCCTTGGTAGCCACCTGGCTTCTGTCTATTCTATTGTGTGTGTGTGTGTTTGTGTGTGTGTGTGTGTGTGTGTTTTAATATTGTTTTCATTTCAAACAAAAATAAAAGAAAGCTGACATGGTGAAATCATGTCTGATTTCATGTCTAACAATGTCCTTGGGTTCCTTGTTGGCCCAATAGATTAGTTTGGGGGCTTTATTTGTAAAAGGCACCCAACCTAACCAGGAAAAAAAAAAAAAGATGACAAGAGGTAGAGAAGTTGCCATTGAGCAACTTCATCCCTCTCCTTTGTCTTTTGTGGCTGACTACATTCACTATAGCAGCCCCTTTTTGAAAGGCAAGTCCAACCATAGCAGCTATTTTCTTTAGGAATCCATCAAAGTTTGCCTTCAAAATACATACTTCCTGAAAATAGCATGATGCATATGCAATTGACTTTATTCCCAAATGTATCAGCTAGCACTGAAAGGAGCTGGTTGGGGAAGATAATCTAATCTACACCATTCCACACTCTCCTATAGAATCTTAAAGGTACGCCATCCCTGATTATATTTGCATCTACCTACCCAGCCTATGTTTATTTGCATCCACACTAGTCAACTGGCATCCATGGTCTTAGAGCAGTGCAACACTAACAGAGAAAATACTTTTTTAAAAAATCTGTAAATTGATGTTCTACTTAAATATCCAGGATTGTTATCTAAAATAGGCTAGTTGTACCTGAACTGGCAAAGCTCATTAAGGATGTTTCTTTAATATTTAATTTAGACATCTTTGGCATATTTAATAATCTAATCTAGTGATATTAAGGAAATTTGGGTAGCAGGAACTGCACATAAATTATTGTTATTGCTGATGATATGAATTAATGATTGTAAAGACCTTTACCTAGATTTGTGGAGCATATGGTAAATACTCTGGATATACAATTTAGTAGAAGAAATCTAATGTTTTGCCAACTGGTACCTGTGAAAGTACATAAAAATGCATTTTTGCTCAGACTTGATTAAGTACCTGGCACTAATTATTCCTATGAAAATATCTTGTATGGTAGATATGAATATTTCAAACTGTATAGCACTGATCAATGGGCACCCTAAGAAGTAGATGAAAATAACTAGGAGTTTGTGGAGAAGAAGAAATGTAGCAAAAATGACTATGGCTTCACGATTGATATATACACTAAAAACAGTAGATATCTTGATTCCAATCAAATACTTTTCAAACAGAGAAGTTAATGATTAAATTTCTATGGAATGGTTAGTCACCAAGGATTTCTCTCTCAAGCCTACAGCTTTCATATGATTTACTTTAATTTTCATGATTTTAAAGTATACCACTGAACATATTTGTTAACTTCAATAATACTGTGTATTAGAGTGAACAGGATATTGAATATGTACCATTAGGCACCCAAGTGGAAAGTGATTAATTAGGCATCCTTGGAATCCTAGCAAATAGTTGGTTCCAAGTATAACAGCCAATATATTTCCTCGGTATTTCCAGCACTGAACAGATTTGGAGATTATTGGTAAGAAATTAAAATTGTATCTTAGTTCAAATGAGATATTGACTGTTGTTTCAAAATGGTGGGAAAAAAACTTCCTTTGGACAATATGGAAAAGAAAGACCAAACAACAAATTTCTGTGTGATAAAGATTTGAACTGTTGTTAAAAAATGAATGGTAGACATTTTTTATGAAAATGTAACTAGTATATATATACTGTAGAGAATAGAACATCTTTCTCTCCTTACATTTCTATTCATTTGTGTTTTATTTACAGTTTGATAAATTGGGAGGGGGGTTCCCTTATAGTTCTAAGGAAATTACAGTGGTACCTCGGGTCACGAACACTTCTGTTCACGACCAATTCGGGTCACAAACAGCACCGTTCGCAAAATGTTGCTTCCGTTCACGAACGCCGGATAGGGTGACGAAAAGGATCTGCGGCCATTTTCCTTGCCATGACACATGGTCGTGGCTTCCTGTAGGGAGTGGGACTCTCCCTCCAAGCAATAACCGCCTCCCCACCCGCCTTCCTGTCCTCCACGCCAGAAGTTGCGTCGAGCAAGGTTAGCGTTCTCTCTCTTTGTACTGTACTTTGTGTCATATTTTTGTGGTTTAAAAAAAAAAATACATATGGTTCAGAAAGGATTAACAGTAATTACTTTGAACCTTATGGGAAAATTTGATTCAGGTCGCAACCAAAATCGGTTGGCGACCAAATTCAGAGGGGTCAGAACGGATTAACCGTATTTACACTGAACCTTATGGGAAAATTTGATTCGGGTCACGACCAGAGTCGCGGAATGAATTAAGTTCGTGACCCGAGGTACCACTGTATTATTATTAAAAAAAGGAACTTTTGAAACAAATATTATGGACTCTACAGAAAACCCTCCACTTACTATAAATGTTACCTAAATTAGGCTTGTCACTCCCAAAGGGGTCAAGCTGAGTAAGAGGTAGGGGGGGGGGGAGTCTTCCAGAGGTAGGGCCTAGTGGTTTCCAGAGTGGAGATGGCAGGAGCAGCAAGAAAGCAACAGCAAAAGTCTGTGCTTTCTATAGCCGTGTGGCTAGGCTGCCTGGAAGAAAAAGGCAGTGCAACCTGAGAATGGTGGCATCAACAGTTGGAAGATTGAGTTACATTAGAAAAAGAGTGTGTGATAAAGAAAGGGAAAAGTAGCCATCATTGCTGCCTGCACAGAAGAGGCCATGTTGAATATCTTGATTGCAGCTGCTGGAAGAAATCCTAGGAGGAGGAACCACGCTGGCAGCAGGGAATATGCAGGGCTCCCTGAAGGCCAAGACTTGCCGCTTCTCTACATCAGGGTGATCTCCACACAGATGTAACTGTGCAGCTGACTGATGCTAGTATAATGGAAATGGCCAAGATCCAACTCTGGCTGGCGAGTTCTTAGCTAAAAAAAAATAATAACCAGTTGTCACAAACCAATCAAATGAGATAGATACCTCTGATGATATCATTCAGACAATTCAATCAGCAACTATACAAGAAGAGTACCAATCAAAACTTTTCAATATAAATAAATGAACCCAGAAATTAGTATTATTTTCCCCTATGCACACAAATATACATATCTCACTACAGATCACGGTCAATACAGATTGGTGGAAATAGGGGGGCCACACTCATAAGCACTGCTGTTCTCATTTCTTTACCTTTCTTTGCATAACCATTTTTTTTGCATATTATCCAGGATGTGCTGCAGTGCAACCAGGGAACAAAATCAGACCCTAAACACAAATGAGAAAATAAACAGAATCCCTCTATAACCATTGTTTCCGTTTGATGAAAGTCCTATTCCCAGAGGCAGTGAAGGAGAGTCAGCAACTGACTTGGCAGCAGAAGAAAAAAATGAGAAAGAGGACCATTCAATATACTCTGACAAAGAAACTAACTCCCTCATCTTTCACCTTGTAGCATCAGTCTAAACTCTGTCAGAGAAGAACTTAGTGGTGAAGCATACTTGCTTTATATGTTCAAGATAATCTATTACAACTCAGGTTGCAATGTGTAGAATTTAGAATTGATACATCAGCTGTAGAGTTCAAAGCAAACAACATTGTTGCCAAAATTATAACATCCATATGGTCAGATAATCATGTAGATGCCACTGTTACATATTTGCATCCTGACATCTGTCACAAGTTTGTAAGTTGTGGCATTTGCATCATGATGTCACATAAGTTTTGTCATTTGCCTCCTTACTGCCATCTGTGGATGCCCAAGTATGCCTATCCTCTACCTATCACATTTTAGTTAATTGTCCAAAATCATCCCATGTGGTTTGTTGAATAAACCATTGTTTTTTTAACCATAGGCAAGCCTATTATGGAAACACAAGTGCTGTGTCATAAAATAACATTTACAAAACTGATTTATTGGTCAAAAGAACATTGGCAAGTGTGTATTATATGTATGTGATTATATTTCCTACTTTATGTGAAATAGTGTCATTCCATTTTCATTACTCATAGGAGACTCATCTCTGTCTAAACTGCTCCCATCCTGATTGGTTGTTATAAGAATTTTTTAAAGTTAAGATTTGGCATCTGAATTTGCTGTTTTCTTCTTCCAACTTTATTCCTTTTCCTTTTATGCTGTGTCGTGTGACTTCTAAGCACAAGGACAAGTCTGTATGGCTAAACAAAAGTCATCTGAAGCCTCTGCCTTGTTGACTTGAGTGACATAAAAAGGGAAGACGGCTCAGGAAAAGGCAGAAGAATCAGTAATTCAGTATTGTTGTGAGCTGCCCAGAGTCACTGAGAGTTGGGCAGCATATAGGTTTAATAAATAATAATAATAATTGTTGTTGTTATAAACATTTATGATTAATAAACCAAGACAGCCTTATAGAAGAGCTTGCAGAAATGCAACTGTCCATTTCAAAGGGATCTCTAAGTCTTAGATTTCTAAGGTTTTCAAAGAAGGCAACAAGAGTACAAAGTTGTACTGGGAGATTTTCAAGCCTACTCAGTGCACCATAAAAAACATATTAATATGGGAGAATGTTTATTTATCATTTATATTTGAAATATTTATGTATTTTAGAGAGTGGTATGTGAAATACATTGGGCATGCCATGTAATCCTTCCTTTAAGTGTGTTGATATCTATGCACTTATACACTTTACACTTCTGAGTCACTGTATTGAAGTATGGGGACATGCATTTTACCTCTGACAACAAATCTAAGAGATAATTTCAGTATCTGAAATTATAGCAATAATTGTTAGCAAGTAAAATATGCTAACAATACAAAATGGAAGGACCTTTGCAAGTACAGAGCAGGAAGCAATAAAATGAGCAATAATTCAGAGAGACTAGAATCATAGATATGTTGCTTATGGAATTTAGCCTTTCTTTTGAGCTCAAAGTGACCAATGTCATAAAATAATTCTCTCTTGTTCACTGCTTAAAAAGCATAGATATCTATAGCCTATGTTTCCTCAGCACACAATAGGTGACTACAGAGGATGTGTTGTGCTGGTTCTACAACAGTACATTTAAAATGTTTTGACAAGCAACAACATGTTCTGCGTTAGGCACATAGTAGGTGTTAAGTTATCCTGATCAGATAAAATCCTGCAGCCAGAAAATACTTCCATCCATGACAGTTCCAAATGGAAGTTGACTTGTACTGTGCCATCATATTAGTATTGATTCTGTTTGCTCAGCGTCTTGAAATAAGGAAAATGCAGTCCAACAAGTAAAATATGCTAACAATACAAAATGGAAGGACCTTTGCAAGAACAGAGCAGAAAAGCAATAAAATAATTCAAAGAGACTGGAATCATAAATATGTTGCTTACGGAATTTAGTCTGGTCAAAAAAAAATAAATAAAGATAATGGTTTTCAGGCGAAAACAACAGGAAGGCAATATTTGCACATAGACAGTTACTAAAATAGTTGGTATTTTGACATGCCATTTAAAAAAAAATGCTTATTTTAAATTAAGATTTCCTAAGAGTGGTATGGCAGGACAAAAACTGATTTTCGTAATGTTGTTCAAACCATCAAACCATGACACAAGGGAGAAGAAGAAGCTGAAGGGACATTTTTAGACCTATATTTCACTTCTGATAATAATACTTGTACATGCGATACCCATTAATTTGTGAGTAGTAATTTGAGCAGATGAAAGGCAAAAAAAAAAAAAAAAAAGATAAAACATTGAGCACCCAAGGCTAACTATAGCTGTCATTCTTGAGTTCTGCAACATTTCAGTACATACAGTTTATGCTCAAAATAAGAGGTAGACATGCTGAAAAGCCTGTCACACAAGACTTCCAAAATATAAGGTTGCCATGCATCTACAGTAATTTGAGCAGAAAAAAAGTAAGTGTGAAACATGATTCCCTGTCCTCCAATACTTCTTAGAACAAATTCAATTAAATACCCAACACTAGTGCTTCCAATAGAAATGTAAATGAAGAGTTTTATTCCCAAATTTCCAACTCAAGGAAAGTTGGTGCTTTTAAGCAATTTTTTATTTAGCGATCAAATTGCCTCATTATGGAATGTATAGTGGTTCCATAAATTGTTGTATTTCATGTTGTAGTCCCAATCTCCCACCTCCATAATTTTGGCCATTTTTTCACAATCTTAAAGAAATTTGCTATAGCTCAGGTGAAGGATGGAAGAGCTGCATAATGATATTAGCAGTAATGTGGAAGTCCTCTGGCTGGAAGTACCATTATTTTGGCATCTAGAAAACTAGTGTTTATACAATCTAACTGGAAGAGCTACCCATTTTGTTCAAAATACAAATAGTGGCTAGAATATGTAAAATGCCAGTACAGTACAGTATTTATGTGTCTTTAATAATAATAGTGTATAAGAGAGAATGTCTCCTTTTCCTAACCTAGATTTGCTGTTGTAAGATCTTCAGTGCAATTATTAAAGGTTCCTTAGACATATCTTTCTCCTTTATAATTTCAGTCCTATACCCTCTAATTTGGAAAGAACTTATTCTGAAATAATAGGAAAATATAGAATCATAATGTAAGTAACAATTAAGAATTAAGAAGCAAAACTCTCTCAGGTTTCATTTTTCCTACACTTCATGTGTCCTATTCATTCTGCCTGTCCTATCTATTGACTGATTTATCTGCTATCCTAAAGTTATCTGATGCAACTTATACTGCTACAGCTAAAGAGACAATAAGGCCTCTGATACAGACATGACATTGAATAGCATACGTATGTAATCAGAAATCCTGGGGGTGGGGGGGGAGGGAGAAAGAGAGAGAGAGAGAGATGCATTATATTTATAAAGTACTTTTTTGTTGCAAATGCAAAGTAAAAGGAAGATGAAGAAATCTAACATTTCCCTTCATCCCTTTGGCAATAATCACAATTCAAAATTAACAGTACTACACATTTATTGAAATGCAGTTTAATACAGAGTTTTTCACTTTGACTGTGAATCTCTACTGGTATCAATGGAAGCTTTTCAAAATTTCTTCCATGTATACAGTTTAAAATGTATAGATTTCAAAGATAATTTCAAAGTATTAGCAGAGCCTAAAGGTCAGCAACTAAATAATGAAAGAAAACACCATGGTTTGAGTGGAATGATTTTCTTACAGGTCTCAAGATGAACTTGAAAGAAAGCAGGGTGACTTCAGAGAATCAGACTACCATGAGCAATTGCCTGCTTGAGTATCTCAAGGTCCTGGTATGTGCAGATGATGACATGTGTCTTAGCACTGGCTTAATTCAATTAATATTTAATTTAAAATCCAAATTAATTTTATAGCTGCCCAGCAGACATCCAATACATCTAAATTAATTATGGAGAAGATGGCTGCACAGTTTTCTGCTATTAGGCAAGCAAAATTTATAAGAGCAAAACTAAGCTGAGTGAAAGACACAAATACTTTCCAGAGATACCTATAAATGTCTTTATATAGTTCTTCTACTGTACATATTCCTAGGATTATAGGTTTACATGCAAACTATTTTTATTATAACTTAGAGTCCAGAACTTTGATTCTGAGGTCCAGACTTGCACATTGGGCTCCATGAGAGTTAACTTTTGAATATGGTTAATCTTGAAGAAGCAAGAGGAAGAGAAGGAGGACAAAAAGAACAAGAAGAATTCCAGATTTAGCTGCTGCATTTAGGTGGTGAGGGGATAATCTACCCAAAAGCCATACTGATCATATATGGGATCAGAGGACTTGAATCATTTGGGAAGCCCAAGCTAAGCTCCACTAGCTGTTTCAACCAGAAATATGACAAACCAGGAGCAATTAAACCTTCCTTATGCTGTAGCAGAAAATATTGCTTTCCATAAAGAATAGCAATGCATTTGATAAAACCTAGAATATACTGGGGGAGTTGTATCAAGAAACAAGCTTGATATATATTCCAAAGCACATAGGAGAATTTGTTTTCCCTGTTTCAGATCACTAAAAGCTGGTGGTAGGTTTGAGTAAACATAACTAGTACATGTGATACTGAAAATAATAATGACTGGCATTTCTACAGCAACTTTCATTTCAAGTTCTCTAACAAGCCTCACATATTATTGATTTACAAAGGCTGAACTCAAGGCTTGCAAAGATTAAAGCACCTAAGTAGTCTGACATGCATGACTAGCACCATCACAGTCAATAAGAGGACTAGTCATGCATACAGTTACTCATATGCTGAAACTGATAGTGGTATTGAACTAAAGACCCACATATCTTAGTTAACATTTCAAGTCTCCTTATGTGAGCAGTAACAAACCCTCAGAGCCAATCTTGAATAAGAGCTTACTAATTCTAAAATTTAGGATGATTTGTAGAATTACCAAAATTGAATGAGTCTTAAAAATATGGCTTGATTTAATTATATAGGCCTATCAACACCTCCAGTGAATGACCTTATACACATCTGGAGAAACAAAGAGCAAAGCAATTTAATACGCTAGTTGACTGCATTTGTAGGTACAGTTTGAGCCACTCTCACAAAAAGAGGGAAGATGCACTATATATAAATTCTTAGCCTTGTGTGGAATAAGATAAGACAGTTTGGATAAATGAACCTATTACTACTTCTCCTATTAATAAAATTAATTTTATTAAAATGGTAATCATCATTTAAAATTAGACCACTGGGAGATTAGAAGCAAAGAACTGCAGTGCCATCTGCTGACAATACAGAATTAAAAAAAAAAAAAGGAATCACTGGAACTGTAGTTTCTCCCTCGTCTGAATCAAAAAACACAGTTACAAGATTCAAAATATATATATATATATTCAACAAACCCTTTGTATTCTTTGGAAATTTTGCAGCCTGAAGAATTAATAAACTTGTTTTTATTTAAAGTGTGTCCCATATCATGCCCACTATTGATGCAAGAACTGCTGAGATACATTTTATATATATATATATATATATATATATATATATATATATATATATATATATATGGCTTTAAAAAAGATTCAGAACAGAGTTTGATGATAGTTGTACCTGATTATACAATTTGGATAAGTCTGGTTTGATGAAGAATGTCTTTTGTGTTCATCATCATCATCATCATCATCATCATCATCCCTCCTCTTCCTGGAGAAAAATAGAAAAGAAACACCAAAATGAGTTTGCATCTTTAAGACAAACATATTACTACTGAAGTAATGTTTTTAACCCAGTACCTGCTGTTCTGTCCATTTCACTAGTTCAAATTAATGCTTTAAAGTATCATCAGTTGGGTTTATATACTAGTTTTGATTATCATACTTACCAATTCCTTTCTTTAAAAAGAGAGAGGTGGGAATAATAGCTTCCTTGAAGTTTTATCTGACATCTTCCATACAGGTAAATCATTTTGTTCCTCTCTTCCCACTAAAATGCTTTAAGCAGAGATGCAATTATGTAAAAGGAAACTGTTAATGATTGTCACCCTAGAACAAATCCTCTTGAGAAGAACGCAGGGCATTAGAAGCTACATTTGGCAGATTACCCACACAGGTTCTCCACCCCCTCCAAATTCACATAGGAGAACTTCAAGCAATACAGAATTATAGTTCTATAGTCAACATTATTCAAAGGAAGGAACATTTCTGAATAAACGTTCATGGAACAAAACTGCTGAACCTGCTAAAATTTGCTTCTTCTATATCAATCAGACAACTGCCTGCCTTAAGGGCAGCCCCAATTCATCCTGCTTCTTCACATCTTGAAAGATCTTGCACTACAGTTCAAATACCAGCTCCTACCTTCTTTTATCTACAACTTTGTGATGCTGCCTGAAGCAGGTAGCCATACTGTGTGAAGTCATAAGCTCCTAAAACTGCAAATATTTTATCCATCATATCTGGTCAGTTATCTTAATGGCTTTAAGCACTTTTCTGTCAGGAGTACAGTGGTACCTCGGGATGCAAACGCCTCTACTAACGAATTTTTCAGGTTACGACCAGCTCCGGCCGCAAAAATTTACCTCAATGTGCGAACTCCGTACGGCCATTTTTACGCCCTGACATGTGGTCTGCGGCCATTTTTCCGCCCCTGACACGTGCTCCGTGGCCATTTTCCAGCCGCACGGCACAGCGCCCGGCCATTCTCCTGCCGCGCGGCGTGGAGCCTGGCTGCTCTCCTGCCCCGCCGCGCTGCGTGGTGCCCGGCTGTTCTCCCGCCGCGCCGTGCCCAGCCTTTTTCCCGCTGCACCACGTGGCACACGACCATTCTCCCACCCCTGAGGCATGGTCCGCAGATGCCAGAACGGATTAACGGTAATTACATTGAACCTTATGGGAAAATTTGCTTCGGGGTGCGACCAAATTCGGAGGGCGGAACGGATTAACCGGATTTACATTGAACCCTATGGGGAAATTTGCGTCCGGTTACGACCAACTCGGGATACGCCCAGAGTCACGGAACAGATTAAGTTCGTATCCCGAGGTACCACTGTACAATGATATGCTGAATGTTATTTAAAAAAACATACTGAATGTTCTATGAAAATAATAAACATCATTTTCTTCTTCCAGTTGTTTCTGAAGTTTCTTGTATCAAAACAACAACAGAAATTTTCTCCCCTACGCTCTCTCATTAGTTCTTTATCTCTAGTCAGGATCCCTTTAACCCTTATTCTTACTGAAGGAATCATTTCTCTGCTCATTGAGATTTATAGCTTGTTTTTTCAGTGTGTTGTTCTGCATTTTGGAATAGGCCTCTATTATCTAATAATGATGGCTTGCAAATTAAATTAGTTTTTAATGGCATAGTTAAATTCTAATTTATATTTTGGAGCTTTGTTTAATTTGTTTAGTTGTAATGCAATCGTTTTCTTCTATTAACTTACATTACCCAAACTTGGTGCTGGGGAAAATCAAATAGAACTAATGTAACTCTCTGAGATTTGTTAGACATACTAGGCTCTTAACCATCATTAGCCATGGCTCACTATTTCCTAGAATACCTTCTCACATAGGTAAATATCCAATCTTGCTTGCTTGTTTGGAACAACAGAATTGCAAGGTATCACGTACCTTAAAATTAGATGTAAGTTTCAGGCTATAGGAGATTTTGAGAAGAAGAAAAGTTACCATAGAATGAGCTAAAAAAAAAAAAAATCACACATATTCACAATTTCATAGAATCAGAATACTTGAGAAATTACTTCTGATATCTGTTTTCAGTGCCAAGAGTTCTCCATGAAGAATATGAAGAAATCCTAATATCAAGATTAGGTTGCCACCAATTTTTGGCACACTTTAAGAAATATTCAGAATAACTAGAACAGGATTAGAAAATAGCAATGAGAAAGATCATGGAACTAGAATCTAACTCCCGAGAAGAATAATTAAATTAACTCAACTTGTTTAGCCTTGAAAAAAAGAAAATTGAAGGACAACAAGCTCTCTTCAAATGTGTGAAATAATGCCAGAGAAGAAAGCCCAGACCTGTTCTTTATGATTCACGTACATAACACTGAATAATCAATTTAAGTTTCAGGGAGGTATATTCAATGAAATACTAGAAAAACTTTCTAACAATATGAAGACTTTAACAGTGAATTACTCAGAGAAGTGGTGGGCTCCCACTTACTGGATGTGTTGAAGCAGAAACAGCGGGGTTGTGAAAAACATTTTTCAGTCAAGGCATTGCAGCAGGAATGGACCAAATGTGATTAGAATACTATATCATCAGTGGGTTCCTTCTTGTGCCCCTTTTTCTGCATTACATTGTGTTGTAATCCAAGCTGGACCAAGTTTAAAAAGAAATACTTCCAAATCAAGATGGGAGCTAAACCACCAGCAGTGCTTGTGATTCAGCTGCCTTAAGGACTCTGTCTTCCCTTCCCTTTCTTTTCTCTATATAGGCAACAAATGCAACATCCACATTCTTCTCTTTTCTGTTTGGAAGGCAAAGTGGGATTGGTCCTGCCAATCTACTAGTATGTGATTTCAGGGTTGCATTAAACCTAGCCTAAGCCAGTAATGCACTTCATAGTCCATAAAACATTTTTATTCAATAATGCATATTTTCACAGCAATTAGAAATTTTTAGAAGGATACTAGCAGAATACTGAAGTTAGTCTGATAAAAGTTTTGTCTTTATCTAAAAGGCATTTCCATTTATGGAGTATACATACTTCACTATTACACAGTGTATTTCAAACAATTGACAGCCACCTGTCAAAGAATGAATACAGACACACACACACACACAAACATTTGAAGAAGTATGACACAAAAATTAAATACAAAATTGCATTGAATACTGAGCTAAAATAAAAAAAAATGAAGGTAGGTCAAAGATTGAACTACAGTAATATTACTCCTGTTTGAAAGCTTTAGCTCACATTCTTTTCATCTCAAGTGTTCCTGAAATTGAAAGTATTTCTTTTCAACTAAATTGCGTAGGACAAAATCCTCATGTTCTGTCCATAGCAGTTTGTTCTATAATTCTGGGACACATTCAAAATAGATATAAGAAGCTATCCCAAAAATTTTTAAAATTGCATTAATTACTGGAGTTTCCATTGATTTGTAATGGGAGAACTCCTGCAGATCTGACCAGTTTTCCAGCAAAACCTTATGCCATCACTACTACTTCCACCATGGGGCCTCCCAATATTTTTATTGTTGGAGATTGAAGTATTCTGTGTGTGCATATGAGTACTTCTGAGAATGAGAATCTGGTCTGAGCAATGAATAGTGAAACAACGTTTGTAACTACAGCAGGAAGTAATTTATTTATAGGAAATACATTACAGGGATAGACAAAACCAAATACCTGATTATAGGTAGCCCTCGTTTAGCAACCACAACTGGGTCTGACAACTCAGTCATTAAGTGAAACAGTCACTAAGTGAAACTGGGACTGTGCTTATGATCTTACTTGAGCTTTCATAGGCTTTACAGACCTGCAAAGACCATAAATATGAGGATTGGTCATAACTGCGAACGGTTGCTAAAGTGAGGCAGTAGCTAAATGAGGACTGCCTGTACGTATTATCAGGCAGGAGGAGAATAAAAGCAAATATGCTCCATGCAGGTGTGCCTGGTAAGAAAGGCAGAAGGAAACAATCTCGATCTTCTAGACAAAAAGCAGGCAGACTGATTAACAAAATCCCTAATTCTCAATTTATCCCCTACTGCCCCTTGTGGCCAGTAGGTCATGAAGAAACAGTGCCACTGGATTTGGATCTCCACATTTCATCAGCTATGTGTTTATTATGTGTTTAGATGAGATGATATAGTTTTCTAAATAATGATACTTCTGTATAGAAGAATCATAGTATTATCACTGCACACTATTTGTAACTATTCCATTCTTATTTAGGATTATGGAAGAAAAGGCAGAACATTGTGATTTTTCCATTTCCTTCTACTTTCCTACATTGTTCCATCTCTTTTTTTAAACAGGAAAAAGATACATTAAGAAAGTGAAAAAATAATAACTTTGCACAATGTGTTTTTGAGCTACAAGCTATCCATCTGAAAAAATTGCTCCATTATTATACCTACCTCTTTTTAATTCTCGGTTATCAGTTAAAACAGTTCTGTGTAGCATTCAGTACAATTTTATAATTTGTTACAACATCGTATGAAAGTATTTGCTGTAGAATGGCCAATTTACTAAGCTAATGTTAATATAACCCTATTCTTGCCTGCCAGCCTTTCCATTCAATCTAAGGTTATCTGTAACTGCAAAAAGAAAAAGAAAAGTGGGGGAATCAGGAACTAATAGAAGGTTGAAATCAGAATTATTTGAAATCTCCACCTCTAAGGGTATTCATTTCAGAATTCTGTGAATTCAGTCTGTCATACTAAGATTTAGAAGCTTGATCTTCAAGCCCAAAAGGAATAAAACCATAATTCTTACTGAGCATGTTGGAGAACATATACCTTTATAGAGGCTTAACTTCCAGAACGGGGGTAAAAGTAAGCAGTCTGTATACTTTTATTATCTATTTTTTTCTCTAAAAATCAAGCCAGTTGTTTGTAATGATCAATAAAACTATTTTAACAAGTTTTTAAAGGCAATGACTATATTCCTACCTTGTAAATTATGCAAAATAAAAACAGGCACACTTGGGAACTGTGGGCCAGTTACTCAATCAGATTTCAAAATGTAAGCTGTAAGCAATATTTATAAAGTATAGGTAGTCCTTACTTACTGACCGTAATTGGGACCAGCAACTCCATCTCTAAGCATAAGGTGACATGGCCATGCCTACTTACATCAGTTCCAGCTGCAGTCATTAAGCCAATCAATCGTGGTCATTAAACACGATAACATGTGACCACGACTTGCGACTTCTTGCCAGCTTCCCCATTGACTTTGTTTGTTGGAAGCCAGATGTGAAGGTTGAAAATGGCAATCGTGTAATCACAGTTTCTTTTTTTATTTGTGGAAGATGAAATTGGAAAAGAAGGGACATTTTGCTAAATATAAGGTAAGATTCTGAGATTTTACAGAATTAAGGAGAAGATCCCCCCCAAAATTTTTTCATACATTTTGCCATATATTTAGTTTCTGGAAATTCTGGACTCAGCTTTCTGTCTACAAAACCTCTGACAATATCAAGAAAGGGAAAATAAGTTTTTAAAATGTACTTACACATTAGCAAAGTTTTACATACCTATATACAAGAGTTAAGTATTGATTTTACATATCCATTAATATCACTGGGGTTTTGAAAACTGAAGAGATAACATCAAAATGTTTGGTTCTTTTTCAGTGAAAAAAGGTTGAAGGGTAGAAATGGGTTTACATTAATATCAACATTTCAATGTATGTTTCAAAATATTCTAATTCATTGAACAACTCAATAATCTTTTTAGATAGATGTTCTAAAAAAACTTCATGAAAATCAACAGCTTACTTTAGCATTTCCACCAACAAATTAGTCTAACAAATACTATTTAGTTTAAAATTTAAAAACTGTGACTCATTTAGAAGACAAATATAATTGAGAAGAATTTGTCATTTTTTAAAAAAATGGAAATAATTACTTTGCTAAAGGTGCACGTGTTTGTATGTGTAGATATAGATGTTATAGGAATAGATCACAGCAGATGGCAGCACCTAGCAAATATGGGTGATCTCAAAAAGTTAGAGTCAGACCTGCTCAATATTGAATGGGAAACCATCAAAAAGATTCTAGGGTTTTAAGGTAGACTTAGAAATTGGGGTGGGAGTGGGGGAATCCCAGAAGAAATAATGTCAAGCTATTTCTATATTGTTGCCAAGAACAACATGGGACTACATGGACATGAAGTCATCAGGAGTCAAGCAGGATTCAAAGTAGATTTATCTGTTTTTGTGAGGGCAAGGAAGGAAAGAAGCCACAAGGCTGAAATGTATTTTTAGGCTTCTCAATATCACAGTCAAAGATTGCTTTTTGTAAAATACAGCTGTATAGAGTGTATGGTAACAATCTGAAGATTCAAGTACTATGTGATCATCAGTGTTTAGAACAAGGAGGCAATTTTTGTTGAGGAAAACCTTTCGAGATGAGCTGGACTGACAACTGACTGGAATTCAATTTACTGAAGTGATATTGAAATTTGGGGAGAGGTGGCTGCAGACTGATTACAGTTCAAAAGCTGTGTTGCTAATACTATCTCATGAACCTGTATGCTCAGTTGTCACCATGGCAACATGGTCATAAGAGCTATTCCAGAAACTGGCAACTTCATTTATATTTTTGGGTTAGATATTGAGAAGACTATCAGAGAAAAACACAAGATGAGGCTCAGTATAGAACAACTACCCTTCATCCTACCCCTAAGTAAGAAAGGAAGGAGGAAGGGAAACACACACACACAGAGAGAGAAATACTTATCTCTAGTTTTATAAAATATGCACTCATAAATATATTTTTAACAACAACAATAATAATTTTTCTTTGTATTTCAAGCAGTATTTTTAAGCAATGATAACATTTTTATTAGGGGTAACATACAAAAATGATCACAATCACGTAAGAGTGGTCAACTTGTGGCCCTCAGCTTATTGTCAAAAGCTTTTGATTTAGCCATTAATCCAACCCTATGTCAAGAGCAATCTACCTTAACCAGCAGGGTGAAAAATGGAAATAAGACTAGAATAGATGCATAGTTAGATTCTTCAAGAACCTGTAATGCATCTACTGTATTAAATGTGGATTTAATTTAGAATTGATGTGCTTGCCAAGTTTAAACTCTAGAGAACATCCACCACCACATCCCTTATGGCCCTTTGCAAATTATCAACATTATCTGATCTACCAATCCATAATTTTCCTACTTTCCTACTTTCCTAGCAGCAAATTGTGGAGTTGTTTTGTTTCATCATAGATCTTCATATATAACAGTCTGAGAATGGCAGCTCTTGCTTTGCGTTTCACGCTGTGTGGATAGAATGGTGTCAGGCCCCCTCCAGGGACAAGAAC
This sequence comes from Python bivittatus, assembly GCF_059951505.1. Lineage (NCBI taxonomy): Eukaryota > Metazoa > Chordata > Lepidosauria > Squamata > Pythonidae > Python > Python bivittatus. The sequence goes on from NW_028277034.1 coordinate 29,584,339, forward strand.
TACTCAGCAAGAATGGCTGACTATTGTACAGCTAGACAGCATATAGTAACAAAAATAATTATATGAAGGCTAGCCATTATCAGACAGGTCACAGCCTCTGAGCAGGTGGGCAAAATGGCATAGAATTTATATCCTATCATATTTCAAATCTTTCATACCCTTTTACTGTACTGCTTCTTGTTAACAGAAGTTGTTGACTTTCTTTTTTCACTTGCCCTCATCCTGTCTGTTGAAGATGATTGCATGTTTACGTTCTCTGAATTTCTGCTCTCCTATCTAGATAACTCCCCAAGTTAGCCTGGGATTATCCTGTCACTAACAGAGCTCTGACACAAGGACTCACTTAATCTAGATATCTATTCAGCACTGTGATTTACTTTCCTCACCCTGGCACTCTAGATATCTTCAATCCCAATTCTCAGCATTCTTAGATGGCACAACTGGTGGCTGTGCTGTCTGTGAATTTTGAGAGTTGTGGACATAGGTTGAGGAAGGCTAGTTTAACAGTTAATGCAGTTGTGAGTAGGTACCACTGCTGAGCAAAGATAAAGACTCCTTCAGGTCAGCCCTGGCTCCTGGTGACTACTGTACAGAACATGTCCATACATTTTCTTGGCAATAGTGTGGGTTGCTATTTCTTTCATCCAGGATTTCTTCTTCTTCTCAGTCTAATCAACAGACCTGAAATTTCCTGATGAATATTCATCTTGGTACTAACCTGCTCTTTCCCTGTGGAGTCCTTGGGGTTCCTTGGAGTTTGGTTGTTTTCTTGCAAACATTTTGTTACCCAGCTAGGTAACATCTTCAGTGCTAGCTGGTCTATCCCTATTTTCCAAGTACTAAAGAAAATGCATAAACTTGACTTTACTTATTTATTTAGAGCACTTACATGGCTGCTCAGGGTGTCATACAAAAATCATCAAACAACAAATGCAAAAGAATGAATGAATACCATTAAAAATGAACTAAAACAACGTAAAGATGATCAGAACTAAAATATACTACAGTTTATCTAATTGGGAGCTCTGTTCTTCCAGACCATCATAGGTTCTTTTTTAAAGTGTACCCAATTAGATTGACCCAGACTCAAGAGACACAGATGCACTGGACTCTGGACAGGTGATTTCTTTATATCTCCCTATAAGGGTTGGGGAGATGTTTTATTTTGTAAAAACATATAAAAGTGATATGTGAGTGCTTCCTATATTCTGTTCTATTGATATCTCTATACCATTACTACAATAATTACTATTACTATGACAATTACTGTACTATTACTGTGACATTTATACTATAATCTATACTATCACTATACAATATACTATATTACTATTACCTATTACTCTATTATGTATTAGTCTATTACAATTACCAATATACTATGCTCTATACTATTACTAGTATGCATCAATGTTTCTTTCTTAAGCCTGTTCTGTCTTAAGTCCCCTCTCTCTGAAATTTCTTTTTCTTTTTCAGTTAATGGTCAGCATGTAGAGCTCTTGCACCTTTTTTACAGTGTGTTTTGTCTTGTTGGGCCTCTGTACTCGGTTTGCTGGTAGCTGCAGAGCTTCAAAACACAATTTTCCTCCCGTCTCCTTTCACACCTGTGTCAAGGCTGCAGCTTTATTGGTAATTGCTGTGCTGATGGGGAAAAGGTTCAGATGGGAGGGAAAGAAACAGCAAAGGTGCCTGCAATTTTGTTAAGCAGCCTACTCTTCCACACTGGGGAAAAAGCCTGAAGCCTGCAGGGTCAGGGCCAACCTTATTTTGGGAGAAGATCATTGCAAATGATAGGGGCTGCTACAGAGAAGGCATACTTCCTAGGTCCCATAAGTTGGCATTATTTGAATTAAGAGACTTGGAGTGTACTATCCCTGTTGGAGGATGTGGTAGGGAGAGTTAACCTTGAGAGCAGGGGATCCTGCAACTATTCTTGTCCTATGCCATGTAGGACCTTGTAGGTCCTATGCCATGTAGGACCTTGTAGGTGATAACCAGCACCTTGAATTGCACTCAGAGCCAATTGGGAGCCAGATATTTCATGGAGTAGGGGTGTTATGGAAGTGTAGTAAGAAATGGCCATAAGTACCTGGGCCACTTGATTCGAACCAATTGAAGCTTATGGATGTTCTTCATAGAGTGCTTTGAAGTAATCTAATTGACAGTGAGCAGAAGTCCCAGTCCAGTAACAAGTATAATTAGCATACCAGTCAGTGGCAAAGACCTCCAGGCAACAGCTGCCACCTGTTTTTCCAACAGGATTTGTGAATCCAGGAAAAACCCCAAATTGCACACTGAATCAGAATGGAACATTGCAATCCCACTCAGTTAAGGATGAAATCTCTTCAGTTCCAGAACCTGTGAGGCCTCAAAACCACAGCCACTTGGTCTTGAAAGAGATAAACCAAAACCTGTTCATCACTATCCTGACTTCCCTATTCCCCATAAGACTTGAGACCCTGGCACAGAACCTTGACAACTTCATTTGGGTGTCCAGGACATAGATGTACAACTAACTATGATCCGCATACTGAGTATACTACATCCCTTGCTGATGGATGGCCTCCTATAGCAGCTCCATGTATATGATAAAGAAGAAAGGGGAGACCCCTGAGATCACAAGTCTTAAGATTAGATCACTCCCGCCCAACCAAAATTGACTGCAACTGGCCCTGGAGGAAGGAGTAGAAACACTACAAAACAGTGTTTCCCAATATTAACCCCCTAAGCCTATCCACAAGTATATCATGGTACTGAAGGCCACTGAGAAGTCAAGGAGGGCCAGGATGGATGCACTACCCTTATCCAGGGCCATCCAGAGATCATCCTAAAGGATAACCAAAGCTGTTTCAGAACTCTAACCTGGTCTGAATCCTGACTGGAAGGGGTCCAGATAATCTGCTTTCTCCAGGATCCTTTAGAACTGTAGGCAACCACCTTGTCAACTACCTTCCCCAGAAAGGGGAAGATTGGAAACTGGGGGAAACAACCTCCACTGGAGATTTCTTTGTCTCCAACATTGTCCACTTTCTGGAAAAAGGTGAAAATCAAGTTTTTCCTGAGGGCTTTTGGGGGTTGATGCCATGTACTATCTTTGGATTTTAATTGTCCTATGTTTATGTTTTATTTTTCATTGTATATTCTTAGTTTCTGAGCTGCCAAAAGGCCTGTGATTGTAGTGGGATATAAATTTGAAAAAAAAAAAATCTTCTCAAGTTGTCTAAATTCTCTATTTCTTCCTTTGTGTATTACAAGTTGGACTCACATAACTCTGCAGACTGAAGGATATGAAAAATAGTATCAATAAACTTTTCAATGCCTCTCTAAAAATTCATAAAGTGGTTCTCCTGTAACTTATGATAAATACACTGTGCAGTGACATATATAATGATTTTTTTTCCCCAGACACTTGTTTGAGAAGACCCGCTTATCTCATTCAGGGCCTCTATGTTTATGAGTAATGTTGTCATCACAATCACATGCTGATAAAACAAGTGTTTCACCTCTTGCTTGCAGCAACCATTTATTCTCTCCCTTTTTTGCCAAAATATGTACTTTAGCTCCAAAGCAGAGGTAATTTTGGAGTGGCAAAGAAAATTGTATCTTTGAAAAAAAAATGAAGAATTGTTCCTGGGTTGTTAGATTGATATTTCCTTGTCCCATTTCCCAGTAGTGTCTGAAACTACCACAATATCTGGGTTGTCAAACTAAAATTCAGTAAGATACAAACATTTTTAAAATGCATAATTTGTCCATTGAAATTTATATGCATATTAACCACCAACTTTATCATGCAGAAGACATGCTAGTGAGGGAGAAACTTGGGCAACTCATTACATAGAGAGCAAGTGTTGAGACCACACCTTCACTTGCTCCCAGTAATATGTGATCAGCAAACCATTCAAAGTAAATGAGCCAAAACAGCAGCTCAGGCAGCAGCTGATCCAGAATACAAGCTGGTGTTAGGACACTTTTTTTTAACTATCCTTATCTCTGTCCACAAAGTATAGTGGGGGGGGGGGGAGTGAGGTGTTTGACTTTGAGATTTTTTCATTATAGCTTAGTCCAACAGCCTACCCAGTAGTTTCCATTTAGGCTTCCTTCTTGTGAGTATTCATCACATGAGTTTGAAATTACAAGGAGTGGGAAAAGGAGAAAAAAATATTACACCAATAAATTGGTACTAGTAAGCATACTGGAAACTATAATTCACAGCCATAATTTACAGCAATCCAAAAAGTGTGCATGGCTAAATATATTTCTCAATATGCAGACCTTTCCTTTCCTTTGCTTTTCCCTTACTGCCTTTCATGATTTTCTTTGGCAAAGTTGATACAGGAGCATTCTGATGTAAGTATGGTTTCCATCCTAGATGGAAGAAGACTTTCTAACATGACCACAGTCTCCCAAGTTAGGTAGCATATTCTCTTCTACTTCACCTTTCCAGAAAGAAACAGAGAAGAGCTACTAAGAGAAACTTAAAGGGATATGGCTTCAGGGAATTAGACAATCAATAAGGTAAGAAAACAACAGTTAAATATCCGATAAACAAATCATTAGAATTTGTTGAACTGAGAGATTCCAGGGAATTGCCTAGAAATGATTTCCAGACAGTGGAGCCATTAAAGCTGTTCCTCAGGCCAGAAATCCAGGACCCTCAGCTGAGGAAAGGCCCAAATAATCAACCCAAGTACAGCAGCTGGTAGAGGTAACCACAAACACTCTGGCATTAGAGGCCAGAATCCATCAGGACTCATATTGCTTTCCATTGCCTTTTGATTTTGATACTTTAAGCTTTTTACTTAGGAAGCAATTGTTCAGAATGTACATGTTAAAAATAATGTATTCAGTATTTATGCATGTAATATACTGTATAGTATCTTGCTTTACAACAAAAAGATGCTCACTCCTAAGTGAAACATTTATCTTCAACACTCGCATTTTAATACCATTCTGGTAGTCATGGTCATGCTATGGTTTAAATAAGTTTAAAATATGAAAACACATATGCTGAAAGTTGAGGAGGTAGAGTTTCTCCCTTTTCTTCTCATGGTCATTAAGAAGAGCAACCAATGTGGTTTCTGTCCCATTCCTGAAAAGAATCCCAATAATCCCTTTGTGTTGATGGCCTATGCCCCCTCAATAACTTTCTCCAAAACAGGGCAGCTAAAAACTAGGCAACAGTGGTCTGATACAGTGGGGCCCAGGATTTGCCCCTCAAAGAGGTGTCATCATTTTCTTCTTTAAGGATATCAATATCTTTCCCCCCCTTCAATTAGACATTCACAATCACCCAAACCCAGTTGCATGTCTTCCCCATGACAAGCCACATAAGTTAGTCAGGCAGGGATCAAGCTCTTCTCCCAAGGACTCTATCCACTTCCTCAGATTCAATACATTCAAAGTCTTCCCAAGTAGCATTACTAGATGTCAATCTGATGGATAGTTAGGAGTGCTTTGTATGAAAAGTCTCTAGGTTTAAAATAACAGGTTACCTATACTGAAGCAGTGCCCTCAACTTCTATTGATAAAGATTGATGCAGAAAGATCATAATTAAATGTTGATGAAATATAACACAGAAATGTTTTAATTAAATAAACCAAATAATGGCTTGTCTAAGGCTTTCATGGCCGGAATACGACACAGCCCGGAAGACCCACACCAGCCATCAAATAATGGCTGTTGGTTTTCACATCTTATACCTGTATTATTATTATTTTTTTAAAAGCTTCACAGTTATGCCACAACGAATTCAGTAGGATCCCAAACAACATATATACAATCAACTGTAAATAATTTTAATAATCACTTCTTTTTTCATATCTATTTTAATTCTGAATGTAAATAACTTTATGAAACATCATTAAAGAACCTTGAAGGAAAATAGAAAGTAATCGTTTCTGTGCTGATACTTCTAAAAGTTATATTATATTCTACATAGTGAATCACTCTTACTTCATTTATATAAAACTGAGAAGGGATAACGTAAGAATTACCTAACAAGAAGCAGCCCTGTATGGCAATGAAATTGTACTAGTTCTTTTTTTAAATTATAAAGCCCAATTTCTGCACAGTTGGATACAATTCTGTTGCATCACTAAGACTTCATAAAAAGGTCAGTTTTGGATTATTTTCTTTGTTTCATTGTTGGATGAAATCATCTTTTGCATTCATGAAACATCTCTCACAGGTTCAATAAAGAAGACAGAATATTCATGTACTGTCACATACTAATTCTATCCTCTCTCCCCACTTTCTCTCAAGCAGAATTATTGTAGAAGAAAATGGCACTTCATTATTTTTGTTAATGTGGCTTGGTATTCTACAGTACTGCTTAGTATAAGTATTTATTTAATGTTTAAATTTAGCTTTCTTTTGCTTCTATGCTATCTAGATAGAGCTTTTTTCTTTCTTTGTACATTTTAACCCATTTTACAACGTACCTGTCTTACTAAACTGTGCTAAAATAACTTTAGAGGTTTGGGATATCACAGTCCTCATAACCATTTCTTGAGACTTCTGCCCAATTGTTGTTCTATTGACAACATTATCCCTTGACTAGCTTTTCCTGTTTTCAGCTTTAATTATTTTACATTTCCCTGTGGTAATCATGTTTATCATCTTCTGGACCAGTGCCAATATCATCTTTGGGAAAAAAAAGTGTGAATTAGAATGCTGAACAATTCAATTCTATATTCATTCTTATATAAGCCACAACAGACATAATCCAGGATATACGTATTTAGAGACTTTAGTCTAAAAACAAAGGTTTCGCTTATATTTCATGCAAATTCAGCAGTACCATGGATTTCATTTTTTAAAGATTATGTGACTTTGTGTGTGTGTTAGAAGAAGATAAAACAATATTATCTTATCTGTATTAATCAATATTTTCTTCCCCACAATAAAAATAAGTTTTTAGCATTTGTGTTTTTGAACAAATGACAGCTTTAATAAAGTGAACAATATGCATCCTTTAATCTGACCCTTTATATCAACTGGCTTGTGATGTGTCATTCAGTAAAATACAGCCCTGCAGTGGCCCTTTGATGCTGCTTCTTATCTACTTGTCTTCATTCATTCACTGAATGCAGGGAGCCAAATGGGATTTATTGCATTTTAAAGCATCCGTTCACTCCTAGCCACTTTAAGCCTTAAAAGCCACAAGAACCACATAGAGATGTCACATTTTCTCCTGTTTGAATTTTATCCTCTATTTCAGTTCCCAGTTTATAAAGTGCAATATCAAAAGACAGATGATATCTGCATATATGCAGAAGTTCCTAACTATATCTAGTTACGATATAGATATTTTTCCATTATTAGTCTGCGGTATCTGTTTTTCCACTGTGTGAAAAACAGAACTGAGACCTTCAACAAACTGGAAGCTTCAATGCAATGCTGAAGAGCTCTCCAATCTATATCTACAGTATATCTGTATCTGTATCTATCTTTTGCTGTGCACACAACAAAAATGTATTGATAAAAATGAATGTTCTTATAAAAGTGAATGCTTCTACTTGTTAAATACACAGAAAATACTGACATTTAATCTTGCTATGCAAGAAGATAAGATGATTAACAAGGCTTCAATCCATTTAATGTGCACTTTAAAAAATCATGTTGCTGACAATATCTTCCATGTTTTTTCTGTGCATATGACAGGAAATGCCTGGAATAGCTATTGCTCTGGAAACCCTTTCCATAACCGTTCTGTCTTAGTGAGGGAAGAGCAGTTTCTCACTTATATTTGGTATGACAATACAGAACTAACATCTACAGATTATATCAGCATAAATTATCATCAGCATTTGCTGTGTGTCTGTCTTTTCCAATAGGCACTTGGAGTGCATTGCAGTGGTTGTGCAGTGCACAAAATAAGGCTGCATGTGGATAGTTCTCATTTCAGATAAGAATGTATCTCCAATTTCTATTTATAACGCATGAAAAAAACAAGAAAGAAGTTTCTGAATTCTTTGATCTGATCTGAAAATGGAAAACATAACTCTTTCTTTTGCCTTGCTTTCCACAACTAAATAGGCATTTCCATGCCCCATTATTTAGGGGTACAATTTCCTTTTAAAATATACACAAGAATCTTACATTACCTTTGTAATACTTCATTTTAAAATAAAAGTGCCTGCCTGCCTACAAGTCATATTCTTTAACCAGAAACCAGAAGATTCTGGGATAGCAGAGACGAGGTGGTTCCATTACACAAATCAAGTGCTATGGTTTATGCTAGAATCCAGCTCAAACTAAGTGAGCATCTAGATATGTCCAGACCAATTAAGAGCTGGCTATGTATCAAAGCAAATGTAATAGAAGAAAAAAAAAATCTAATAACTAAGAACTGAGCAGCAAGATAGATTACAAACCAATCCAGAAATGTAACTGGTATGTATGCTATTATTTTGAAAGAGCAAGGATCTGACATGCATATATGACTTAACCAGTGGCCATTGTCCCAATTTCCTTCCCTCAAGCATGTGAGTAAACTATGATGGAATTTAAACAAGTCATATGGCATGCTTGAATGTAGTAGCTTCTTGCAACCTCCACATGGCATTGATGCCTTGAGATCCAACTCTGTGTTCTCCACATCTTGTTGCTAACAACAAACTATCTTATTTCTGATTTTTAAGAAGGGTGTGATTCAGGAGTTGTTTCAGATGTTGAGCATTTAATTCAAGCAGCAAATAACTTGGATTATATGAACATTCAGTCCGTTTTATATTCCAGTGATTTCTGAAATGTGTCTAACATGCTTTGACGGAGTTTTGGGCTTGCCTGTTACTGCAGGATAAGTAGTAGTAGAAAACTTCTTAACCTCTGACAGGGACCTATCAGGCTACATCAGCTTCCCCTGCTGTTCTTTCGATCTTATCTGTGGGCAGGCTGTGAAAATATCTGTACAGATGCTATGGAATATTTGTAAGTAGTTTCAAATACTTCAGCAAGTGGTTTTCATTTTTAAAAAGTGAACAAAGATTATGAGGGGAAAATCCTGATAATGGAAATGTATACATTGCTCAGTGCAGTTTAAAATGGCAGTTTGAAATGTAGGGAAGGAAACCTTTCTTAAAATTCAAAGTAAAGTAACAAACACTCAAAACAAGGAAAAGGAGAAAAGGAAACAAAAGGGATAATAGCTAAATGGAGGCTGTGCCTGGCTTAAAACCAGTCTTAGAAAAGTGATCTTGACTAACTTGGCCAGAAAAAGGCTCAGGCCAGCTAGCTTTACAGAGACATTACTTATTTCAGCCTATATTACACTGGCTCATAGCCCTAATACTACAAGTCATCATTATTTATTATGTATTTAAAGGATTTTTACTATGCCTTTTTGTCAGTGTCTTGCAAATTTCATTACAGTAGGAAGATACTATACCTTCAGATTTACAGTCTAAAATACTTGACACACAAAGAAAAAATATAGGGATGGCAGAAGAAAAAGCAAGCTTAAACATCAGTTCTGAGAGTTACAGTTCTGATCAGGAATAGCTGGGTGAAACATTTATGTAGCATAATGCAAAGGCTGCTGGTAACAAAATAATTGTCAGTTGAAAAGTTGTCAAGGATAGCTAGCCTCTCACCTGTAAAACTGCAGAATACATGGAAGAGCCAGCATGCCAAGCAGACATGAGAGAGTCACAGGACAATCCAAAGAGGGAATGCATACTTTAGATCTGGTGATAGCTCCTATTATTATATTAACATTATATTATATTATATTATATTATATTATATTATATTATATTATATTATATTATATTATATTATATTATATTATATTATATTATATTATGGTACAGCTGGAATGCTACTGTAAACATTCCTTAAGGAAGCAGCAGATGAAAAGCTCTTGTCTTGAAATGGTAGATTACTTCCGGGCTGGAGGAGGAGAAATGAAGTCAATGAATCAATGCTTCTAATAGCAGTATGCCCTGAAATACCTATCACCTTAAGAAAAGTATGGGACAGGTCTGGTGAAAAACTGCTCCAGAAAAATTCCAGGTGCTTGAAATAGTATCCTTGAAAGTTCATCCATTTCTTCTCTTTCTGACTGGAAAAGCAAAAGAGAGATGAATTCTGCACTCAAGAAATACAAGCAATCAGAAAGAGATCCTAATGCTGTTTAAAAATGTCTCAGGCATAGACATAGTCAGAATTCTGAAATTAAAGACTGCCTAGAATGAAATTATTGTTTTCTTAATGTAGTTTCAAAAATTCATTTATCATTTTAGGAGACAGGTGTACCACAAAGTTTGATAACTGTTAAAATGTGACATAATCAGGAGATATACATGTGTATGTGAAGTGACCTGTTTATTTTTCCACCTAAATTCAATATATTTTTAAAACATTAAAGTGCCACAAATATGCCATCACTGAAAAGTTTGGTTGCAACCAATCTTTCAACAGACTTGGGATCATGCAAATAGGTAGATACTTCATATATTTCCCTTTAATAAGGGAAAGATTTGGTCCTGAGTGAAGAGAATTGTTGGAGGCAGGCTTTCCAGGCTCAGCCATGTTTTTCCCTTTTTAATCTTCTCTACCTTGCTGGGGATGAGGTACCAGAGAATAATGAATGAGTGTACCAGTTTATCTGTTCCCTAAAGTAGATTCTATCTTGAGGTGGGCAAGCCTTTTCAATAAGGGGACAATAGTTTGTCTTCATTCCCATTCTGGAAACTGTAAGCAGCCTGGCCAGGGATGTCATCTCACTAGAGTGGGTGGACAAAATTTTCACACCATTGCTTTTGTGTTTAGGAATTTTTAGGGGTAAAATGCATGTTTTAGACACTTAAGGCATCAATTTTGCTCCTTAAAAAGCTACCAAAAGAAAAAATGGTTCAGTTTTGGAGGACCTCAAGAGGTAACATAGGTGTTTTAACCTCTGTTAGGTTTAAAGCCATTGTCATTCCCCCCAAACAAAACAAACAACAAAAAGAGAAAAAAGAGAATGGAAAGAATGAAATGTTAGAATGGAAAGATGTAAAGATGCTGATTAGATTTTGAACAGCGTATTATAAATTTCATACATGGGGTTTTTTTGGTAGATGGTTTACAAAGCATTTACTGTGAAGCTATGGCACAGAAGTCATCTAATTTTATGATGCATACTTTACTGCAAAAAGTTTCCAAATGTGATCATTCACCATAACTAATATGGAACTGTATGCTTCCAAAAGGAGCTTTTTAATCATGCAACCATCATGTGACATTCTTATAGCATAAGTAACCTGCATATGTGCAAGGGAGGTAGTCTTTGCCAATCTGCAGACAATACCACTTTCAGAAGCCTCAGCACAGTATATAAAGCAATTATATCCATATATATCTTTGATCAAACAGCAAAGGCAGGTTCAGTCTTTACTGAGCTGAAAATGCCAATATCAGTACTATCCATAACAACAACAATATTTAACATATATACAGAGAAGCATAAACATACTGTACATGCTACCTGGGTTCAAGAGACACCAGCTGTCTGCCTATTTTAGGCAGACATATGGCTCCTTTCCAATCCAAACATACTGTACAGTTATTCTGTGTTTTCTAGGGTATGTAAGATAGTCACGCTTTTCCTCAAGAAGACACTTCGCATTTTGAAAGCAATGTGATTCTCTTCATCAAAGTGCTGAGAATATGTAGCTTGCCAGGTTGGGCCACTCTGAATCACTTTTAGATCTTCTCTGGCAGTTATACTAGTAGAAGTGGTGGTAAAATATTCTAATCCTTTCCCCATAGCATTTAAGAATTGAGAGGGAGTGAAAGCGAAGCCTTCATCTGGAAGCATATCCTTCCATGGTTGTTTTGTGAAATATGGACTATGCATGTGCGTACACAATATCTTACTGCATATTGCAACTGACACCTCATCAACAGCATGGGCTATCCCCATGTGGTCATGACCTTGGCACACTTTGAATGTTGTCTTCATGCTTGACAAATTCTTCCTCTTTCTTCTTAGCATTGCAAGGTATTAAATAATAATAAAAAGAAATGCAACTTCAAGATGACAATATAATTAAATTACTTTAGTATCCTGGTTATCTCCCAGTTTTCAGATCTAAAGTTAAATACAGTGCCAATTCAATTTCCTTAAACACTCGACAGGACCTATTTTCTCTTAGATTTCTTGCTAACAGCCTTTCAGTCACGTTAAGTGCTCAAAAGTGCACCAAGTTGTATTTTATTACATGGGCCTAATTGAGCTGTCGGGACTAAAGTAGCTGAATGTTACAGAAATATTTATTATACAAACCCACTTCATCTGAAACTAGGATAAGAGCATTTTTGTAATTTATCCCTGCTTTTAAAAAAGGGGTTTTTATCACCTTTCTCATTTTGGTGAGTTATGTTTATAGAGTTCCTCTATTTAAATGAATATGGTTTAGTTCCAGCCAAAAGATGAGAGGTGTCTCAACATTTCACAGTTAATTCTCATATATTGGTGAGTCCCTACAATAAAAGCAAATTTGTCTCTTTTATTTACAATCAGTTTCTTTCCTTTCCCTACCATCACAGCCAAATTATGACTCTGGTGATAATGAAATAATTTTGACTTAAAATATTCTTAATTTAATCTCTGTTCCACCTCACAATCTTTTTGTTGGATTTTGTATCTTTTTAAAGCTTTGATTCAAATGTTCTTGCATGAGTGTTATAGTTTCTGTCTTTGCAACAAAGTTGTATATTTATGGAATTTGGATACTACATTTCAAAATGGGCTTTCTCAAAGCAGTATATTACCAAATATCTTTTAAAAATTTATTAAACAAATCTCTAAAATTATAAACAGCAGATAATAGATTAGTAAAAAAATAGTAAAAACATGAATTACAATAAAAACTGAAACAGCAAAGACAAAACATTAAATATTCATCTTGCAATACTGTAAAAAAAAGTCAAGTCAACTTCAACTCCTAGTCACTGTATGAAAATGTCCATGTAATTTTCTCAGGAACAGTACAAAAATAGTTTGCCATTATCTTCTTCTAGGGCTATTCAGGGCTATGCCATCGAATGTCCTGATTATCTCCATCCAAGCACTAATAAGTTCTGACCCTGCTTAGTTTTTTTCAAGGTTAGCCAAGATTGGTACGGTAGTGCAGAACAAATACAACAATATGAATTAAATGGCACTCGAGGAACCAAAGAGTTTATCTGCTGCCAAAAATATGCCTCTGTGAAGACAACATTCTGAAGTTAGGGATGACCAAAACCTTCTTTCCTAAATGTCTACCATCACATTTCAGTATGGGGTGGCTGTAAACCAAAGCAAATCTTTCTTCATTTATTGTGGTATCAAGTGCAAAGCCTTCATAAATTGATGCAAATGCAAACTGATCTCTGTGGTGTAAGACTAATTTTTGCACAAGGAGTAAAGCATTGGAAAGGTGGGATAATCAATCAATCCCAGCTATGACGATTCCAAGATTATTGTATAGGACTGATTTCTGTTTTTTTATTCTGATTACTGTCCCTGGAAAAAAGCGAACTATGCATGTGCCCTTTCCACATACTACATATTAAGATATTGTACTAGGATTCTGACCCTTTGAGTGTATGGCTGACACATTTAGCCAAAGTAGAAAGTACTATATCTGGTAGAACTGGCACAACTCCCAAGGTCCTGAAATAAAGGGGGTGTTCAAGGTTTTATGAGAGTCTTCCTGGACTTAGACTTCCTGGATAACAGCTGAGCCAACTGAATATATATTTTTAATTATCAGCTAGACAAACCTCTCACAATCTCGTATCTTTTGTATATATGAGGAATTCAACTCCAACTTGAAAAATCCTCAGTTGCTATACTAGTTTTAGAAATACTGAGAGTTGCAGTTCTAATATATCTGGAAAATACTAGACTGATGCTCCAGCCTTCCAAAAATGCAGTCTACAGTACTACTGAAGGACAGAGAGAATGTCTCAAGTCACTGGCTACTCTTAGGGGACCTGTTACCTTATGCTGATAATGAAAATGTACTAGGAATAAGCCAATGGATGAGTGGTGTAGGTTGTAGGCAGTGCAGCCTATGCTTAGAAAAGGATTGAATTCCATAAGATTGGAGTAACACTGTGCTCAGTGAAATGATACATCTTTCAAAACAAAACTATGGCAGGACCTTACATAGGATTACAACTATGAGTGAAATAGAAAATGAACAGTTCAATCAATCCTCATTTTGTTAGCAAGTTCAAAATGTCCTCATTTTGTTAGCAAAACTTAGGCTACTTACCCTATCCTCCTTTTCTTCTGTGAATTTCTTCTACATTAATACCTAACTCACCTTGCTCTATTTTATTTCTCCCAAAATAACTTCTCATTAAAATTCAGCATCCACACTAGACTTGCACTTTGATTGACTAAATTTCCCCCCTCTGTCCATACTTGGCAGGCATTTAATAGTAATTAAAGATTTCTCGACTATGTTCAAAGGGTATTCAGATGATCAACAACAATGACTTTGATTGATAGTCACTGTCAGGCATGCTGGAAGATGAGACCTTTGAATAGATTTGCTTGAAAAAGCTTTCTTATGTAGAAAATATGCTCTGACTGGACTGAAAAAAGACAAATTCTCTCCATATGCCAATGATGCCAAAAAGAAGGACAGACTAGGAAAGATTTGCTGCAGCCTTCAGAATTTCTTTATGATCCCATTTCGCCCCAGGGTGTCTCTTCTTTTCTGTGTTATCCTTGGCTCCTTAGTGGTATGACATTTCAAGTAGATATCCACAGCAATAAAACTAACACTGAAGCAGCCTTGGCTGCTTAGGAATTAAGACAGAATGTGAATCCTGTGGGTTTTGAAATAATGAGAAGAGATGGCAAAACCAACAGCGGTGGTAAAAGGGCAGGAACAGTTAAAGAGTCTCCATGGGTCATCTTCGGAAAACATATTATTTCTGTATACATTCCCTTGATTTAGTGCCTGCTACATAAGGGCTGTACTACTCCAAAAGCTAATAAATCATTGCTCTGGGTGACAGCTTGAGCACCTGTGCTTTATCATACAGCAGGGAACCTTGTAAATTACCCAGAGAAGCAACTGGTGGCCATATAACATGTCTGGGAGAATCATTCAGCACTCATCCTGGCACAGTGATTAACTTCATTCCCTTTCCAACAGCATATAAAGCAAAAATGACAAGAAAACGTACAGTGTTTCTATGATTAATACATAGGACTGACTTTCGGGTCATATACTCACTGATGGTGTCCCTGGAAAAAGGGAAAATGTGTATTTGCTATTTCCACCAACTACATATTAATACTAGAACTCTGGGCTATGAATATATGTGGCATTCTTATAGGCAGTATAATTTGTCCTCTCTTTCGATTGCTTACTGTTATGTTCTTCCCTGGAGGAAATATAGCTGTAGACCAATAGTTGTCTCAGGAAAGGTAATGAATAAAGACTCTATTTGTCCCTCCTAAGACAAGCTATCACATATTCCAACATCCCAAAATTCCCAGGAATGGCCATGCTGTCTAGGAAATTCCAGAAAGTCTAAACCTCTGGAGGGGCCCATATTACCAACATTTGCTATGAGGTTTTTCTTCCAGGTTACACAAGAATAATAACTGGAATATGAAAAGCCCATATCTATAGAATTTAGATATGAATTTAGATATAGAGTACCTTTAGACCCCCAGTAACAGAAGCAAACAATGGCAGAGCATGGATTATTTTTCTTGAAAGGATTAGATATGAGATATTCTCCAGACCAAACACATAAGAAATTAAGTACATCTTACTCATTAATAGATACATGAAGTCATGCAATTTGCAGTGATTTAAATCCCAGTAATAATTTAAATGTTAAGATATAAATCAAAGTTCATCTTTAGATTAGTATCTAGGACAAACAAATTTCAGCTTGCTGGGTTGTTTTTACAGGAAAGAGTGATTTAATTAAGACATTGTTTTTTAATAATAACTTCATTATTTTTTTTAAAAAAGCACAGTAAAAACTAAGAAAACCTAATATTAAGAGAAAGAAGAAGAAAAAGAAAATTGAAAAAAAATATATAGTAAAGATCAAAAGTGCAAAAAAGAAAAGAAAAAGAGAGAAACAACAAAGGAATAAAAGAATTGACTTCCGACCTTCCTTGCAACAGATATAAGTAACAATATATATCAAACTCTTACTCTAAATTTAAAACATAACTTCCATTATTTCTATTAATCCATATTATTTCTAATCATCAAATCCATAAAACTTAATTTTATTTTTTTTTGTTTCCCGCAAAAAGTCCAAAAAGGTTTCTAGTGAGCATTAAAATTACACAATGTCTTAAATCAAAGCTGTCCTATTTCCATCTCGGCCAACTCCATCAGCTTTACCATCCATTCCTCCATTGTAGGTAGTGTCTTATCTTTCCACCTCTGTGCATATAAAAGCCTTGCTGCTGTTATCATATATAAGAACAAAGTTCCATGAGTTTTTTTCCAATTGTTGGTCCATCAAATTCAAAAGGAAAGTCTCTGGTTTTGATTGAATATTAATCTTTAAAATCTTCTGTATACAATTATGTATCTCATTCTTTTTTCTTTTTTACAAGTCCACCAGAGATAATAACATGTCCCTTCTTGTTGTTCACATTTCAAGCATACATTTGAAGTACCTTTATACATTTTAGATAATTTTCATGGTGACAAATGCCAACAATACATCATTTTATAAAAATTCTCTTTAAGATTATTACACAATTTCAATTTCAGTCATTTCTGCCACATATTTTCCCATTGTTCCATCTGTACATTGTAGCCAAAGTTTTTAGCCCATTTTATCATAGAATCCTTAACTTATTCATCTTCTGTTTCTAGTTTCAGTAAAAGTATACATCTTTGCAATAATATGTTCATTATCAGTACATAATTCTGCATCAAATTCAGTCTTACCTTATTCAAAACCATAAGTTCTTTTATCTACTTTAAATCTTTCTTTAACTGTGCATAAGAAAACCATTGACACATATATCTTTCTGATATCAATTCCTCTCTTATCTTCAATTTAAAATCCCTTTGAGAAAATTCCAATACATCACCATAAGTTAATCATTTATTTTTAGTTATCATTTCTCTTCTATAAAAAGCTTGTTGTGGGGATAACCATAAAGGAATCTTCAGACACAATGTAGATTTATATCTGTTCCATATTCTCAGTATGGCATGTTTAATAAAATCAACCCATTTTCCCTCCTGGACGGCTATTCTTGAAAACTAATGGCGGAGATAGAAGCCCCTGTGAACAGCTTTTGGGTCGCACAGCCAGGAGGCTAGGGATTCATTTTCGTTCACAGCTATGGTGCAACCTTTATATGGACACTAGAGGCAGCTGAACCTCATTTCTAAAGCACTTTGGATTATAATTATTTTTTAACTTAAGAGAGACCTTACTTTTCAAGAGATAATAATTCTCTTGGGGATTATCCTTATTTTGGGGACTATATTTTTAAAAGAAGAAATAGAGCTTTAATTTGAATTTGACTAATTTATAAAAAGCTGGATGAAAATTGGAATTTAAAAGAGACTTAAAAGTTACTTATAATGAAAAGGGAAGATTTATTTGTTAGAAGTTTATTTTTCTGTGAAATTCCATTTGCAGTAAGGTTTGATTTTTCCACGGGAAAAGGTCATGTTGTGCTAGCTGTTAATTGGCTGGGTTTTCAGAAGAAGACTGTAACACAATCCCTGTGTGTTTTCTTTGGTGCATGCTTGCAATTCCAGTTTGAAAGACACCAGGGGGTGTGAACTGTTAGTTTACTTTATCTTGCATTTAATTATATCTGGCTAGCTCTTTTACTTGCAGAAAGGAAAATAAAAATAAAAAAGATCATGGATACTAAGAAAACAGTGAAAGAAATGAGAGAAAGATGAGGCTCTGTAGAGCAACTGGTAGAGGAGAAGATGGTTGCTTTAAGTTTACTTAAACCAATCTTTGATGAATTAGGAGCTAAATTTGCAACTTTGGAAAAAAATGGAAGAAAGAATAGATAAGATGGAGATTTATGTGAATCAAATAGCTGGAGAGATGAAACAAATTTCTGGAGAAATGAAGCAGGTTACTGAAAGAATGGAATTGTTGGAGAATAAGGCAGAAACTAGCAATCTGGAGTTGAAGAAAGGACTGGATAATGTGGTTTTGTTGGAGTTAAGGAGGAAGGAATTTTGCCTGAGATTCAGAGCTATTCCATAAATTTCAGGTGAAGATATTAGAAGAAAGCTAGTTCAAGTGTTGGCATAATGTTTAAATTGGGAAGAAGAATGAGGATGAGATTGATAAGGTATATTGTGTAAATTCATGTTATGCAGCAATAAGACGTGTACCAAGAGATGTATTAGTACATTTTGCAAAGAAAAGGACCAGGGATTAAGTTATGCAATAGCATTTTAATACCAGATTGAAGATTGACCATGTGGATATAATTATATTAAAAGAAATTCCTATCAGAATTTTACTCAAGAGAAAGGATTTTTTTTTTTTTTGATGGAGGTATTGAAACAGATTTTGTTTCATTGGCATAAACTGGAGGGAGTGATTTTTACTTTCCAACAGAAAATATTTTGATTGAATTCTATTAATAAAGCCAAAGAATTTCTGGAAAAATTTAAAGAGACCTGGAAGAGATGGAAGTGGAGAAGGATGTGCAGACAATCTCAAAAGCCAAACAGGTCCAGGAAGAAAATGAAAAAGAGGACTCTGAGTTGGGTGCCACAGGTACAGACTTTTCTAAACTACTGGCTTAATTATGGATTGCAAATGGCTAACGTGGAATATAAATGGAGAAAATGCTCCACAGAGGAGAAGTGTTTCACTATTTTAAAAAAACTTAAACAAGATGTAATTTGTTTACAAGAAACTCTTCTTAGGAAAAAGGATGCAAAATATTTGATTTATAAGTATTTGGAACAAAAATTTATTTTGGCAGGTCCAAAAAACGTTAATGGAGTCATGTATATATATATTAATCCACAATTAAAACTGAAATAAGTTGGCTGATGAACATGGTAGATGTGTTGGAGGAGAAATTGAACTACAGAGAATTAAAACATTAATCTTGGAATTTTACACTCCAAATGAAGATAACGGATTTTTTAAAAAAATGTCTTATGGAAAAATTGACAAATCTTTCTTATGAAAATTGGTGCTTGATGGGAGATTGGAATGGAGTGGTATATCCCCAATTGGATAGTACTTCAGAGAAGGAAGTTAAAAACTACCTAAAACATTTTTTGAGGTTATAGACAGTTTATCTTTAGTGGATATGTGGAGATAGAAAAATTGTACTTCTAAAGAATATACTTATTTTTCAGAGAAACATAGATCACTCTCAAGGATAAACATGATTTGGATTTCAAAAGCTTTGGCTGTTAATGCTTCTAAACTAGAGATTTTACCAAAGATTTTTTCTGGTCATAACACAGTCAGTTAGACTCTTAAAGGAAAATGTAATTCATTAAAATAGAGACTAAATGAAATGTTTCTGCAAAAGGAAGAGATAGTGAAAGACTGTAGAAAAAGATTAATGGAATTTTTTGAGAACAATTTAAATAAAGGTACAGATTTGAGAATGGTTTGAGACACAAGCAAAGCTTTTATTACAGGTTATTTCATACAGCATAACATTGAATTTAAAAAGAGGAATCAAGAAAAAATGCAAACTATTTTGGACGAGATAAATAAGAGAGGATGAATTAAAGTTAACACCATCCAAGTTAAGTATTTCAAACCAAATTAAACTTTTACAGCAACAGCTATCTGTGTTAACAGTGAGAGGCTTGGAAAAAAAGATGACCTGTGCCAAACATTTTGAATTTGCAAACAAGCAAGGGAGATGTATTGTCGAAGGCTTTCACGGCTGGAATACGATGGCTGGTGTGGGTCTTCCGGGCTGTGTGGAGGTGTTCTGGAAGTTTTGTTTCCTAACATTTTGCCAGCATCTGTGACCGGCATCTTCAGAGGGCAGGAGCACAGACAGGAGCAGTTCTCTCTGTGCCCAGGATGATGTGACCCTGTTGTGGGTATTTATAGAGATCAGCGAGGGTGCCTGAAGGGTGTGTGTGAGGAGGGTTGGGTTAACAATTGGCTGCTTGTTTTGGTGTCAGAATATGTATGTATACACCAAAACAAGCAGCCAATTGTTAACCCAAACACCCCCCCCCACACACACACACACCCTTCAGGCACCCTCGCTGATCTCTATAAATACCCACAACAGGGTCACATCATCCTGGGCACAGAGAGAACTGCTCCTGTCTGTGCTTCTGCCCTCTGAAGATGCCGGTCACAGATGCTGGCGAAATGTTAGGAAACAAAACTTCCAGAACATGGCCACACAGCCTGGAAGACCCACACCAGCCAAGCAAGGGAGATGATTGGCATAAAAATTAAGAAATTAAAAAGAAAAGAAAATGACGACGAAAATTGAAGAGAGTGACACTATAATAATGGACAGTGAGACTATATAAAAAAAAATCATCAATATTACTCTAATTTATAAAAATACAAGATATTTCTCTAGAAAAAACAGATGACTATTTAAAAAAATAAAATTTGCCAAAGCTTTCAGATAAGCAAAGACAGATTATGAAAGGTCCTATAATAATAATGGAAGTATCTGAAGCCATTAAAAAGATTAAACCAAGTAAAGCACCAAGACCAGATGGTCTTCCAGGATCATATTATAAAAATTTTGAGGATGAAATTCTACAACCTCTCCAATCTATGATGAATTTTATATTGATGGAATGTAGAATGCCAGAGTATTGGAAGGAGGCCAATATACCATTATTACCTAAAGAAGGACAAGATTTGACTTTAACTAAAAATTATAGACCAATATCATTATTGAATAATGACTATAAGCTGTTCACAATGATTTTAGCTGATAGGTTGAAAGTTATATTACAAAAATTTATTCATGAAGACCACTGTGGATTTTTACCTAAAAGACAATTAAAAGAGAATATTAGAATGGTGCTAGACATATTTGGAACAACATAACAAGCTGCGTTAATCTTTTTGGATGCAGAGAAAGCTTTTGACAGCTTAAATTGGGCTGTTATGTTTGAAGTTTTGGAAGACATGAACTTTGGAGAGAATTTTATAAAAGGAGTGAAATTGATTTATACATCACAGAGAGTGCAAATTATTGTGAATGGAGATTTATCTAAAACATGCAAGATACAAAAAGGAATGAGACAAGATTGTCCATTGTTTCCCTTGTTGTTTATTTTAGTTTTGGAAGTTTTGAATAGAGATATAAGGAGAGATGAGAAGATAAGGGACATAAAAATCAAGAAAGAGACATGTAAGTTGAGAGCCTTTGCGGATGATTTGGTGTTGGCGTTCCCCGAAGGGAATTCAAGGTTTAATGAAAAAGTTGAAAGAATTTGGTGCTTTGGCCACTTTTAAAATTAATAAACAAAAGACTAAAATGTTAATGAAAAATATGAAGATACAAGAACAAGAAGAACTGATAAACAAAACAGGTTTTAAGATGGAAAAGAAAAGTTAAATATTTGGGGGTGAATTTGACAAATAGTAATTGTATGTTGTTTCAAAATAATTATGTTAAGACTTGGAATGAAATTTTTAAAAAAAGATAGGTTAAGATGGGGGGAAAAATACAATTGTCATTGCTGGGAAGCATTTCAGTAATTAAGATGAATGCTTTACTTAGAATGTTATTTTTGTTTCAAACAATACCTGTTAAGATAACTGATGGTCCATTTAAACAATGGCATAAGGATATACCTAAATTTGTGTGGCAAGGTAAAAAAACCAAGAGTTAAGTATAAAATTTACAATATGCTAAAGGAAGAGGAAGTTTAGGTAACCCGAATTTGAAGGTGTACTTTGCAGCTTCTCATTTGGTTTGGATGAAAGAGTGGGTGACTTTGAGAAATAGGAGGTTATTGGAACTAGAGGGGCATGACTTAAGATTGAGGTGGCACAGCTATTTATGGTATAATAAAGTTAAAGTTAAATCAAATAATTAAACATAATTAAATTATTTAAAAATAATTTTAATTTTTTTATTTTAAAAATAATTTAATTAAGAAATTGGACTGTGTATCGTGTATATGCTGAAAGAAATAAAAATAGTTTCAATAGACAGTATGCAACAGAGTATGTTATTATTCAGAGAGAATGAGGATTATTTTATATGCTTCTAAGAAGCAAGAGAAACTTGTTAAAAGGCTGGCCATTCCTATTTCAGCTTTTTTCCCCCTTCTTTCTTTCCCCAGAAATATAGTTTCACTTTATGAAATGTATCTTGTTACATTTTTATGGCATGAACAAGGTTCATAAGATTAGTACTTAAACTTTCTGAAAATTGCAAGTAATTTCAAGAAAAGCCATAATGCTTTCATTTTAAAGCATTTTAGTGCCCTGAGTTTAATTGGCAGTCCATTCCATATGCTTTCAGACTTTTTACTTGCTGCTAGACTCACAGAAGTGTTGGTCACAGATGAAACAGGGCCAAACAGGGCTGCTAAGAGAACCAATGCTCAAAACATTAACTAACAATCCAAATACATCATGGGTACAAGAAAGAAACTGAAGGCATTCAGTCAAGAAGACCAACCACTGCTATATTTTCTAATCAGAAGTATGAAAGCTCAGAAGAATGAATAGAAACATTCATGGGTGAAACAAGCATTTAAAAAAAAAAATTAAAAATGACACTTGAGGAGAAAGAAGGAAAACTATGAAACAGTACCTGTTGAGGGATGCGTGAAATGTTTTTAAAAATAAGTTTTCCTTGTGGCATGTGATAGGAAGTAATCCATGTCTGAACATAGTGGCACTACATTAAATAAATAACAGATGAAATACAATTGAAATTTCATAAATATAAAATTAAAGCTCAGAAGTTTGTCTTTCAGGAATTGATTTGGATTAGAGATTTGTAATGCTAATAAGTTTATTACTCAAATGCTAATATTATAAGTTGATTATTATTTGCTATTGAAGGAAAGAAAGTCAAGGCAAGGTATTATGTGCCCTGCCCATTCATATTCTTACCATGAGGAAACTTTATGTAATCTTTTAAAACTTTAAATAAAGCTATCAGACTACAGAAGAGAGAGTGCTAATAAATTAATTTGGCCATTATTACTCTTTGGTTTACAAACCTGGTTCAGAAACTGATATTAAGCCTCTGAATTTTCTTTTTTGAATATAGCTAAAAACTAGTTTAAACAAATAAGGACCATAACACCAAACTTGACAGAAGATGGCAGTATGAAAGGGTCAATACAAGAGCAGCTTACAGTTATCCTGATTATTTTCTGCTCTATAAAGATCCCAGATTGCTCCAAACACGCAGTTAAACTGTGTATAAATTCTCAAATCATGCATCGTAAATCTAGGGAGCAAAATAAATGATGGCACTCATGTTGCGGGTGGGGCAGCTCCATCTCAGAGGAGCACAAGGAGATCTGAATGATTGCTCAATACACTTTTTACTTCAGTAGTGACAACAGCATTGTCTTTCAGAGTGCTACAGTCTGCAGGAGTTAATGATCTTAGGAAAAAGTGAATGAATTTGCATGTCATATGTATTATTTGTGAACAAACACCATTTTGTCACAGAAAGAATAATATAAAACATTAGACTACTCTTATTTTTAAAAATATTAAAATCAATTAAAAAGGGCACTGTACCTAAACAATCATGAAGAGCTAGAAGCAACTGATCAGTTGAACTAACCCATCCAACTAGTTTTCATCATGCACATCTCAGCCCAAGAATCTACTGGTATGTTGAATCTGTTTGCTCTTACTCTTAAAATCATTACATTAATGTGTCTGCATATGATAAATGTGCCAAATAGTAGAATCATTCATGCTAAGTCAGTGATAGGCAGCTTGCAAGTCTTGCATTACATACTGCCCTTGGACTAATTTAATATGAACTGTGTCTTAATTTGAAACCCTTCTACAAGAGAATAGCTCAAGGCTCTGGGAAGAGAGACAGGTGGTACCAGACAAACTAATGATATCCCCTACCATTTTTTGGCAAAGAATATTGTTCTTGACGTTAAGGAAAAAGAAAGCATTTCTCACTGACAAAATATACATTTTATGCTGTTAAAGCAATTAAATAAGTTAAGGTTTAATATTTATTTATGTTTTCTGCTTCCTCCTCAAATCACATCTTTTCCCACCTTCAAGAATCTACTGGTATGTTGAATCTGTTTGCTCTTACTTCTAACATTTGCTGTGCTGTAGATACTCATTTGGGGACATGGACTTTAGACCTAAGGTCCACCTACACCTGCATTACTGAGATTTTATTTTGAATAATGTCAAGCAAAATGTTGAAATAATCCTGGTTGGAATTCTCTAGTTCATTCATGGAGGTCTTTATTTAGCAGAGTGTACATTTGTGAATAGAACCAATCCTTACAATGCATCATTAGAATATATATAGTCCTATCTGTATTAAGAAT
This sequence comes from Python bivittatus, assembly GCF_059951505.1. Taxonomy (NCBI): domain Eukaryota; kingdom Metazoa; phylum Chordata; class Lepidosauria; order Squamata; family Pythonidae; genus Python; species Python bivittatus. Next base: position 29,608,825 of record NW_028277034.1, read on the forward strand.
ACACCATGACAGTTTGGTAGCTCATAGAAAAGAACCTTCAAATCAACAAGGCACTTGCACCACTGTTCTTTGGCAACACTAAGTATATTATTCATTATGCCTGAGCATAAATCTATATGGATACTACTAGTTTTGTGTTTATACTGGGGAGAGCACAGGAGAATACATTCCACAGAACAGAATTCTGCTCTGGTTGTTTAATGTCCCAAATGAAAAGGACAGGTCATGCACATGGCAAAGATTTAAGGGGAGATCAGCATGTACTGTCTCATCATTCAACCCGGATTAAATATCTGAATAGGATTACAACCTCTGTTTAATATGCCCAAGAGTAAACTTGTCAACTGCCTTTTAAATCCCTTACTCTCACATCTATTAATAACATCATCCTTGATCTGGCCCATAGTTTTTGTAATTCATTTGTTTCCATCACTACCAAAATATAATGTTTCTACTTTTACATACATTATAAAAATATAGTGTCTCCTCAATTTCTCATTGTCTTTTCAGTAAAATTGTCCTATCCTTGTGCTCTCCTCTCTGATCTTCTGCCATCACACCTTTCTCCATTCACATTTACTAACATCTGTTTATATAGAGAGTCAGTCTCTATAGAAATGGAATATTTGAAAGCAGGACTTTCAAGTCAGAATACATGACTTGCAAAAATAATAAGGAAAGGTTGTTTCTTTTCCCCCTCCTTTTGGAAGATGATAAGCCACCAGAGGTCTACAGAATGTACACATACATTTTGGCAGGAAAGTGGAGTAGAAAGATAATAAAAAATAATCTTAATACGATTCTTAATAATCATATTAGGATTATTTTTGATTATTTTTTTTTATTATTTTAATAATCAAAATATTATTTTTGATTATTTTAATATGATATTTTTGATATTTTTGATAATCTGTTATTAGAACATGTTGTGGTCATGTCATTAATCAACTACGTCACATCTTTATGAGTGTTGAAGAAACTGCAATCTTCATCACCGTGATCATCACAGCAAATTTCAACTACAAATTGTTGGGGAAAAATGAGAAAAATCATAAATAAATAAAGCAGAAATCATTTTCCTACATATTTGTGCTATGAGCAGTGGAAGAAGGTTAAGCAGATAGAGATTGGAGGGTTCTTTGCTTTCCAATAATGGGACACTCTACAGTGAGCAAATTTATACACAATGCTTTATTGCAACACACACCTTCCTCAACAACAGGCTATTGCTCTGGGTCAACTCCACCCATCTAGGACTTGCAAGTTGCTGTTGCCATATAAATACGTCTTTAATACTCAGTCCTTTATACTCAGCATAAACAAAACTCTCAAAGTCTATAAAGTAGCGTACAACCTTTGCCTTTTTCCAAAAGTTCTTGCACTAGTTGGGATGAGATGCTGCTGTCTCAGTGTGGTTGTTCCTTTTCTAGTTGCTGCCAAGCTCCAGGCCAAACTCCAAGCTCTGCTTTTAAGCAGTGTTGCTTTTGAGCACTCCAGATGAGCTCCCAAGCCAAGCTCCAGGCAGGAATCCAACCAGGATCCCACCATAACTTGTGGGCCTGACACTTGACTGATAGTCCTCTTGCCTGCCTGTAACAGCTATTAATCTCCAGACATCACCTCCTGCTTCCCTGCCTGCTTGCCTTTTTCCTATCTCCTTTTCTCCTACACACCCACACACACTCTCCCTTAGTGTTTGCTTTTGTAAGCTAAGAGCCTGGGTGCAGTGAGGATGTCTCTGGAGTCGACACGTCCTTGAAAATGCCAGGGTGTGGCTCAATTATCCAGGCAGCTGGAATGCCAACGTAGAAATAATTTTGTGAGTGAGTGAATGCATGCATGCATGAGCCCATCTCTCAGGTTTCTGGGGCTGTAAACTTTTACAACGCTTTGAGAAAAAACATGAGCTGTGCTGAGCCTTGGGGAAGTGGGATGGGAAGCATTTCTGCCTGGCTGCTGCTGCTTTTCCCCAAGCGCAGACAACAATCCCAGCTTTATTTCCTCACATAGATTTTATGTCCATTACTGACAGGAAATTAAAGCAATAGTTTTAAGACTAAAATTTAAGTATAATTAAAAGCAACTGATAAATTTATCAAACCTATTCCACTTTCATCTGTTCTTAAAAAAACACACAGAAAAAAAGCTAATGTGTTTAGTTATCATGATTTCTGCTAGACATCATTAATTGTTTGCTTGCTTGTGAGTTCTGTGTTTCTCCCACTTGTATGTACTTTGCTGCCACCATCAGGAGGATAAGATGGTTTATTTTACAGGGAGGGGGCATGACTAAAGTATAAGACTGCATACAATTCTCTTGGTTGCATTGGGAACAAATCTTTACTTTGACATACATTTGCATTCAGCAGAGCACCAATGATGGAGATAGCTTACAGATGCAGAAGCAACTGCTTTTTAAGCTTGGGGAAAAACAGTTCTTTTACAATAAAAGACTTTAATTTTATTTAATTCATTATAGCTGGAATTAGATAAAAATATTTGCAACATACATTCATACCAGATGATTAGGACTGATGCAGTAAACACCAAAGGCATGAATAGAGACTAAATAGTTATTATTAAGATTTCTTCTACTGTTCCTTTTGTTTTTAAGTAGAACTAGTTTAATTTTTCAAGAGTGTTGCTAAATGCATCAACAATGGAACAATAGTAGTAAATGCAAATAAAGCACTTTAGTCCCTGGCAGCATTTACCTGAAAAATGAATAAGAATAATATTTTCTTGTAAATGAATATAAAGTTGACCTTCCACATAGGGAAGGAATGAATGAGCCATTAAGAGGGAATTTGCAGAAAAGTTTACACAGTCCTGTAAAAGGGGGAAGTGTGAGAAAGAAATTTAAAATAATCCCACCTTGATTTTGTTTAGCATAAAATGGAGCATAGAGAAACTTGCAAAGGCTTTCAAGACTGATGTCAGTCTTTCAAGGTAGGCCTCGTCAAGAAACAGGATTCTAAGAACGCTCCTTATTGTAGTATGACAGATGATAGAACAGCAGAAACTTGAAAGCCTGCTGAGGTATTGATTATCATCTATAAAGCCCTATGAAAAAGTACTATTATTTGCAGGACCACCTATCTCCAATGGTATTTGCCTGTTACTTATGTTCTAGCAGCATGGACATGCTTCAGGTCCCTTCCCTGAAGCAATGTCATCTGGTGAAACCAGTTCTTTCCTCAGTCTCTGGGGCCAAGTTGGTTGGAGTTCCTTCCTGAAGGCATGCAGTAGGAAATTGGATTCTGATTGCCTTGTTGTTTTTAACTATACTGTTTTTAAATAGTTATTTTACCTGTACACCGCCCAGAGTCACCATTGCCTGAGTTGGATGACCATATAAATTCCATCAAGCCAAAAGCCAAAGAATACAAAAACAATTCAGTATGTGCTTCACATACTAGTTTATAGAAAGCTTTCAATTGTGTTGATCATGTCAAGCTGTGGAATGTGCTTAGAAAAATGGAAATCTCAGAACATCTCATTGTCCTTGTCAGAAACCTATATAAAGGCTAGGAACCACAGTACAGACAGAACATGGTGAAGCAGACTGGCTCCAGGGTGGCAAAGGAGTGAGGCAAGGCTATATCCTCTCCCCTTATTTATCAACCTACTGTACATGCTGAGTATATATTAAGTGAATCTAGATTGGAAGAAGATGAGCATGGTTTTAAAACTGGAGGAAGAAAAATCAATAACCTCTGCCGTGCTCTGAGGCAAGGTGGATGGACTCAGTTACAGTGATGAGAAATGCACCATTGGAAGACCTGAAAAACTAGGTTAGGGACAGATCAGCAAGGGTAAAAATCTATCTATGTGGTTGCCAAGAATCAACACTGACTTAATGGCACACAATCAATCAATCAATCAATTCTATTAACAAATAAATCCTTATGTTTCCCAATGAGAGAGAGAAAAAAAAAGAAACACTGTTTTAGTAATGAATCTCACATAGTCAAAGATTATATCAATCAGTATGGAATACTCTTGCTGAGTATTCTGGAACAATGGAAAGTTACATTGTAGATAGCTTAAATATTGTTTCCGAACTGTGCATGTGTGTCTGCTGGTTCAATTTATATTGTTGTAATAGCTTAAAAAACATACAGCTTAAACTGATTATAAGAAAACATAAAATCAAGAAAGAATGAATTTAAGCATATCAAAACTAGTTACTTTATAGCTTTGCCCATCTCAAAAATGTAAAGCTTACATTATTAAAGAAACATATTGCATTTAATAAGGAATGTAAGAAGAGAAAATATCAGTCTCACATTTGACTATGTTAAAATATACCTCCTGCCCAAAAAAGTAATGAGCTTGTGCTTAGGAAAGAGCATTGTGCAACTTAATGCAAGTAATGAACCTTTCATGTGAAATGATATAATGTCACAACTCATTTGCATCCCACTTAAAGTGTAATCAGGTTTGCCTGACAGCATGGCTTATGGCTGAAAGAGCAGACCTGGCTGCTAAATTAATCCAGAGACCTTCTAGTTAATAGCATTTTGCGAAGCAAATTTTAAACACTTTAAACTTCTTAAATTCTCACTTTACATGACAAATTAAAACAGGAATCTAGCTAGGGCTAAGAGAAGATGGACCTAATTAAACCTCAAAACTAATTTTACTGGGAATTGTAAACCAGGCATAGGAGATAAATTTGTTCAGCTCATGTTAATGCAAGCTACCTAGTTTCACAAAAGCAAGCCAACATATAAACTGAAACTCAGTTATACTTTTCAATAAAAAATGCATACATTTGGAAAAGATATGGACAAAAATGGGGTATTAGGGAAAGGAATGTACAAAAATGAATTATATTATGGAAGTTGCTTGGAGAAGTATATATAAAGTGTAAAAGCATAAGAGATGTATACATTATAAAACATTCATGCAAAAAAAGTATATGGTGGCCTTGCAAATTTTAATTTTAAAAAAATCTCAAATTGATTATGAAACTAGTTGGACGGAAATCAAAATGGTAAAATTGAAAAACTGAAAAACTGAAAGCAAATTTGGTTTGACAATGTGCTAAACCATAGTTTAGTTACTGTGGCTTACTGAATTAACCCAGTTGCCCTAATTTGCATTACATTGAGCCAAAAAGTGCTTGGATTTGCACAGCAAACTGAGTCACAAATGCCAATCACATTTTAGGCTGGCATGTTGTATTTATAAAAGTACTGAAGAAGCCCTCTGAAATCCATGGGGAAAAGTGCAGGTATTAGACCAAAAGTTACTGTTCTTCATTGCCACAATGCCATACATTTTTTAAATTAATTTTCGTATATAGGACAAGCCAAAGATCAGATTACAATAGCTAAACTTCCCATTACCCAGATCACCTGCTTATCTTTATTTACTGCTTTTACACTTCACAAAATGGACCCTAGTGGTACACTATAAAACTGTCAATATACAGAATGAACAGAGTAAATATTTCAATACTTCCAGTAAAGCATGACAAATTCTACAGATTTGTTACAGAAGCAGTTAGCAGCCAGGATAAAAATCTGTCAAAAATCTATCTGAGAGAAGCGATCACATATTGACTATGCTCCTCTTCAAGCTTTCTCATGATATAGGATATATTACCCAATATGTTATTTTAGTCATAGAACCATGGATTGATCATCATGTCTTATATGAGGGATAATGCTGTGTCCCTCTGGTTTGTAACTGCTTTAAATTTCAAGACAATTCCTTTCTACGCAAAGGAAAACAAGTGCAGTATATAACATTTATACGACATAAAGCTATAACAACCTCATTTTGTTTGGCCTTTCTACTGTACTGTTTATATTATTATAGTAAATATTTTTCACTAAGTTCTGTGAGAGGTAAAGCTTCAGCCTAGCAATAAGAACACACTGGTTTAGCATGCATGACAAGATTTACTGGGTCTGTTGCTACTCCTACTAACTTAGGACATATTCATACTACATCCATAAGCTTTTCCTATCCTGTGCTTATGCCTGACTCTCAGAGACAATTGGCAATACGCATAAGATATGCAGTCTAGACTGCAGGCTATCACATCCTCTCATTGGACAATTCTTCCGTTTCTATCCATTCCATTGAACTTTCCATTCAATGAAAGCGATTGCCAATTGTTTTGCTTCTTGTGGATGGATTTTATCGCACATATATAGATTTACTGGACACACACACATACAAAGTTAACTTAAATTTGTATAAAGTTAAAGCATCACAATGGATGGATGTATAGATACAATTATCAGCTTTAAAATAAAAATTACTTTCTTGTATTTTCCCTGCTTTTCCCGAATAACACCAAGTTCAGATTCTATTATAGGGAATATTCCTTACTAGTATAATAGTTATACAGTACAATTGCTTTATATGCAGAATGTTCCTAGTTTGAAATCTGGAAGGGATCTACGACTTGTTTTTTTCTTTCAAATCACTTGTCACCTCATGTGTAGATTATTTCAGCGTGCTACATATGGGAAGACTACCTAGAAGCTACAGCTGATCTAGAAAGTGGCAATATGAGCAGTCATACCTCTGTGAGTGAGCTGCACGAGTTACCAGGGAGCTTTCAGGTGCAATTCAATGTGCTGTTTGTCACCTACAAGGCCCTTCATGGCATAAAGCCTAGCTATCTCAGGAACCGCTTTTCTCCCATTCTTTCTGCCCATCCTGTAAGTTCTGACCCAAGATCCAGTCCCACCTGTTAAGCAATGCCAACTGATGTGATCTAGGAGATATGCCTTCTTTGTCAAGGCACCTGCCCTCTGGAACAGTATCAACACCCCACCGCAAGGTTGGGACATCCCTGAACTAGATAAGCCTTGAAGGCCTGGCTTTTCCTACAGGCTCTGGGTTAATTCAGGGTGTGTCCACTTAGGCTGGATGATACTTATTATATTTGTACTAAGTCCCCTTTCTATGGCCATCTTTTTTTATTGATTTAATACATCAGGTTTTTGGTTTTAACTTGTACACTGCTCAGAGTTGCTGTGAGCTGAACATCCTTGTAAATCTAAATTATAAAATTCTGTTTTGCTGAGCTAAACCTACTTTTCTGCCTGGACTGGTATAATTCTTTTAAAATAAGCCCACTGGGCCATTTAATTATTTTTCCAGATGTTTCTGCCATGTTTCAAACCAGGGAATAGCTCCCCCTCTGGTTGCTTTTCGCTCCTTTTCTTCCGTGCCCTAGTGACCACTCTTAAGCCCGCCTGGACACATGGAATTACAGGCGTGATCATTTCCTCCCATTTGCTGTTGCGTTGGGGCAACCGGGACAGAGCGTCTTCCAGAAAGTTCTTTCCCCCAGGAAAGTACTTCAAAGAGAAATTAAACCAATGAAATGTGAGTTAGGTATTATACTCGTATGGAAGACCTGTTCTAACAGAATCTGCAGTCAATGTTACACAGGAAAAATGTGGTGAGGGGGCATCCCTGCCTCTACAAAGCAGCCAAACAAAATGCAGAGATTGGCCTAGAAGAAAGTGAAGTACAGCTGGTAAAACAGTAGCACTTGACCCAAGAGAAGCCGGAATCCACAATTTTGAAAGAAAAGCAGGAAAACATGCCTGCAGTTTGTGTTCATGATGGGCAAGAGCTGACTGTATGGTGACATTGCCCATCCCTGTTTTACAAAAATAGTTGTTGGCATGTATTGGCAACAGGGCAACCTAGCAGCGTGTATAAGCCTTCAGATTTATGAATCAGATAACCAAGGGAAGAGTTATGGTAAAATTGGGAACAATTATCTTGGCTGGCTTTCTAGACATCTTTGCAACTGACAACTCCAAGCTGGGGAAGGATTACCATTTGGAGACAGGGGGAGGGGGTGGGGGGAATCTGTGACAGCTGAGTCACGGCCTTCCCCATTTCTGACTTCAGTCCTTTTCCATGTACATATAAATGAGGAGGTGAAATAAAAAGCTCAGGGTAACTGGTTTCACAGGAGGGGAGTTCTGTGGGAGAATATTCATTTCCAAGTTCCATCTTGATGCATCTCATGAGATGCAAACACTTACCAAATGCTCTCTACCAGTGTATCGATGGACAGAATCTACAAGTAGCAAATGATCTGATATCACATCTATCAGATAATCACAAATATATCAATAGCCACACCCTAGGCTATTTAGGACTATTTAGAAACAGACTGTTTCAGCCTGAAACAATGTAGCTCCCCCAGTAATGTGTTACATGGACATATTGAGACATTCCATTACAGTATATGTAATGTATACAGTATATGGGTGACTGTATTCTCCTCCAGCTGTAGTTTTTGGTTAATCTTCAATGGCAGTTCCACGTGGACTGAGTTATAGTAGTATAGTATAGTAGCATGGTGATGAGGTCATGAGTAAATGGCTGCTCCAAAAATGCTCCTAACTGGCACAAACTGTAATACAGGAAATATCAAGTTGTTATGTTCTTAAAATCCTTTGTGTAAGTCTCAGAACACTGCGGCATTTATGAATTTCTTTACAAAATGAAATAATCACTTTTCTGTTTCATCTGTTTTGTCACAGAATCACCGAAGGCTCTATTTTTGCTTAAGAAAACAGATACAACATAAATGTATAATTTGAATCTCCTTGCATGACTCTTGCATTATTTTTATTTGCTGTTTTTTATTTGATATGCAATCAAGTTGGGGTTCTGCTTAACTAATCTGAATTCAGTTTTAAAAACAAGCCCAAGGCACAGTTCAGAGAAAACTTAGTATAATTTCTTGACCACAGTGATAACATCATTCTCCCATCTAGTGGCAAGAAGCAGCAAGAATCTAAGATTTCTGGAATAACCCTATCTGTACAACAGTAAAGGAGAAGCAATGTGCCTATTTTCTATATATGATGTGAGTGATAGAATATAGTTACAAAGAAAGGATGCAATTCCATTTTGCATTTTCTCAAAATACTGGAGTCACCTTAACTTTGTTTTTACTTTTAAATATCCAATCTTATTGATAAGTGTAATAGTGAAAACATGTACTATTTAGAATATTCCCATCTACACATCTCACATAGCAATGTACTTGCTGAACAATCACTATCAGCTATTGAAGGAAGAAAATGGAAGAGAAAGGAACCCCAAATTTAAATCACTTAAATCCTTGCTAGATTAATGCTACAATCCTCTGCTAATTTGAACGTTTTACTGAGTTAAACATGAATATATTGAATGATATATAGGAATAAATCTGAAAAATTAAACACAGTGATAGACCATAAGCAGGAGATTTAAAATCAAAGATGTGAAATCCTTGCCCATCAGAGTAGCAATGATCTACTAAACTGGATATGGTAAAAAACACAAATTAAAGCTTAATTCAGAGTCAAGTAAGATGAATTATGCCAATCATATTTAAATAAGGAAGTTAATTTAGTTTAATATGATGCTTGCATAGTCAAAACCTGATTTGCCAATAACTGCTATCCCAGAATTATCGGGCATGGCTTGAAGTCGTTTGTAGGCCATAATTTGATTCAGTAGCTAAATTCTTACTAAGATGAAGTGTGGTTCGCATGTCTTCTATATAAACACAGCCTATTTGTAAGCTATGATTTATATAGGATATAAACAGATGGGATATAGACAAAATTCTCTATCAGCTCTGCCATCCATAGCTTATTTCTCTGCCCTTCCTGGTTGGTGAAAGCCTCTAGGAAGGTACCAGGAAGCTGGTTTTGAGTGGTGATGAATGCTTCTTTAGAATGGAAATTCTATTAGGGTTCAGGCCTGAGTATGGAACTGAATGCACGTTGGTCACTGTGCACGTCCTGTAGTGATACAGTAAGTGGACCTTCCTGGTTCTGCTTGATCTTTGAGTGGCCTTTAGTAACACTGTTCATGGCATCCTTGTGGACTGTTTGGAAACATTGGGAGGGGCGAGCTATGCTGCATGGTTATCCTCCTTAAGTAGTCAGTTGATGGCAAGTGCAGGTAAAAAGCTGGGCTCTCCTCTGTGTGGGGTGCTACAGGGATTGATACTTTCCATTCTTTTTTTTAACATCCACATAAGCTGCTGAGGGAGGTAATCCACCAGCATGGAGTCATACATAATTCGTATGTAGACGATACTCAGCTATATATTTTAACAGCCGGCTGTACAGGAGATACTGTGGAGTTTCTTTCCTGGTGCCTGGAAGATGTGAGGGTTTCGATGGTGATGAACTATTTTAGAGTCAATCCCAGCAAGACAGAGTAACATTGTCTGTGAAAGCCTTCCAATTCCAGAGATATTCCTTCTTTGGCTAAAGATGGGTCTGCACTTCCTCAAGCAGAGCTGGCTTGAAGATCAGGTGGCAGCGGTGGCTAGGCTTTTTGCATAGATCCACCTTGTCGGTCACTTTTCTACTAAAGTTGTTATAGGTGCCATGTAGTTTGCAGAATGGCTAGTTAACATTTGAATTGTAGAAAAAATGCTCTAGCAACTTCAGCCTGCTTATTTCATGGCAATTGTGTACACATTGAATAGTCTGATATTTAATACCTACCATCTTACCAACAAAATTAAAAAAAGACAAAGGTTATTCTGGAGACTGAAAGACTGGCATTTTCACAAACTCAAAAGTAGCATTACAACAGCTCAAATTTGCTATCTGTAACACCTTGAGGAGCCTGATGGCTCACTGAGAATATTTGTATTAAAGATGACAAAATTACTTGAATCAGTAAGTGCTTCAGCATGTAACAGGAAAGAAATATATCCTTCATAAGCTTATGAAAGAATACTGATTCTGAAAGTTCTTTGGTGAGTACAGATAAAATGTTTTGTATTTAATACAATTTGAAACTAAAATTAAATATTTTATTTAATTGGAAAATTATTCTGTTGGAAACCTTATGGCTTTATGAACCCTATCTCTACCTCCTGCCTTGGTGTGGTGGATTGGTAATAACTGCTGCCAGCATCTGTTTGCCAGGAGAACACCTTGCCTAGTATCTTCCCCCAACTGCAGTGTATGAAATCCCACAGCCTTCATTGCTTTTCCAGCAAATTAAAATGAAAAGAAAAAAAAAAACCCAGATTTTCTAGCACCACCTTCTGGCCTTTTAGCATTAGTTGTGTAGCTTTCTTCCCTTTTGTTTTGGGAGATAGACCAATTTCACAAGAGATAAACAGACTCAAACTTTATTTAAAAAAGAGAGAGAATGTAAACATTTTTAACATGCAAAAACATTCAGCAATAGAAGAGATAAAAATATAATTGTTCAAATCAAGAATACAGCATCTTAATCTGCCATGGAAAAATATATGCTTCTGGATAGACAACAAGTGTTGCTGGGCTCATCCTACTTAGAGGAAACCCTACTGTAAATAAATCCCAGGTGACATTAAAAGCTGTAATGGTATGTGGGAAAGACCGTGTGAGACCAGGCAAAGAGATGCTGCCAAGGGAATGGCAGGTAAGAGACCACATAGCCCGTAGCTAGACAGCAGTTGCGGCAAGAGGCTCAGAAGAGACCCTTCCTAGTTTCTTGGGCTTCAGTGGAGACAGAGGGAGAATTGTACTTTTAGACTTGCAAGATTCTGTCAACGTAGCTTTATAATGAAGTAGAATTAGCTCATCTGGTTGTGATTCCTATTTGGTTTACCCCGCGAGGCTGACAAAAGCATACAATTACTGAACTGGTACAGAGAGAATTAATCCCAGGCACAAATACAAAACAAAGGAAATTAAGACTTTAATGTAGTTTTCTGCCTACACTTATTCATTCCTTAGAAACAGAGATTCCTGAAGCAACAGCCTCCTGCTTGCTTCCTGAATTTTTTCCCAGCTTCTTCTACTGTGGTTCTTTTAATCTGCGACTAAAGTAATTCCTTCTCTTTTCCCAACCTTAGCAATTCCCTGCATTTTAAAACAACAAAACCAGGAGGGAGCAGTTGGGGGATCTGCCTGCTGTACATAAACCAGAGCAGATATGTACATGTTTGAAATGAGTAATTATGAACTAAAATACAGGCCTAGCTGTCTGACAATGAATGAGGTTGACGGAAGCTGAAATTCAACAATATTTGGAGGCTTCCATACTCTTGTTTTTATAGTTTAAAATTCCTTGGACAAAGCTAATCAGCTCTGAAGATACAAGCAGAAAAGTGTATGAGTCAGAAAACCAATGGCAGTTACAGTACTCCAGCCTCTTTAAATTGATAATTCACACTGCACTAAGTCAAAACTTACTTAAGGCTCACTGAATAAATCACAACTGCCAAGATTTGTATAACACACTGAGCTGAACCATGGTAATATTAAGCCAAAATTAAATAAATCCCACTCAGGTTTAAATGCAATGTTTTATTTGAGGGACCACCTGTTCCCAGTTGTTTCTGCCCATCTAATGAGATTAGGCAGAATGGGCCCACTTTGGGTCCCATCAATCAAGGTGTGTCTCTTGCAAGAGCCAGGAAATGTGCCTTCTTTGCCATGGCACTTGCCCTCTGGAACTATATCTCATCCACGAGATCCAGATGGCTCTCACGCTGATGGCATTCAGGAAGCTATTAAAGACCTGGCTATTTTCCCTGGCTTTGGGGCAGGGTGAAGGTTAAGCCCTTGCTGGATGAGTTTGTTTCAAACTCATGAGGTGGCTGACATTAGGAAATCCCACCAGTGGCTGAAAAGGGCTGGACCAAAAGACAGCACTGAGGCACTGATCGTAGCAGCACAAGAACAGGCACTAAGCACCAGATCCACAAAGCAGGGGTCTACCACCCTAGACAAGACCCAAGGTGCAGACCAGACAGAGATAGTCCACACATAGTGGCAGCATGTAAGATGCAGGCAGGAACAACATACATTGAACAGCACAACCAAGTAGCTGGCATTGTATACAGGAATTTCTGCACAGTCTATGGGCTAGATCCTCCCAAAATGTTTCCATATACAGTAGTAAAGGTAAAAGGTATACAAAACAAAAAAAGATAGAAAAAGGAAATGAAAAAAAATACAATTATGTCCTCTGCCCTTCTATCAAGTAATTATCATCTTAATATTTTTCCCATCTTCTTCGTCCCTTTTAATCCCAAAATCCCGAAATCAACAATTTGATCTTTTCTTCTCTCAACAAAATGTTCATATAAGGTTTCCAGTTTTTGGAAGGGAGGGAGGGAGGGAGGGAGGGAGGGAGGGAGGGAGGGAGGGAGGAAGGAAGGAAGGAAGGAAGGAAGGAAGGAAGGAAGGAAGGAAGGAAGGAAGGAAGGAAGGAAGGAAGGAAGGAAGGAAGGAAGGAAGGAGGTTCTTTTCTCTGACGAAATTGGTCAGCTTTGCCATTTCTGCAAATTCAGTTAATTTTATAATCCAATCTTCCACTAAAGGTATTTCACTGCTTTTCCAACTTTTGGTATACAATAATCTTGCCACAGTTATGATATTAATTTCCCCAAAATGTTTCATCTAGTACATGATGCCCACAAGTCTGAATCCATCGGTTTCCAATCTTCTCCCATTAATTGTTTCAAGTTGAATTTTTTAAAATATTCTAGACGATGGCTGAAATAGAAAGCAAGCAAAGGGTTGATAACTTTGAAACATTTATATTCACTCTTTCTCACTCCTACTGAATTGGCACAAAGAATGATAACAATAATTAAAATTCTGTACTGTATTAGAAAGCTAGGATAGTTCATTCATTCAAGGAACAAAGTTCAAATCTTTGTCAGCTATTTCTATATGCATATTATTGAACTATGTTTTAGAGATGATTATATTTTATATCATTTGACTTTTACTAGGAAAAGTACAGTTTTTCCTGGAAATACATAAGACTTTCAGATGATATTGTTAAACCACTATATCAAATTGAGACTAACCAATCAGTTAAATACATGTGCACAGAATGGGATAAGCAAGCAGCTTCAGCAGTTCATTCTTAAGATTGTCTCTATGCAAAATAATGTCCCATTCAGCACATACCTGAAGGCTTAATCTGTCAAATCAAGCCCTAGAAGTTTCCAAGCTGTCAAAAAACTACTAGCCTATTGTTTTCTAAACCTACACATTAATTAATTTGCATGCAAAACTAAAGCTGTCCATATGTTGCAAATTAGGGGTTGTGCAGAAAGATTTGGAGATGGGATAAAAAATATAAATCGCGAAGGCACTATCACCAACAGGTATTGAAATGATACTAGCGTGCATGGAATACAGCAAATTATTTCAGGCCCCAGAAAGTTTTACATTTTTTGCATTTTTCTAACAAGCTTAATTTTTTGAAATTAATTCAATAAATGTGTGAACATTTTTGTTGCACTAAATTAAGCTTCAAAAATATTTTTGAAATATATTTGAAATATGCTGGACAATATTGATATTGTAAATTATATGAAACAGAAGAATCAACTTTAAATATGATTCTGCTTACAGTGGTTTAATGAACTGATATTTATTATTATGTTCAATAATAAATGCACTACTGGCAGATTCCAAACAATGGAAACAATTCCAAAGTAACTCTAGATTCTCTTGGCACCTTTGTCCTCAAACCTGCAGTGGTTAGACTTGGACAGAGAGAGATTGAGATTCAAACTCATCCTCGCAGAAGTCACTGCTCTCTCAACCCAACCTACCTCCTAGGGGTGTTGTTGTGGAGAAAATAGAAGAAGGGAGTACTAGGTATGCCACCTTGAGATTCTGTATGAAAAGTGGAATATAAATCTAACAGATAAATGTATAAAACTTTACTCTTAGGGTAAAGGACCATAAAATATTCTCTTCTCTATACCGGCCTTTCAATAACCATAACAGAAAAATGGCACCACAGATATACTTACAAATCAGGTTTCTGGTTTTTGTGAACTTCATTTTGAGGAATAGGATAGAAAGCTTCATATGTTCTGTTCACACCTGATCCATGAATTGCAAATGCATTAAATCTGTCAGTGTTGGGAGGAAAATAATTCCAAGGCAGGTTAGCTTGGCCCCTCCATTTGACACTTGTTTTTGACACTTCAAATGTTAAAGGAAGCTCTTGCTGTGTTAAAGTAAAAAAATAAAAACACAGATTTACCCTCTTCTCAGAATGAATCACATATTCGGGATAAAAATAACTCAAACGGTTCACTTACTCTGCATATATTTCGTCTGCCACAAAGGAACAATACAAGATGTTGTCCATGCCTATGAAAATATAGTTTAAAGATAACAGGAAAATATTTGCTACATATTTCTAGCCAGAGTTTACTTTTAGCAGCCATCAGCTAAATAAACGAATGTAAAAAAATGAAAGATAGAGGACTACATTTACTAAATGTTCCTGCAATATATGGCCACAGTATGTGTGTGTGTGTGTGTGTGTGTGTGAGAGAGAGAGAGAGTGGGTGTAGATAGAGATAGAGATACATACATACAGAGACACAGTTGGGTATTTTTTGATTTGCTAATATTACCCATTTCTGAACTCATTTGGTTCAGAAGCTAGCAGAGTTAGGCCTAAATATTTAGATAGAAGACTATCAGGAAACTCCAGGGTTGATGGTTAGACTACAAATGTTTTTAAAGATCCCAGAAGAAAGGGATGACCTTTCATAAATTACTGAATTATATCTCAAATCATCCTTGACCACTGGCAAGACAGGCTGCAGGATCATTTATTTTCATGCCTTCCGTCTGCCATTAAGCAACACCACAAAGTATTTCCCATGACTGTTCAAAAACTACAGAACAATTCCAAACAGACAGATAGTACCAAGAGTGATACCTGCCAAACCTAGACAGAAGTCCCTAGTGCTAGATCCTGTCCAGCTGCATAAAGCTACAGTAATGCCCAAATGTTAAAGCAGAATTTCAGAATGTAAGCCAGTTTGGTGTAGTGGTTAAGGCATCAGGCTAGAAACAGGGAGACCATGAGTTCTAGTCCCACCTTAGGCATGAAGCTAGGTAGATGACCTTGGCCCAGTCATTCTTTCTCAGCCCCAGGAAGGAGGCAATGCAAACCACTTTTTCAGAAGCAACACGACTGTAATTAAAAATTGCCAAAGTAATTAGGACATTCTAAAAATGATTTGAAATATTTACTTACGGACAGAGCTCTACTTCTAGGTACTGCTGAGTTTGATCATTCAAGAAGAAGGCTTCTACAACTAAAACCAGAAAACAATTATTGTTTATTTTGCACTGTATATTTTATACAGACACAAAGAGTATTGAATATAACACCCACGGGGCAGTCTTATTTTACCTACCCTAATGATGCAAAGGCGAGAACCAGTCTGGTGTAGTGGTTAAGGCACTAGGTTAGAAACTGGGAGAGCCTGATTTCTAATTCTGCTTAGGCATGAAGCCAGCTGGGTGACCTTGTGCCAGTTATCCTCTCAGGCCTAGGCAAGAAGACAATAGCAAACCACTTCCAAAATCTTGCCAACTGTAGGGACTAGTCAGTTGCCAAGAGTCAACACTGATTCAAAGGCACACACACAGACACACAAAAATGCAAAGAATTGTAAAACCTTTTTCGGAAGCCTACTTTAACCTTATTCAGAAGCCATAAGTATAAGGTTTCTATCAGAGGTTTGGGAAATGCTTTGCCATAACTACATATTTTAAAAATATGACAAGACAAAACTATGACAAAAGTTCAGACTCAATGGACTAAATATATTCATATGTATGAAAAAAGAAACTACTTGGGAATCATAATTCTAATGCATCAAAAACTAAGGGGCAAGTCTATCCAAATGGCTTCCACAAGAAGTTTACAGTACTTCACAATGTACAACTTCTTCATGCCATCTCCCACTTGGCACTCATACACTGAAACTTTTAAATCCCTATTTGAAGTTGTTCTGGAAATAAAGATCTCAACACTATCCAATTTAGAACTACAGAATGCACCACCAGCTGAGATTCACCTTCACCTGATAAGCATTTTTTAAAAAAAACGTATTCATGCTTGCTGAACTGACTGCACATCCCACAAATGTTTTATTTTTGGCAACAATGGTGCAAAGTGAAAAGTCTTGTGTTCAGGATAAAACAATTCTATTTCAGTGGCATAAGAGAAACATAAAATGGAAAAATCAAACAGCTTCACTCCACAATAATATTTCTCTTCTGGGAAAACATTTCAAATATGAACTACTTTGAAATAGTCATAATGAAGTAAGGGAAATGATAATGAATACAGATAATAGGAGAATTGATGCAACTGTGACTTGAAGAAGGTAGTGGTTATCTTGGTAAGATCACAAAAGTCTGTATAAGTAATAATACATGACTTACCACAAGAGAGAATGAAGTGTCATTAAACTTCTAGCTTTGTAGCTTGATGTGAATCTCATATACCACAAGCTGCTGTATGGCCGTGTGACTTCATGCAAATATTTATTTAAGTTACTTGATTGATCAAGAATCATTTTTAAAAACTCTGATACCAGCATGAAAGTCAGTAAACTAAAGTAACCAGCAATATGCTGAGCAGCTGGAGGTCGCATTATAAAGTAAAACTTATTTTGACTAAACATTTCTGTTTAGTCATATATCTAGTATGAAAGATGGGAGGGTTGAAATAGCAGAGATGATTTGCTGCACTTCTACCCTTTAAGACAGGAGTGTAAGCCTATGCAAAGTTCCATCATATGAAAAAGTTAGATATAAATCTGACAAGTGGTTTTTACAGAAGCCTCAAAACTGATTCACCAAAGATATTAAGTTTTATTGACAGAACTATATCTTTAGCCATTTTGTATTTGATTATGGTATCTAAATATTTATGTTCAGAAAGAAGTGGAAGACTTTAATCACTGCTATAGTTTATGGTTAGACATTATAAGTTTACACTGTTCAGATGGAAAAAGCAGTGGGACTATCATTAGAATTTATATATTTAAAATAAATTCATACTGTGACAAGTCAAAATATGAATCCTTACATAGCTAAGCTACTAGTAGCAAAGACATACTGAAAACAAGATAGCTCATAGGCACCCAAAACAGGAATACTTCACACATTAGCATTTTGCTACAGTGTACACTTGTAACAAGTAAAAAATTGAAATAGACGATCTCTAGGGAAGAATTGCTATCAGAATATTCAAAATTTTAAGTCCCAGTACAATAGGTTCGCTTACCCTCATAATCCCACAATCCATTGAATGGTTTTCCTGGTTCACCAGGAGGAGCTGGAGGATCATTGAAAAACGGAGCATTCAATTCCATCAATATTCCTGAATTTTCAGGACTCAGCCTGATCATTATTGGATCATGGGACACTGGAAGGCTGTTCCATGTATGTTCAATTTTAAACTCCATCTAAATATTTTACATCAAGCAATATAGTTATTATATATTTAATATAAATACTAATAAGATGTATACTAAATTGAAATGTCTTTTAATTGAAAATATTATATTGTTATCAGATATTATAGAATTATAAATCATAAATTACAATTTTTACTCTCAGGATCTATTTCACTGATAGGCATTTACTTAAAATAAATCCCATTTGCTTATTTATTATTCAAGATATATATGATTTCCAAATATATTCAATAAAAATATTCACAGCAGAGAAAACAAATTATGAAAGTATAACAGATCTTATAACTTCTAAAATATCACCATGATTTCCTTAAGTTTTTGAAGAGCAAGATTAACAACACATGACATATATACTTCTGCCTAAAAGTTAATGACAGGTTCTTATGCTTCACCTAATTATCTTGGGCGATTCCTTAAAAACATAAAAACACAAGAAGTGAGCTGCCCATATAAAATCATTATACAGTAATAGCAATAAATTACCTTAAAGCAAATGAAAATAAAACTATACCTATATCTATATCAATACCTATATAGTATTTATATCAGCTTATTACTCATGTGTAGAGTACAGCTGATACTCCTCATGGGGTATTCTACCATTACTCACACACTCTGAAAAATACATGGTAGCAGCACAGCATTAGGTACATACAAGTAAATATTAATACTAAGCTTTTGATGAAAGCGAAATCATTATCATATGTTGCAGGAGAATTAAATGTCTTCCAGGAACTCCATACTTTTCTCCTGATTCTGGTACCTGCTTCTGCCTGTTTTCACCACAGGGTGTCCATAGTGATCACAACATACAAATATGCAAATCAGCTGCTTTTTTCCACATTTCTACATTCATGCTGAACAAATGGCTTACCCATAAGTTCAGCAAAATGTCCAAGACTGGTTAGGATTAAAGTTGGTAGGAAGCAAATTTGTCACACGAAGCAAATTTCCCCTTATTTGATCTGCTTGCATGCCATTGGTTAGGAATGCACAGATACAATCTTTCATCTGGATTTAAAAATAGAAACAAAAGGCTCCCATCATGCTGAACACAAAGTATACTAGTATTGTTGTTGAGGGCATTAGTCATATGTCAAAACAGGAACACAACTGCAGTCCATCACAGTGTCTATAGTCTGTACTGCTTTCTACATCCTTCAAGGCAGCATGGACCTTGACAATTTTGAATGTCTATCACACCACTTTCTTGTTTACCCTTATCCAAAATTGATATCTTGCATGACGTAAAAAATCACAGAAACAATTGCACCTGGATAGTCTATAATTAGATCCCTCCAATAAGACTCTTAGGGTAACATATATGACCCCAACCAACATACCTACCAAATTTAAAATCAATAAGAAACCTATCACAAGATCAGCTGAAATACTGCACAGGATTATGTCCAATACAATTTCCAAAAAAATCCAGAAATGTGATACTATTTTTCTCTAGGCCAAAAATCTAGCCCCAGCTAAAACGTGATGCCCAGTAACTGTATGAACATATGTTTGTAATTGCTATATCTGGCAGTGCAGAATTCGTTTGTCATCACATTCTTCTGCTTTTTTTTTTTTTACTTCTCATTTTAGCCTATAGCTCTGGAATTTCCTAGTGGTCTCCAAGTCATATATAATCACATCCAATCTATATACTGTTTCTGGGATCAGCCTAGGTCGACCAGATGTTACTACCTGCTGTATGCCCTATCCAGAAAACATTACAAAATCTACTGTTTACAGATAAGGCTATAATATACAACCGTATCTGTTAAACTCATTAACAGAGATTCACCATTAAATTATTTATATCATATATGATAGTCCAAGGTCTGTCCAATTATCTGTTCAGTAACATCACAGGACAAACTGAGGAACCAATTCAATATCTTGTCACCATATGTAACTGAAACTAATCATAAATGATCTATAGAGCATCAGTAACCTTTGGAATTATTTCCTATAATACATGATGACGGCCACTGAGTTAGAGAGATTAAAATGGGATTGGATAAAATAATAAAGAATTTGTCTACCAAGCGTTATTGGATTTGAAGACTCCATATTACCACTGTGCTAGACAGTGGGCCTCTAAATTACTAGTTGTGGGAGGACAGTGATGGGAGAGGAGTATGTCTCCACCTCTTGCTTGCAAACACTCCAGAGGCATCTGGGGCAGCCACCATGACAAACAAAATGCTGGATTAAAATGGGTCTTGGTGATCCAATATGGCTATATTTTGAGGTATTTCACATCCTAAATAGTGACACTTTCACTATCAATCCAGTAACTAATAAAAACAGACTGTATCATAGTGACAGAGAACACAGCTCAAACTCACATCAAATCCAGAGGCCAACTCTATCTAGATCCTGCAGTAATCCATTAAATAATCTATTTATCAGTAATGTTTACTTTTTCAGCATTGCAAACTGGCCAATCTCTACACATAAAAGACACAAACCTGACATCAGAAATGCTAATATCCAATAATCGTAGGGAGAATATTTCAGTTTCTCAGAACACACTGACCTCAGAACCAGTTTTTAACCAAAAAATTACAGAAACTCATTTCACTGCCAAAGAGCTAAGTCACAATTTGCTCATGAACCTTAAAAATATTCACTATTAAAAAAATCCTTTTATACTGTATATATAAATTGCATGAGCCATGCAATTTAATTGCTACAAGAATATACAGATAAAATTTGTTGTGATACAGATAATGCTGAACTTTATGCTCTTTTCCCATTTATTCTTCAAATTGGAAAAGACATGGAACAGCATGGGCAGGAAGAGGTGCAGCATGGTCCAGTGGGAAACAGAACATTCCAGAGTTCTCCAGAACATTCCATTCCTATATTTTTTTCACATCTGTAAAATAACATCTTTGTAACTTTCAGTGTTTTATGAATTAATTAATAATATCAACACTTGCTTTGCTACTAACCCCTTCCAGACCATCCAGAGTCTCAGGATTTGGGGGGCTGAGGACAAGTCGGTGGAATCACATCACACATCTAAGCAAAACTGAAGAGGTAGAATCTATTTTTTCCTTTAAAAAATAGATACGGCAAGTTTAAGGTTTATACTACAGTATAGTATAAAAACCTCATCCGTTCCTCGCCTGAAAATGGCAAGAAATTGTGCTGTCAGTTTTTAGCAACCATAGAGAGGCAGCCTCAAGGGGGCAGGTTGCTCACACTTGGCTTAATCTTGCACAAAATTCTTGTTGGCTATGCTTACCAAGAGTGCTCTGGTCACTGTTACAACTGCTGCAAAGTTGATATATACACACATTCACGCATACATTCGGTGTAACCTTATCTCCTTTAATTACCCATTATTTTGCATGAAATGGACATTATGCCTTTAATAGTTACATGATCATAAGTTTCAATGGCTTAATTTCTGCTCGCTGCCTCATCTATTCAAAACCAGTAATTCCGCAGGGGGGGGGGAAGCGCGGGGGCAGGACAGTTAAAAGCCAAAGGAGAGCTCTCCAAGAAAATCCGGCCGCGACCGGCATTCAGTGCAGCCTTTTACAGTTACTCAGAAACAAAGCCCCCTTATATTTAGAAGCACGCACTCCCATGGATAGGAGCAGAAGGCTGCAACCTGAGTCCTGCCGCTCTTGAGCCGAACCTTCGCTACCCAAACGAGCGACCGCACTTCCGCTCACGACCCCGCTTACTTTTACCCAGCAGCGTCTTCATTCAAAGGAAAAGGAAGAACGAAGCATGTGACCATTTACACCAATGGAAAAGGGCTTTCGCAGCTCAGCTAGAATGCGATTGGCGGTTTATCCTGACAACACCATGCCCGACTTCCCCCACCCACCCTTTTTAAAAATCTTTTTACACCCAAGTCGGTCGTTGAGACGTCCGCGGTGTTGTCGCAAGGGATCCAGCGGCGCGCGTCGGCCTCGTGGGGGAAGGACGGTGATTGGAGGGGAGGAGGTGACGTTGCTACGGTGAAGCCCGGCGCTGCTGCCAGATTTGTTGGAGGGTTCCTTCCTCTGCCCAGCTAATGGGCTTTGACAATCTGCCGTCCACTCGGGAAGTTTCTTCTTTTCCTTTCCGTCTCCCTTTCTGAGGATTAGGTCAGGGTAAGCCGTCAAGGCAGGCGACGCCCTGTGCAGCAAACAGGATACACCGTCTTTTCATAAATGCATTCTTATGTAGTTAGAACTTTCTGCCACGTAACCCCATTCATGATGTGTAGGTTTACGTTAGAGCAAACAGTTCCGAGGAAAAAATAGCTGCTTCTAGGTAGAATTACAGCCCAAAGCTCTGCATCTACTCTCCCCACTGGAATTCAGCTGGAATTACTTCCAGGTAAGGACCTGATTTTTAGGATGTGCCTTCCGATCTTCAGGGGTTAAATATAACGAATAAAAATGAAGTTCCTTTAATTCCTGACTCGTGGGGAGGAACAGGGCCTAAGGGATGTAAAGTTCAAGGAGTGTCAGGAAGATGCACACAACAAATCTTTCCTGCACCCCAAAGGTCCGCATGCTGAAGGAGCTCCGGAACAGTTTGCTAGTTGAACGTGACCTGCTGGTCATTTCAGGAAGCCTTGGGGTAACTTGAGATCTTTGGTGAGGTTGCAGTATCCCAAGTACTGTCCTTTGAAAAGGAGGTGAGATAAGAGGTTACAAGGATGCAGAAGAAATACTGGATTTCAAAGAGCAGGATAACATTGCCTAGAAGAAAAACATTAAGTGATTGGAGGGGAGACACTATTGAGGATATTTCAGGGTGGTACATGGGAATTAAGCTTTCTGATTGCACAATCAGATGTGTAAGCAGAAGAATTTTAAACATTTTGAAATTAAGGGATAGATACATCATTTTTTATCTTTGTAACCTTGTCTGGGTGTTTTTTTAAGGTAAAGAATAAGATATAAATATGGAAATGTTCAATTGTTAAGTTTTCTTTACGTTCCTGTTTTCTTTCATTAGGATTTGATCTTAATTTTCCTATCTAGAGATGAAATTTTGACATTAACTCTGAATAAGAAATAGTTGTTCTTTTCAAATATCTCAGATTTATTACTTTATGGTTGATATCCATAACATCAGAATTACAGCTCTGGAGTTTAACAGCATGTTGTAGGACCTGTGGAAATGGTTCGGGTTGTTTTGTATTTCTTCCTAAGAATTTAGGTTTAGAAATTCAAAGTTTCTAAAATGAAGTTCAAAACAATTCATAAGCAGTATTTGCCAGTCATATTTATTTGATTTTCACAGATTTTTGTGTTTCTCTTTCTGAAAAGCAAATCAGCCTGCTGGAAACTTTATATGAAATTCCACTAAAATTATAAAATGGCAACAGATATCAAAGTAAGTTCCACATAAACTTCCATGAAAATTCATACTGCATTATATAGTTTAAGTACTAGATGTCAGGGAACATCAACCTTATTTTGACTGGAGGCTATCCCTTTTTTAGTTATTAATTTGATGGTTGGAACCTGCAAAGGGAGGGATAATATGATTAAAATGTAATGTAAATGGCTGTACCTGATTTTTTTCATATTTTTATTTCATGGTTTCTAGGTTTTGTTTTATGTTGCACCATTTAACCTATCCTAAGTATCGTGTAATAGAAGGGATCTTGCAGATAGATCATCTACCTAAATCTCCTGCCAAGTACAGTTACCCACTATTACAACAAGGTTCTCATATTTTAAGTTTTGAAAAAGACAACATTCTATAGAGTAGCTTGATTATATAATGTACCACAGTGAATTTATTTATGCTTTTTTACCACAATGAACCTATAACAATTACATTTGGCCATTCCCACTACAGCTAACTGAGCCTGGAGCAATTATTAAAAATCAAGTTTTGCCACATAATGCTCTTATGTTTATAACTGTTTCTTGTGACATGCTATGTATACATAGGTAGTACTAATGACATCGACAGCATCTTTTAATAAAATAGTGTAAATCAGTATCACCTTCCTGTAAAGACCTGACTGATCCTGCCTTAATCTCGATAAGATTTTTAAACATGCATGTTTAAGTACATTAGGACATACCAACCTAGTTAGAAATTAATAGTACTTTACATTGTTAGAAGCAATTTTGGTCAACATATAGTGAGTCTTTCACTGTTTTTCATTCCTGTTGTTCCTGATGTGCTCATATTTTTTTTTTGTAGGTGTTATCCTTTTAGTGCTATAGTTTTCTGTATCTTCTCGTTATCTAGTCATCATCTGAGTTTTTGCAGCCCAGTCCTAGTAGTCCTATAATTTTACCAGCTATCAGTTGTTCCTTTCTTTTATCCACTGATTATGCATCAGTAAGATGTAGATTTGTATTATGAGATGAAGAAGCAAAACAAACAAAAACCTTGGAAATCTTTTAAGTATGCTGAGTGTCCTTCAGTGCTTTTGGAACCTTGGAGCTTATAAATTCTTGAACTGTTCATCAGTGTTGCAACCTTCCATGAAATTTCTTCAAATTGTTGAATTATTCAGAGCACATTATATCTATTGGAATCCTAATTTCTGATATCAGGTTTGTGTCCTGATCTAACTGAATTTAAGCTTTTCTGATCTTCCACAATTTTTTCCACAAGAGATTTTTTTCCTCTTTCAGTTTCTTGAATGTGTGATTGAATTGAAATATACCCATGAGTGAATGAATCTGTCAGATAAATCTTGCTGAACTCATGAATAATTGTAGGAAGTTTTATGTTGTATCAGAAACACCTCACATTATCTAGAAATGTCTTGCTGTGAGACCGCAGTTTTCTGTAATTGATAACAATGAAAGTATTGGTATTCTTTTAAAATATTGTCATGAAAATACAGTTGTTCAATAAATGTGCTGCTCAACACACATCAATTAGCATCCTGCAACAACCTCTTAAGTTTGTGAAACATTCTTTCTTTTTTCATCAAGAAGGAATGTCCCAAATATTGAATTGTAGTTATCATCTATCAGTATGGTGTGTTCATGAAAATATGTTTTGTTTCAAAAGTCTCCTTTAGTTATTGAGTAATTGTATTATAAACCATGATTTATTTAAATGCAAAATTGGTCATTTTTCTAGTTGAAATATGGAATGATTATTGGAAATAGTTTAACTGAACTTGCTTCCATCTGTACCATCTCAGCAGTAAGCGAAGTGATGTTCAAAATCTTTTAGA
Organism: Python bivittatus; assembly: GCF_059951505.1. Taxonomy (NCBI): domain Eukaryota; kingdom Metazoa; phylum Chordata; class Lepidosauria; order Squamata; family Pythonidae; genus Python; species Python bivittatus. Next base: position 29,634,261 of record NW_028277034.1, read on the forward strand.
TCATCATCAATAATAGAATTAATAATTACTTCTGTCTTGGTTAAGAAATTCTTGACTCTAAATGTCGTTATCGTAGAATCAGTACCTTTAGCAGCACATAGGTGCAATCCATAGATTTACAATTGCTAGGCCATGTGGTTTAGCTTGCAGGAAAAAATGAGTTTAATCATTCTTATTTTACTGTACCCCAAACAATGACAAAACAAAAGTGTAAATTCACTGAAGGAGCACCCCCTTTTGCAGTAACAGCATCCTTTGATCTGCCCAGTTTTACAAAATAATGTGACAAGTTTCCTGAACAGTTCTCTTCTTGAACTGCCAAATTGTGCTTTTCTGAGTTCCTATGATGTTGTAAATCGATAGGGGGTGTATGAAGCAGTTAACTTCTGTTCTTCTCAACCATTTTGAAAGTACAGGAATTCATTGCAATGCATTTCCATTTTTATTTTGGCATTGTTTTGTAATAAAATTGGAAAAAATAAACTGAACTGTTTCTGCAAGCTAAGCAGTGTTTGTGATACGAAATCACATGTCCCTTCCACTTTAGCCACTATTTGTGGCATGAAATTCAGTGTCTTTACCAGTAAATCATTGTACTATTAAATCAAAAGCCTTTGTCACTAAATCAGTGTTCATTCTGTGCAATCACAGATATCTGCAATGAATCTGAGTTTGTTGTGTGAAATTATAAGGTTTCATAATTTAAATCAGTTTTTGTAGTTTGAAATTTTAAACAAATCTGTGCCTTAAATGATCTGTCTGTCTTAACAAATCTGTCTCTCAACCAAAAAAATAAGAAGCTCTAAACCACCCCAAATCCTGTATTATCCTTTCTTGTGCCTCATGGACAGCAGGTCATCTCTGCTCTGTATCATTTAGGGGACCTCATAGTTACATCATTTTTACTGGTCCAAAAAAAGGATTTTTCCAGAGAAATCTAGTTATATGATAACCATGCATATTGATAAAAAAAAATGTGATTTTGAAGTTTAATGCTATTTCAAACAAAGCAGAAATGAAATTTAGTTGCTAGTTTATCATTGATCAAAAGGAGTAGCTGATGTGAAATAAAAGCAGAACAAGAGACTGGTTGCCAATGATAGAAACACTATAGAAGTGTCCTTAATGGAATGATGGCCCTTCATTCTTTTTAACCTTTTTTTTTTTTTTTAATCTGCGCTCAGTCGTTACCGACTCTGCAGTGACTGCTTGGACGAGTCATTGCAGTTTTCAAGGCAATTGTTTCGGAAGTAGTTTGCCAGAGCCTCCTTCCTAGAGCAGAGCCCAGCTGGCGAGCGCAGGAGGCGGGGTTTCTGTTGCTTTGCGCCCTTTTCGGGCGCGCACAGTTTTTCGCGCTTACCGGCAACTGCTCCCGACTCCTTTGTTGCAAGGTGCCGCCAGCATTTTTCCTCCCACCGAAGTGAGAGTCCCCATTTATCTACTCACGTGAGTTTTCGAACTGTTGGGTTTACAGGAACTGGGGAGGAAACAGGAGCTCACCCTGCTAACGCGAAGGCTGGACTCGAACCGCTGAAGCGTCGACCATTTCTGGCCAGCAACTTTCAGCGTCATTAAGCCACTGCGCCACCGCGTCCCCCTTTTAACATTTAATGAAATGCTAAGTAAATAATTATTTTCATTCTGACTGATCATTATAGGTTAATACCGTTAGCAAATATTTCTTTTTTTCTATTAAAAAGCATAGATATTTTGAGTTCATAAAGATATTTAAATAATACAGCATATTAGTGTGAAAACAGAACAAGATATGAAAAGCTAAGGTTATGCTCTTTGAATTAAACTTGAATCCATTTGGAATAGTTTGATCTAAATATGGAGATTTATACAGTTAAATTTTAGTTTTTCAACATCTTTGTGTTAAGAGATAACGTCATTAAAATAAAATGGTTTGCTTCCAGAATAATGCCTTTGAAGACCCTGCTATAATGGAGCCCATCCTGATAGACCAAAGGTAAAGCAATTTATTTGGCATTCTAAATAATGTGTAAAATGCAGTTTCAAAGCAATCCCACCCGCCCACACCATATTATAAAAAGGTATATTGATGCCTGGAAATGTTCTTAGAAAATGAACAAATGAAGTCTTTGTTTCTTTTTTATCTCATTCATATATTAGACAGACAGACAATTTAAATAAACATGCTCAGGATCAAGGAATTAGATTTGTGATTAGGTGAAAAAAAAAAGTACTTTAACATTCTGAATCCAGATGTAATAATGCACAGTTGATCCATTGAAATCAATGGAATTTCAAGTTGGTTTATTCATTTCAGTGGATCCTAAGTCAGTCATAAATAACTCTGTAACAAAACTCTCTCCATGTGTGTTCTAAATATTTTGCCAATAATTCAATCATGTTTGGCAGAACCTGTCTCTTTATCTGGAAAATGATTCCACAAGCATTCCATGCTTTAGCAATGAGAAACTATAACTACACAAAATACGTTATGACATCAGAGGGTGACAGTTTGATCTTCTCCTTCTTTTCATGTCTTAAAATATTAGCATAACTGTCATTGAGTTTGTTTTTTTTAATATATAAAAGTTATCATTTTGGAAGAGGTAAAGGTTCTCCTGGAAGACAGCCTAACTTCAACAAAATCATTCTGAGTCCAAACAAAGCAGTGTGTGTTCCCTCCTTTATCTGGACCAACTGAAAGGGAAAAGATTTTTGTATAAAATCTCTTTACAACTGGTGCAAAAGGAAGAGGAATTTAAATATTTCTACCTATATTTACAATTATAGCTAATATTTACAATAACTAGTTGTTAAGTATCCTACGTTCTTTACATTAGAATACTGTCTACTGATCCATAACTGTACTTCAAATGAAGTTATATGTCTACTAGTTTGTAAACCCTTGGTATTTTATAAGTCAACACATACAAAATAAACGATTGTCAATCTGTAGTAGGGTGACTTTCACAACACAAGTTGTATTTCTTTCGGGATCTCTACCCTTCTAAATCTAACTGAGTTCTGGGGTGTCTGATATACCTGTCTCTCAAGGTGAATAAGTTCCATCTGAGACAGGTAAGGTAAGCTCCCACCATCTGTTTTTGAGTAGAGGGAAAACCACCTGCTCATATTCTTGGGAATCCAGATGGGGTGAGAGATCCCTCTTCTTCAGGATTAATCTTTTAAATAAATGACTCCGGTTTCACCTTTTTACCAGAAGGTCCAGGCACAAGCAATTTTTGGAGTATCTGGTGCTTAAACAAAGCAAACATTGGAATAACATCATCATTATTATTATTATTATTATTACTACTACTACTATTACTACTATTACTATTATTACTATTATTATTATTATTGACTAGAAAGTGAGTACACAGGAAATGAGAAAGGTGAAGCAAGTTGTAGAAGGCCTAGGTCTACATATAGGTACTAGCAATCCTTAATACGCAAAACAAACAAACAAAAATACAGGGATGCAAAATATTCCCAAAGGTAAAACTTCATAACTGAACAAAGCCATTCCGAAAAGAAATAAGACACTTCTGCACTTATACTTTTCTTGCCATCTGTAACTTTCTGGTTTAAATTCTCCCAGGACTTTTCAGCAGAAGACTAAATTGTTCCCACTCTGAGGACATTTAGGCAACAACTGAGGAAAGACACTCCTGTCTTTCATTGAAATTGTGTAATGGCATTAAAGTGTGTGTGCTGGATTTCCTAATCAGGAAGAGCCAGGTTCAAGTTTATCTTCATCCTTGCAAACATATTTGATGGCACTCGGGATTGTTACTGCTGATAAAAATTGGAGTATGGAGGAGGGCGGAGCTGGCGTCGCGGCGATACGGCGGGCGATCCTGGGCTCCCAGGATGGCAGCCGATATCTCCTCGCCCGGACGGTCCCGATGGACCTAAGCCGTCCCGTAGAGATGGCGAACGCAAAGGGCGCGTCCCGCGGATCTCAGGGACGCCGCAAGTCCCAGATCGATCCGGGGAGAAGCTCTTGAAGCCGGTGGAGGAGAGGCAGCCAAAAATGGCTGCGAAAGCCGGGACAGCTCCAAAGGAAGATGGAAGAGAAGGGTGTCAACTGGGTGAGATGGACTTTTACTATTCAACTATTCTTAGAGAACACCTTAAGTAACTTAAAGAGATTTTTAAAAGTGAAGAAAAGTGGATTAAGCGGCGAGATTGAACCCTATTAAAAAAAAGAAGGGGGAGAAAATTTTTCTTTTCAACTTTCCCTTTTTAGTGGAATTGACAAGATGTTTTTCTTTTAAAAAAAATATATTTTTAACTGGATTGGCTTTCTCTTTTTAATACTCAATAACTTTATATTTTAAGCCTTTTTTTTTACTAAGATTTTTTTATTGTTATAAGAAATTTATATCTTTTTGACTTTGAAATGGGGAAAGTGGAGTTAAGAGAAAGTAAATGAAAGAAAGTTGCACTGCCATTTAGAGGCGCGAATTAGTGCTTTTTTTTTTCATTGTGACGCACGCTCAAAGACCCTGTGCTTTCTAAAAAGATAGTGGGATGTGCATGTTTATACAGGTGCCATCCGTAACTATAAACAAGAAAGTGGAGTTGAAAGCGACTTTGAAAACATTAAGATGGAAAGTTTGAGCCAGTCACAAGAGCCTTGATTAGTGGCAGTAGCTCTTTTTCTGCTAGAAGCTCTGCTTTGCTTTCTATTCCCCCAGATGGATTTTTTTTTTAAAGAGGCTTAGCCTTTTCCTTCTTTTCCTTTTCTTTTTATTTTTCCTTCTTTTTTTTTCTCTCCTTTTGCTTCTTTTTTTCTCTTATTTTTGGCAAGAACAAAGATAAAGAATCCTTTGACTCAATGAAGGTTTATCAAGATAATAGACTATACGAGAAACACAATGCAGAAAAAGATCTTTAAACTATTGAGGATGACTATAAAAATTGGAAGAAGAGCTGCAGAAACTCTCAAAAAAAGAAAAAAAAAGAAAAAAGATATTAAAGCTAAAATGGACTTAATTAAACATAAAACGGGATCATTGGAAAAGGAAGAAATAGTACAAGAAATCAGAAACATTAAACGGAATTATTGTGAGGCCTATAAACTGAGAATTAAAAGGGTTAATCAACTGATAAATGAAGAGAGACAGATTTGTTCTTGGCACTGAGGGTGAGAAAAAGATTATACAAGATTATAATGGAAAATCGTACTAAGAGAATGTACAAAAAGAAGAAGTAAAACAATATTGAAAGAAACTATTGCAGATGTTTAAAGAGAAAATCAGGGGAATACAACAATGATGGAACTGACAGAAGCTTCCAAAAGCAGAATGTTCAAAAGGACACTTATTATTGCTTTCTCTTATCCAATAATATAGAAAAAAGGAATGAACAGCCAGATATTTTGGGACATTGAATGAAAAGGGTGAACTCAAAATTATGCAAGCGCTGGAATAAAGTATAAATCTGAGATATATAGTTAAAAATTGTATAACATGTAGTGAAATCTGGTTAGAACTGTAACTTGGTTAGAATTGTAATTGATACTGTAACTGATATTGGTTAGAATTGTAACTCTTAAGAATTGGAAAAATTAAAAAGTACTTATGCAGGAGGAAGTTATTCAAAATTATGGAATGTGCAGAGATGAGTTAAATTGAGATTTGAAATTAGAGTAAGAAGATAAGCAATTTTATATGACACGGGATTTGTTTTTATTAATGATTAGATGAGAAAATATAGTAATGTAATAGATTAGGAAATTTTATAATAGAAATTTGATATTAATTATTATATATATACACATATAATAGATAGATGGAGATGTATTACTAATCCTATTGAAAGTTAAAATTTTTTGTAATATATGATTTTATAGATTAGCTATGAATGATTAATAATTGTTAATTGATAAGTATACAAGTATATTTTTGAATAGATGATATGAGAATTTAAGATTATGAAAGGGGCACCAACGAGTTTAACTGGTTGACACACGGTATAAAATGGAAGATGCTTTTTTATGCCTTTTTATGTTTTTGTTTGTTCATGTTTGTTTTGTGTTTGTTGTAAAAATAAAAAAAACATTATAAAAAAAAAAAATTGGAGTATGGAGTACTCTGTATGCCCCTTTGAGCTTCTAGAGGAAAAGCAGGATATAAATCTAAGTAAATAAAGCAAAGAAATGACCAATTGCTTGGAAAATGTTTCCATATATACGTGTGTGTGAGAGAGAGTGTGATTTGTGATTATTGTGCTTATCCTTAAGCATTTTTCTCTAATGCTTCATTTTTTAATGTGACAATAAGATTTTTTTAAAAAAATTGAACTGTGTTGTGTCACTTGAATGTTCAGACAATATACCAAATAACTTTATTTTACATTCCTTTTAGCTCATTACCTCCTATAGTTGCTGAATATGATAGACATCTTGGGGAAATGAATGAACAACTAAAATACTGTCAGGTATGAAGCTAAAGCTAAATTATTTTTATGACTAATACATTTTGTTAAGTAATTAAAAAACAGTGATGTCTATTATTGAACTGATAATAGTAAGACTTTTAAAAAAAAATCACTGAATTGTAGCTAATAAAAAAATAGTGCCACTGTTTTCTAATAGTTCAAAAGTATTTTATAAATATTTCTAAAATTAGAAATCTTGTTTCATAAACTAGATAAGGCAACATTTTAAATTGGCATTCAAGCATCTTAGTGGTGGTTGTATTGTGCTGAATATGTACTGTACGTGATCTATCATATCTTCAAAAATAAATATTTAATGCACCGTTTTGCTTGCTTTTAGGTGCAGATGAAGGAAATGAGGCTAAAACTTGAACAAGTTGTTAAGGAAAATGAAAGGTAAAGTCATAAAAATCGTATTAATACTGTTTTGTTACAGCAAGAAGCTACTGAATACTGCAGATCACTTCAAGTCTTCCCATGGACTGCCTCTGAGACATCAAGATCTTGATTGACAAGATCATATATTATTTCTGTCTTACTCTTGCAGTGCAATAAATATGGATACTTGGGGATTTTTTGGAAATAATGTGCTTACTATTTTTTTGGAAATAATGTGCTTACTATTTCATAAATAACTTAAACTATTTTTCTGGACTTAAAAGTGTTAACAGTTTGTCTGATGGAAGAACCATTCCTAATACAAATACAATTTGCTGTTTTACAACAAAATGATCCACCTCTTATTGTAACACAGATTGCATGAAGAATTAAAAGAGGCAATTGAAAAGCAGTTGGAAGCTCTGCCATCTGGCTCTGTTTCAAAGGATGCTACATTTATGGATGAAAACCTAATAAGAAACCTTCAAGAGCAGTTACAACTAGCAAATAAAGTGAGCAAATTGAAACATTTGCTTTGGTTGGACTTTTGTGTCTAGGTTCCAGTAGCCCTAAAATACCTTTCCGAACGCTTTTTTTGTTTTACTGGATGTAGATTATTATTTTAATATTGGTGTTTGAATTTCTAAGCTTGTTTTTAATTTTAAGACATAGATATAAACTGAAGTTAAATCTAAATTTTGAATTTTTTTTTTTTTCTGCGCTCAGTCGTTACCGACTCTGTAGTGACTGCTTGGACGAGTCCTTGCAGTTTTCAAGGCAATTGTTTCGGAAGTGGTTTGCCAGAGCCTCCTTCCTAGAGCAGAGCCCAGCTGGCGAGCGCAGGAGGCGGGGTTTCTGTTGCTTTGCGCCCTTTGCGGGCGCGCGCAGTTTTTCACGCTTACCGGCAACTGCTCCCGACTCCTTTTTTGCAAGGCGCCGCCAGCATTTTTCCTCCCACCGGAGTGAGAGTACCCATTTATCTACTCACGTGAGTTTTCGAACTGTTGGGTTTACAGGAACTGGGGAGGAAACAGGAGCTCATGATAACAAGAAAGGAAAACAACACACTAATATTTGTAGACTATTTTATTGTGATTAATAAACAGGTCCAGAGATGTTCATAAAATAATGAATTTCTCTGAAGTAATGTATTCTTGTGCTTACATTTATAATATAAATTAACTACATAAAGAACAAATACAGTAATATCCCTTGAAGAGTAAGTCAAAGTAAATTTACGTTTTACCATAATAGATACTAAATAGTAATTCTTCTTTTTAGACTTTTGATCCTTAAATACAAATGGAAGGAAAAATTCTGACATTCTTTTTTTCATTCTTTCAATTTTAAGGAAAAGGAACACGTCCTAGAACTTTGGCAGATGGTATCACAGGAATTGGAGCGACTTCAGCAAATATACCAGGAACACATGACAGAAGCACAAATTCATATTGCGGAAAGGCAGAAGCAAAAAGTAACATACTGATATATGTGCATTAAAATAAATTAAAATGAAGACAACCATTTTCCCATTAACTCAAGATTTCAGGGATGGCCGGCTTTTTCACTCAGAAGTGTTTTTATTTTGTATAGTCTTTGAGAAAAATCATAGACGTGACCATGTCATACCAGAGGACAGAGATGAACTTTTCAGGCTATTTTGAGGTGGGAGAAGGGGTGTCTTTGTTTTCTTTTTGATATTAACGGAAGGAGTGTGAAACACAAAAGATGTATTTTGAAAGCCTTAGGTTGCTCAAGTTTGTCTGTGTTTAAAAAAGGTCCTGTGAGCTCATGTAGGCTCCCAGGATCCAGCCCCCCCACTGTCTTCAAAAGGTTTGAAACCTGAATACATATTAGAAAACGGACACAGTTTGCTTGATTTTGAAGTCTGCTTCTGGATTTTCAAAGATTTGTTGCAGGATTAGCTGTGAGTATTTATTCAACTTGTATGTATACTTCATGCACTTAAATCTTGTTGAAGAAATATATTGTGTTCTATCACAGTCTCTCATAAGGTATTTACCTCTATCACATGCAAACACAGAATATTAGAAGAAGAGATACTGTAGACCATTCCTGCCTTATGCTATTGTGTGATTTCATTTGAATAAATTGGCTGACTGTAAAATCTGGACCACAATCACTAATAATGTATAAAATGTAATAATAATATTTAAATATTTATTATATTATGTTTGGGCATTTATTTTTATGTTGATAAATCCTGTAGTTTAATTCCAGTGTTCTGTATTATCTTCTTTCTAGGATCAATTGACAAGCTTTCAACAGTTAACAAAACAACTGCATTTAGCCAATGAAAAAACTGAATCAGTAAGTGAAATATTGAAATTCTAATAACTTAAAATTATTTTGGACAAGTTATAATAGCAGAAAAATATAAAACAGGAATACACATTTTCCAAACAGATATAACTTTTCATAAAGGTATGTCTAACTTTTTTTACTTGCATACCTTATAAGCTGTATTAATTATATACAGTGGGGCAAAAAAGTATTTAGTCAATCACCAATTGTGCAAGTTCTCCCACTTAAAAAGATGAGAGAGGCCTGTAATTTTCATCATAGGTATACCTCAACTATGAGAGACAAAATGGGGAAAAAAATCCAGAAAATCACATTGTCTGATTTTTAAAGAATGTATTTGCAAATCATGGTGGAAAATAAGTATTTGGTCAATATCATAAGTTCATCTCAATACTTTGTTATATATCCTTTGTTGGCAATGACAGAGGTCAAACGTTTTCTGTAAGTCTTCACAAGGTTTTCACACACTGTTGCTGGTATTTTGGCCCATTCCTCCATGCAGATCTTCTCTAGAGCAGTGATATTTTGCAGCTGTCACTGGGCAACGCAGACTTTCAACTCCCTCCAAAGGTTTTCCATGGGGTTGAGATCGGGAGACTGGCTAGGTCACTCCAGGACATGTACTGGCTTAAGCAGTGGGACACATCTGGCACTGCAGGATTTGAGTCCCTGGCGGCATAGTGTGTTACTGATGGTAGCCTTTGTTACTTTGGTCCCAGCTCTCTGCAGGTCATTCACTAGGTCCCCCCATGTGGTTCTGGGATTTTTGCTCACCATTCTTGTGTTCATTTTGACCCCACGGGGTGAGATCTTGCGTGGAGCCCCAGATCGAGGGAGATTATCAGTGGTCTTGTATGTCTTCCATTTTCTAATTATTGCTCCCACAGTTGATTTCTTCACACCAAGCTGCTTGCCTATTGCAGATTCAGTCTTCCCAGCCTGGTGCAGGTCTACAGTTTTGTTTCTGGTGTCCTTCGACAGCTCTTTGGTCTTGGCCATAGTGGAGTTTGGAGTGTGACTGTTTGAGGTTGTGGACAGGTGTCTTTTATACTGATAACAAGGTCAAACAGGTGCCATTACTACAGGTAACGAGTAGAGGACAGAGGAGCCTCTTAAAGAAGTAGTTACAGGTCTGTGAGAGCCAGACATCTTGCTTGTTTGTAGGTGACCAAATACTTATTTTCCACCATGATTTGCAAATAAATTCTTTAAAAATCAGACAATGTGATTTTCTGGGTTTTTTTTCCCATTTTGTCTCTCATAGTTGAGGTATACCTATGATGAAAATTACAGGCCTCTCTCATCTGTTTAAGTGGGAGAACTTGCACAATTGGTGACTGACTACATATTTTTTTGCCCCACTGTAGTGGCTTGTACTGTATTTTTAAAATCTGTTTTAGTTTAATTGCTGCTTGGAGATCAGTTTTTCCTGATTTGGGAAAAATTGCTGTTCATGAAAAAACAAAGTTTTGTCTGTAGACAGTCCATGATTACCAAGTTTTAATGCCTAATTTTCTTTGATTACTCAGTATTAGTTTAAAATATTTTCTTCCTGTCTCTGTTTCCTTGTTTTTAATGATATGATTATTAGAAACTAATGAAGTTGAAGTAAGAAGCTTTTTTTAAGCATTAGCAAAAGCAATAGAGAGTGTAAGTGAAATATAAAATAGTGAAACAAAATTGCAATCAGATGCAAACAAAACAAGAAAGGAGTTTGTTTTTTTTAATGTTGGCAATTGAAAGTAATGACTAATGCTGATGCATCTAAGGCGGAATAAGAGCCTTAAAATGCCACTGAGTTTAGGATAAAGACTATATAAGTTCTGACAATTATAAAAGTCTCAATGAAGTAAAGTCAGTAGTAAAATTACTGCAACATAGATAGCTGTAGTGCAGTAGCACATAATGCTGAGTTTGTTATAAGCATGGTTAGCTGAAGGAGCCAGATTTTGTTTTGCTGTTATGCAAATTTCAGGTAGTCCTCCCTTAACAACCCTATCTGAGACTGGCAACTCCACTGCTAAGTGGTTGCTAAGTGAGAAATCACATGACCATGGCTGTGCTTTCCAGCTGCAAAGAGACAAGGCCAATCAATTTCACACCATTGGCCTTTGTTTGACTCCTAACCTCTCCCCCGCCCTTTGGAATGCTGGAGTGCCTGCTTACTGTCTTTTACACATTGAAAGCAATGCGATCATACTGCAGCCCAGGGCTGTGAGCCACAAGGCATGTTACGCAAACAGCTTACAGTACTCTCTTGAAATCTCTTCCCCTCCAACCTCTTCGCTCTGCAAGCAGAGTGGGGAGAAAAAAAGCAAACAGTTTCTGTAGGCAATCTCTCCTTTGCCTGACCCTTTCATACTGCCTGCGGGATCGCATTGCTCTCGATGTGTAGAAGCTTACTCTCTTGAAATCTCTTTCTCTCCATCACTCTGCGAGGCGGAGGCGGGGAGAAAAAAAGCAAGCGATTTCAATAGGCAATCTCTCCATGTGAGCTTTATTGTTGAGGGTATACTAGACCCTGAGCGTCTGTATTCCTAGCCCAGCACTTTAACTATTCTAACACACTGGCTCTCTTGATTTATTGTTTTTAACAGCAGTATAATATATTTAAAAATTATTGTTTACAGATTAATCAGGTATTTCTGAAAACTGTAATGGAACAAAATGTAGAGCTGGAACAGCTGCGCAAGCAACAAAGGTACAGACCTCTAAATCTTAAATTGCTTTAAAAAAAAAAAACAATAGGACTTAGCACACTTTTTCTTGCAAAGGAGTAACTGGCAGTAGCTAGTTCAGTAAAATGAGGCAAAATTTCCCAGCCATGAGAAATCATAGAAATATCTGGAGAATACCTCAGGTACTTTGCAGTCATGATTGTTAACGAGAAAGTCTCATCCAATAAGAGACAAGATTTTGAAGAAGTGTGACATCTTGATAAAAATCGGGTTGTAGAATATTCTGTATAATTCAAGTCATTGTTTTGAATTTAACAATTCTCAACTCTTTTTGCAGTTGAAGGCTGCATTTTACACAACACACACATGCACACACACACATTAAACTATTAAAAATATTTTTAGTCACTAAGGGAGCATTTTGCATTTTGGGGAAACTTTTTTTTTTAAAATAAAACTGCTACCATAAAGTACATATGTAACCATGGGAATTCTAAAAACTGCAAAAAAAGAAATATATATGCTATGATCAATTGTGTATACCACACCTATGTGTAGGTAGACAGATAATCAAGGGGCATGCAAAAGCAAATTTTGCCTCTTCCTAACACCTTCAACCACTGTCAAAATTGTTTTGTTTGTAATGTATCTATGGATGTATGAAACACGCAGAATTGTGTGTATATTATATGTATTGTATCTGTATGGGTGCAGTCATTCACTCTGTGTTTCACAGGCAATGCAAATCAATCAGGGTAAACACGTGTTTATCCAGTTTACAAATTCAATGTAAATATATACCTACTTTTCTTTAAAAAAAATATACATATTTTGCTTAACTATCTTAATTTTAGTCAAAATGTCTTTCAGAAGTAAAAAGTTCTTTGTGCGTAGAATGGATTGGAGAAAATTAACATTTTATATAGTTTTGAGGAAATTTAAAAGCATTGTTAAAATAGAGAAAAGTTATATTTCCAGACATGTTGTATTACAATTGGCCTTCAATCTATTCTGAAATTAAATTTAAAGTTTAAAATGTATATATACATTTTTCATATATCATTCAGAAATAAAATTCTAGCATAAATAATTGATAACCAGAACCTTAAAGGTTTGTCTTTTGGTTGGTCAATGGGAGTGAATAAATATTATATATAGGGTAATGCTCCTACTTTTGCAATGAGGGTTTGCAAAAATATTTTATGGCTTATTACATATCAACAGGTAGAAGTTTATAGCTATATATGAAGATGTAACATTGTGAGCAAATGCTAAAATCTGTTAGGACTTCAGTTGGTAATGAAGAAACCTTTCCTCTGTTGAAGTACTGATGTTACTTCATATATATCCGGGTTCCTCAACCTCAGCAACTTTAAGATGAGCGGACTTCAACTCCCAGAATTCCCCAGCCAGCATGTTGAATTCTGGAAGTTGAAGTCCACCCATCTTAAAGTTACTGAGGTTGAGGAACCCTGATATATATAGACTAGAAATACCAATACTTCCTGTTCACCACACTGACGAGCAGACCTTTTGAGAAATGAATTGCTATATGGGAGTGCTGTAAAAAAATCTTGACAGAGATATAATAAAATAGACTAAGAGGTGACTTTTATTGGTGCAATAATTTGTTTGAGCAAGAGCATAATTACCTCTTAATGGCAGTTTTTTCTTGAGCTTGAACATAGAGTTGTAATGTAATGTAAAAGCATAGTCTTTTTTGTAGTAGTACATTTCTTATTTAGAATGATTTGTGTTTTTAACATGCAGACAATCCAAATTGGACTTGAGAACAACTGTTGCAAAAGCTGATGAAATGATAAGACTCATTGAGGATCTTCGCAACCAATTAAACAGAAAGGTAGAACACATCATTTCTCAGCTTTCGAAATGGAAGTTTATGTTGCTGGTCCTCTGTTTCCTTGTATTCATACAAAGATGTTCTAAAAATCTCTGGCTTCTCTGGTATTTAGGAAGAAGAGGTCCTAGCTGCTCAGGAAAAAGAGGAGGTATCAGATAAACGCTTGCAAGAATTGCAATCAAGCATAAAACAGCTGGAGACAAGGTAGATTATTAAATAATAGCTTAAACTTTAACCCTATAATCCTATACATGTTTACCTTTGATTTTTTTTGTTGTATGGTCAGACATTTAATTTCAGGACATATATTAACCCAATTGCTATAATTAATTTCAACCAATGAATGTTAATTGGCTACCATTTTGGTGGTCCTCAAAAATAACTATTAAGCTCAATATTGGCTTGCTGTCAAAAATGTCAGCAAAACTGGTTAGAGTTTGAGGGCTATCTTGGCTTTTATTTTATTTTAAGATCAATGGCAAAATGTACTACTTATATACAGACTTGGATTCAGCCAATTAAAAATATTTTAAGATTAATGACAAAATGTACTACTTATATACAGACTTGGATTCGGCCAATCAAAAATATTTTAAGGTTTAGCCTAGATTTCAGTTCTTCTTGAAAAAAGTAACTTCAAAATTTGAGAAATGCTTTACTAAGTGATAAATAGTACAAGAATTATAAGGAGAATAAAATTCCATCATCAGATCTACATTAAAATAAAGGTTATTACTAGTTTGTCAAGAAGTGTTCCTATTTCTGGACACCTGAAATTTCGCCATTATGATAACAGTGAAAACTGCTTGAAAGATGCTACAAAAAGATGCTGCCCCAAGATAATTTGATTTCATCATATTAGAGAAAGGAATTAATCTTATCTTGTCAGGTCTTGAAAGATACAAGGACAGCTATTTTACTTGCAGTCTTACCTAAACTTAACCTTAATCTAAACTTAACAGTTAATTGGTCCCTGTTCTAATATGCAGACTTTGTGTAGCTACACAAGATTCTAAACAGCTAAGATCAGAAAGAACAAACCTTGAAAAAAAAATTCAGGAGCTGCAAGCAAAGTGTGTGAATATAGAAGAAGAGAAGTATGATGCTGTAGCAAAGGTCCGAGACAGCATGCAACTCATAGAAGAAGCTAATCTTCAGAAGAGTCAGGTGATTAATTAATTGTACATGTTTGCAGGATAACAGTGCTTTGGACTTAATTAAGAAGTTAATCTATTTTCTGTTTATTAAAAATAGCTATATCTTTAAAGTTATGGCTTACTTATCTTCTGTAGGAAGTTAAGTCTTTACTATAATAAGACTATTCTTTCCAATTCTAGGCAATGCTATCAGAGAAACAAAAAGAAGAGGAAATTGAAAATATGAAGCAAGCAGTTTCTCAGCTGCTTCAAGATGCTGCTTCAAGAACAAGGAAGGAAGTAAGCAGTCATGCTGAAAACGTCTTCATATTTTCTTACACATTTTGTTCTTGTAAATTACATTAATTATACACTATTACTTTGAAAGCTAAATATTTGTATACAATTGAAAGTTATCTCAGTTGAAATATGAAGCTTTTTTGTCTGTACAATAGACAATTCAAATTACTTTGTGAATGGACCTTTGTTATTGGGAGGAGAAATCATTTCCCCCAATAAACTATGTAGGTTACAATCCATGTAACTCAGCTGGCGTAACCAGAATTTTTAGGCACATTCTCCTTCAAATGCCCAAAGAGACTTGGGGACTCACTTCAGGGTAGGAAATGAGGTTGCTAAAAAAACCCACTCAGTGCAAATCACTTTGCCTGATTTTCAGGGATGCCTGTAAACCTCCATCAGGTTCTTCAAATGCCATGAGTAGCATGTTCAAAGGGCTGGAGGAGCTGCTTAGAAAAGGAGGAGATGGAGGATGCTGCTTCTGCCCTTCCAGTTATGCACACCTATATCTGGAGGTTAACATTGCTTAGCTCTGCAAGTTATACAGAAAGCTCTCCTTATAATTAGGTTATTCCTTAGCGTTGCAGACTCTTGTAGTCCTAAAAATGTATTATATGATTAAGAAAGAAAACATCCATTGGACATTGAATAATAACACCTTTTTTAAAAAAAACAGGTAGAAAATGAGAGGAAACGATACAATATTCAAATTTCTCGATTAACAGAAGAACTTACTGCACTTCAGATGGTATGTTTTACATGTTGCTTAAGTTCTTATATAAGTTTACATTCTGGTTTTTTCCTCCTGTGTTGACCTTCACATAAGAAAAAGAATCATTTTAAAGTTCAGTGCCATGAGGCAACACCCAGTTTCAGTAGTTTAGTTTGTGTAGGAAAAAATCTTCCATGGCTAAACACTATTTCATTAAATGTAATTATAACAATGAATTAATACCTTTTCATGTGGGATGCTGTTATTTGGAAGAGCGGATACAAAAGAGATAATGTACCTTATTTGTTCAACTTCTAGATGAAAGAAACACAATCTCAAACATTATCATTATTTTTAAAAATTGTACGTGTCACAAACGTTTTGTTCAAGTAGTATATATAATATATCTCTTTTCTTTTTTAAAAGGGAAATAGGGATGCATGATGGTTCCAGACTTTACTTTTAGAAGTAGATATTGGAGGTGAAGGGGTTGGGGGAGAGGTCTAAGTCATACTTTTTCTTAACATGTGGTTTGAAGGAAATTATTCTGAAAAATTACAAGTGCTATAAAATATCCCCATAAAACTATCTAATTTAATCCTATATTACGTCAGTACAGATCTTTCTTAATCTAGAAACAGGTTAAAGGAAGCTTACAGTGAATGGAATTTTGGTCAATCTCATAGGTCATAGACTAAGTCTATGTCAATGTCATAGGTCATAAACTAAGTACATATTAGTACATGAGGACAGGCTTGATTATTTATCCTGATTTTGTTTACTACAAATACATACAGCTGTATATCACTTACTAATGTCTAAAAAAATACATATCCTGTTACTGCTTTATAGGAATGTGGAGAAAAGCAAAGCCAAATAGAGCGGGCTGTTAGAGAAAAGCGAGCAGTTGAAGAAGAACTAGAGAAGGTAAAAACCTCTTTTCTTTTCCGTCATGCCATTTTCATGCATTAATATGATAATGGACATGGTAATAGGTAAGTAATTTTTAGGGTGTAGAGAATATTAGTCTTTGTCAGAGTGGCACTGTGTCTGTGGCACAGACTGGAAAGCATTCACATCACTTAGATACGAATAGAAATATGCTGTTGTGATAAGAGTGCTTGGTCACTGTATTAGCAACAGAAGAGGTTGACTTAAGGGCATGTAATGCTGTTTGGCATTTTCTTTTCACCCAAATAACTTGAGCTGGGGAGAAAAAGAAACTGCCTGAGCTAGCCCAGCTTGTGCTAGATCCTCTTCCCAGCTTCATCCAACTTTTTCCTTATTTTTGAGGAGGCTGCCAAATTCATAAAAGTTCTCTACAAGCTAAAATTGCTAAAGCTCACTTAAAATCAGTAAAAATGAATTAAGAAAGGAAGATCTGTGAAAAGGGCAGATCATCAGTTCTCATAATATAATAATTGTTAATTAAAGGCAATTATACTAATAATAAGATTAACACAATACAAACCGTCAGTGGAAAGCCTAGTTAAACAGGACAGGTAGTCCTCAGTTAATGACCACGACCACTCGTTCAGTGACCGTTCGAAGTTACGATGGCACTGAATGAGTGGTGGTTATGATCGGTCCTTGAAGTTCCAACTGTCTCAGCATCCCCGTTGTCATGTGATTGCAATCTGGGTGCTTGGCAACTGACTTGCACTTACAATGGTTGCAGTGTCCTGTGGTCACATAATTGCAATTTGCAACCTTCTCTGCTGGTTTCTTACAAGCAAAGTCAATGTGGAAACCGGCAGGGAAGGTTACAAGTTGCTCGGGTAAGTCTCCTCTACTCACGTAATCTCTCTGTGCCTCGCTGTGCTCACGCCACACCTCCCCTGCTACCTACGCACTTTCCTTGTGCCTTGCACTCACACTGCGCCTCCCCCACCACCCATGCACCCTCGTGCACCCTCCCCAAGCCTTGCTGAGCTCGCACTGTGCCTCCCCACCACTTGCACACTCTCCCCACCTAGCACCAACCACCCCAAGCCCCACTGCACTCACACCACACCTCCCCTGCCACCCACACACATTCACTGTCTTGCTGTGCTCGTGCTGCAACTCCCCGCCACTCACGCACCCTCATGCAACTCCCCAACCCAGCAGCAGCCACCCCAAGCCCCACCACACTTGCACTACACCTCCTCCACCACCTGCTCACCTTCCCTGAGCTTCACGCCCACACCATGTTTCCCCCACCACTCACGCACCCTTGCATGCCCTCCGCCACCCGGTAGCAGGCACACCAAGCCCCTCCACACTTGCACCACACCTCCCTGACACCTGTGTACTCCCTCACTCCCTCTCCCACCTGGTAGCAGCCACTTACCTGCCTGAGAATCTGCTTGTGAGCTGCCTGGGAATTGCAACTTCTTGCTGGCTTCCCCACTGACTTTGGTTGTTGGAAGCTGTGAGGAAGTTGTGAGGAGGTGCTCGCTTAATGACTCACAATCCTTGCATAACAGTTGCAATGGGGACTACAGGGATTGCCATTGCTAAGCGATGAGGTCCCATGATGCCACGCTTTACAACGCATCCCTTAGCAGTGGAAATTGTCGCTGGTGTCATAACTCAAGGACTACCTGTATAATGTTTGTCTGATGGTTAAAAGCTAATATGGAAAGCTTTCTTCAGATGTGATAATCATAATGGAATGGCAGTCCCACTTTTTTAAGTTGTGCACAGTAACTGATTTGCCAAAGCAGGGATTTCACTGGAACAATGAAATAATATCTGTTTTAAATTCAACTATCAGATATACCGTGAAGGTAGAGGAAATGAAGCTGATTATAGAAAACTAGAAGAGCTCTATCAGAGGTGTCTGAATGCCGAACGTACAAAAGATGATCTTCAGCTTAGTTTGCAAACAGCACAAAACAAAATTAAGCAACTAGAACTGAAGTAAGTAATTACAATATGCTGCAAACAGATATTCACTTTCTTTCCATTTTTTCTTTGGAGTCTTTTGACCTGAGAGTTTTATACCCTTGTATTTGTATTTGTATTTGTACTGGCATTTTACTTTTTCCTTTTAAAATATGCACTGATATGTAATTATTACCATTTTCTGTACAATGGAAATATACATTTTGATTGTTACAGTTGGTTAAAGTTGTTTATAACCCATCTTTCAGGATAGAAGTCTTCTCAAAGTGGCTTAGAAGTAATATAATCAACCATAATAAAAATATGAATAAATCGTATTTATCGTAAGTGCTTTCCGGGAGGTGGGAGTCTGTTTGGGAGGCTTTGGAGATGGACTTTACCTGCCTGTTGCGATGCACTTTTTATTGTTTTTCATCTGCTTTCACAAGTAGTCCCTGAAGTGTCTTATAAGACATGTGGCAGATTCCCCGCCCCCCCCCCCCCCGATTATATTTTCTGTGGATGCGCCACTTTGCTATATCAGTATCTCTTGAATTTTAGGAGTGACTTGGAAGGTGTATTCCTGAAATGGGAAAGAGTTCAGAAACCTTGTCAAACACAAGTAGTTTTCTTTGTGACTTTGTAGAATCAGTCTGGTTCAGTAGATAGATTGAAACAAGTTGCAGGATGATTTAATGAAAGGTACCTAATTAAGCCTTCAGTTATCATGTTAAACTGTAGGCTTTTATTTTTAATGGTGGTGGTATATCAGCAAGTTGGCTGTGACTCATCAACTTGCCTACTCTGGTGGCTTAGTCACAATCACAACCTAGAGCCATTAAAGCAGTTGGAAGCAAAGATGAAACTAATCAGAGCTTTCAAAGATGGCCCTGCCAAAGAACTGTGCAGAGATAGCACTGCACAATGAAAGGTATTCCCACGTAGGTAGGCGTGGAAGGGGTGCAGAGGAGCATCTGGTTGCTTGCTTGGCATTGGGGTGGGAGGTGAGGGACAGAGTTAAAAATGGAGATAAAGAAAATGAGATAATGTAAAAATATGTTGTCTCTGCTCTCTTTTGGCTTTGCTGTTCCCTCTTACATTGTTTCCTTTAAATTTATCTCTACTTCTCTTTTTATAGTTGCAAAATTAATCTTTTTTCCATATTGTCTGTAGCTGTGAATCAGTTTTTGCTAGTATACATTTGAAGATATCCTAAAAGTAGTCTGTAGGGGATACCAGTCTGCATTTGGGTAATGTGAATGCAGAGTGTAATATTTTTTCCCAGGCTGAAAGCCATAATTGGTCTTTAAGCAGTATACTGGGGGGCAGGAAGGGAGGGGGTGCTCATCAGAAGGTAATAGAACCAGAACAAAAAAAGTATGATTTGATTACTTTTACAATTTAATTACATTTAAATATAGTTAATATTATTTCTCTTCAATCAAGTAGTTAATCTCCCCCCCTTTTTCTCTTATAATAAAATACAAACTTGATAGCAACTTAAGATACCTCTCAGAGACATACTGAAGGCTTGGTTCAAAAGTTGGAAAGTGAGAGATAATACAAAATTAAATGTCAACAGAATAGCTACAAAAAAAGAGCAATCCATAAACTCCATGCTTGTTTTTGTCCCTAAAGAGACTATAAAGGGAGTGGGGGAGGAAAGAGGATTTAATACAAGAGCATCTTAGAATTTTATTGCTGCTGACAGTATCATACTTGACATCAGCTAAGAAGCAAGAAATTGCAAAGACCAAACTTTTTTTTCTTCCCCTTTCTTTTGGGTCTATTGCAACTGAATGGAAGAGAGTGACATTTTTACAGAGATTTTTCAGTAGACTGTAAAGGTACCCTGAAGCTATGACAAACACAAGGTCCTTTTTTACTTGGTAGTCATCTTATTTCCTAATATAGTCACATTCCTTAGGCTAGGCCTGCAGCTAACTGGGAAGCTTTTGCTTTACCTGCAAAATTGCCAAAATTATTTTGTCAATCTGCAGACTTTTAGTTCATTTCATGAATATTAAGTTTCTGTCCAAATGCATTATTACTTTACACCACAGAAGTTTGTCTCTGTAAAATCTCTTGAGATACCTGTGGCATGTTCATTTTTGTATTCATTCTGTTAATTTTTATCTTGACTCTTCTTATTTTTTAATAAGAAATGTCTATTATCTGTAAGAAAGCGGAGAAAACACCATTGGGCATTGATTGTGCTTTATATATAATTGTAAATCACTCAGAATGTTCTGCTGTGTAAAGGTAAGAACATTTTTGCAAATCCATAATCAATTAATTAATAAGGAAATGTATATGGAGACTGTCTTATCACATTTATACTAGTTTTTAGTTTGTTAAAATAACATATGACTTCAGGTTTCAGCTTGTCATCTGAAATTGCTATATATTTATGCACTGAAGAAAGGAGAATCACTGAAATTTCTTCAGTAAATCACAAACAAGGGTTAGTTTTCAAAATCCAGAAATGATACCAAGTCTTAGCAAATCCCTTAGCTAATGTCAAAGCATTAAAAAGCAACATCCATCCATTGTTGTAACTTAGGGCTAAACTACTTAAGTTAGCCTGAAGATTTCTGCACCCCTCTTAAATCATCTGGACCCCCTTTAAATATGAAGTTACCTTATCAAGTACTGACTTGCTTAGATAACAAGTATCTGTTTATCTTTATATGTATCCTTATAATAAGCACATTATGATTGGGAACTACAGCACAATCAACCAATTTGCCACAGTTTGCAAAAATCAACAGTGATTCACTCAATATCATCTCTCAAATTGTTAAATTCTCATGAGATAAGAAATAAGTGAAAGAATGACACAGCTAAAATCAAAATGATCCCAAAAGCTGGATTAGTATAAAATGCACAAAATTAATGGCAGAAAAGTGTCTTAAAAAATCAGGTAAAAAAGTGGGTATAAGTTGGAAACCTTTGAAATACAATTTTCAGTTCACAATTTGTGAGATAAGGAAGTGAGATATTAGTCTCTTACAAAAATAAGAACTGCATTTTTGTCATAAAGTCATGCATATATGATATTCCATTTTCATATTGAATTACTTTAATAGAAAATATGGTTAATACCTACACATTGGTTCAGTTGTATAAGCACTGGGCTTGTCCAGGTGGTCTGTAGTCTGACACAAACAGACAATCATACCTTAGATCTTGTTTCTACCTCTGAGCAGTTGTCTAGAGATCTGAAAGGAGGGGGTTTATTATTAGTCCTTTGCCAAGGTCCAGATAAAGCTTGTCTTGCTTGTGATTTCCATAGAATTAAGGGACCAATTAAGATGGTCTTCCACAGGCACCTTATGAATCTAAATCAATTCCAGCAAACACTTGGAAATTTTCCTAGCAGTCTGGCAGGTAGTTCCACCAAGCTCTTGATTGAATTTTGGAATTCATGGCTGAACAGCGTGCTGGATTTGATTTCCCCCAAGCAGCCTCTTTCTGTTTTCTAATGCCAGGAAGCTTTTTTGTTAACTGAAAAGATTTTAGAGATGAAGTGATGCCTTAAGCGCTGGAATGTTGGTGGAGGAAAACAAGAACTGAATCTGACCAAGAGCCCATGTTCAAAACTACACTGGCAATAAAAGTGATGACAAATCAGTATGTGTGTGCCTTCAAGTCAGTTTTTGACTCCTGGTGACTGCATGGACTAGTCCCTGCAATTTTGCTGGCAAGATTTCAGAAGTGGTTTCCAATTGCCTGCTTCCTGGGCTGAGAGTGAGTGACTGGCCAAAAGTCACCCAGCTGGCTTCATGCCTAAGGCGGGATTAGAACTCACACTCTTTCGGTTTCTAGCCTAGTGCCTTAACCCCTATATCAAACTGGCTCTTAAAGTTTCAGTACTTCACTCTTAATACATCAGTGAGAAGTAGTCCAGTGGTGCTCATTAATTGGCCTTTCTCTTGGAAACAAGTGGACAAGACAATCCATCTACAGGTTGCTGTGATCTATGTACACATTTCACCAGTACAGTCACTTGTGTTTGTTCAAATGTTGACTCTTCATTGGAGGGATCTGAAGAAATAATTGGGGCAATCCCTTATATTATCTGGGATTCCATTTTAACTTGTTGACTGAGGAAGTATATAGGTGAACTTGTGGAGGGTTATGGGTGGAGATACTGTTTCTGCAGTAGTTTTGTTCCTTCCTGAGTGGCCAATTGCAGTTGGTGATGGTCAGGAAAAAGAGATCAGTCTATTAATTGCTCCCTTGTGGGGTGCTGGAGCACTCTGATCTCTCTTCCTTGTTCCTTAACTTCTTTATGAAACTACTAGAAGACATCATCCATCAGTGTGGGGTGAAATATTATCAATATGCTAGTGATACCCAGTTATAAATATAACCAGGCTGAACTGGAGATGTGGTAGAGGTCTTCTCCTGGTCTGTGGAAGTTGTGGATGTCAAAATAAGCTTGCAAGGTTAATGTTTTGACTCTTGACACAAAATTGCAGTCCCATTGAAGGAGCAGGTCCATGGCTTGGAGGTTGTCCTGGACTTACAGCTACTGCTTGATTTGCAGATGAATTTTGCCAGGGGCACCTTTGCAGTGCAGGAGACCTGGAGAACAATAACTCATACTGATATCATCTCAAGCTAGACTCCTCTAATGTGATTTACATAGGGCTTCCTTTGAAAAGGTACTTGGAAACTGTAGTTAGTGCAAAATGTGGCAACTTACCTCCTGGAAAGAGAGAGCTGTATCATGCCAGTTTGGTGGGCATTCTATTTTCTGATAGGTTTACAGATACAATTCAAAATGTTAATTTTAAACTATGAAGCCCTAAATGGCTTGGCTCCCAAGTTATCTCCAGGATTGTCTCTTCAAACAGAACTGGCCTATCCTGTGCACTCATCTCAGGAACAGTTGCTTAAGGAAGCTTAACGCTTCCCCTCCATTCAAAAGGTGGGGAAACAGAAGTAATGTTTCTGATTGCTGCCTTTCCTTTAGAATTTCAATTGATGCCAGCATCATGGCATTCAGTATGCAGCAGTGTAGTGTTTCATAGAGCTTTTGACAGTTAATTATGACCATTAGATTTAGATGTGACACTAGTAATTGTTAACTTGTTTTTTTTAATGTTTTATTAATTAATATATGTGTTACTATTTTATGTTATATCGGTAAACCTATGCAAGTCACACTGTATAAATGTTAAATAAATAAATTCGTAGGTGAGTGCTTACTGATGGTGGCTTAAAGTAATATTTCAGATTCTGAGTAAAAAAGAAAACAAAATGCAAAATATTTCTATTCTAGTCTAAGGTCTGTGTCTGATTCCAATACATGTTTCAAAGTGACCACACAATCAAAATGTCATTCACTTTAAGGTATGAAGAAGAGAGAGGCCGTTGCCAAGAAAATATATGCAAACTGCAAAGTATTCTGGACTCTGAAAGGGAGAAATGTGGAGCTATCAGCGAAGAGCGCTTACAGCTCCAACAAGAGAATGAACAGCTTCAAAAAGAAATGGAAAACTTGAAAAAGCTCACAATGGAGGCACAACATACTGCAAAATTAAAGGTATTTTTTTTACATAATACTTCAGAATTAATGCCAGTTGTTTAGATATTAATCTGCAAGGAACAAGACAGTATCACCTCACAATCTCTTTTAAAAATGAGTTCAAATTGTCTTTCACAATGATATCAGAAACACTACTGTAATCAATCGAGTCATATAAGCAAGAGAGTCCAGGAAATGGCAATTAGTAGGACAGAATATCTATATGTCACTTACTGGGTATCAATACATTTAGGCTTCAAATTAAGCAATGTATTTGTATCCTTTTATAACTAGAGTTTTTCAGCCTAGATATTCAAAATATACAGACCATGTTTGAATTCATCATCCCTCTTGAAAAGCCCTGAAATGAATTCTCCCTATCCTGCATCCCCCAAGTTTATTGACATTGCTCCAAGGGAATAGAAGCATTATTAATATATAGCTTTATGGCATGATATATTGCTTTTCTCTTTTCTGTCCTTTCTGTTGGTTTTATTCCTGAATTTGTTATGTCTGTCTGTATATGAAGGACAGGGGATTCTTTTAACATTATTTCTTAATATTCTTTTATCTCTTTTTAGTACTCCAATTGCTCTTAGGCTCGTCCTCTTCTGTGTTCTGAGGACAGTTGTCTCCCTTTCTTTTGTAGTTTAGGTTTGTACACCTTCATACTTCAATAATAGGTAATACTTGGCTGAAATCATAAAGTCTTTTAGGAGGAAGTTGTGAGGGTGAGTGACTCAGGCTTTAGCCTTGTTAAACAGATAAACTGGGGTTTCAAATAAAGTATTTACTGTGGAAGAAATGAGTAAAAGCTTAATGATAGACTCATCTAAAAATTACTATTTCTCTCTATGGATGGCTAGGTCCGATAATATTTTTTCAGTGGAATTACGTTTATTTAAATTGAAACACACTTAACCAGGTTATTGACTGCTCGGTATAAGGAGAGAATACGATGCAAAATATACCTTGAAATGAATATTTTCATCTTGCATTTATTTCCATAATTAAACATCCAATAATTCTTTACTGATAGGTATAGTAAAAAACATTGCTTGCACATATTGACAAACTTTATTCTTAACTTTTAAAGAATAAAAGTTATTTTTGCAGTACAAGGCTCTTATTTTTTTTTTTAACAGATAAGTACAATGGAAAATGAACATTTATTAAAAGAACACGGGTTTGAAGCTCGACTGAAAGAGATGGAAGATGTAAATCAAAATGCAGTCACTGAGCTTAGACGCCTGTTGATGGCTCAACAAAAAGCAACTAATCGCTGGAAGGAGGAAACAAAGAAAACAACAGAAATAACTGAAGCCAGAATAAATAGTCTGAAGTAAGTTTTTTTTTCTTTGACATTTCTAAATAATCCAGACAATGGTGTGGTGTGGTGGATCGATTACAAAAAAAGAAATTCAAGATAGAATAATAATTATGCTAGTGAGCCTGTTTAGATTTTAATATTACTCTATTTTTTATTAAAATCCTGAAACATTAGCTAGAATAGAGAGTGAATCATGAATAAGTCTGATTGTGCATGGGAGATAAAGTTATAAACTAGATATAAAATTTCTTATTAACAAGCAGTACTACAGGAAAAAAATAACTAATTTTCCCTATTCTAATAAAGAACTGTTTATTGTAGAAATCAGTTCTGGTTCCAAATCAAGGCCATATATTCTGATCTTCTGGGAATTGAAAAGTGAAGTAGTGCCCCTTTATAAAATATTACTTATGAGAATGGAGAAGAATTTGAAACTTGTAATCAGGATTTTGGAATATATGCACATGTGTTGATTTAAAAAGTAATCAGTGGCGGAGATGAACCATCTATAGAGAAATTATTACACAAAGGAAATTGGCACTGAATTAAGTCTATGAATTGAGGAGCAGTGTCTTTATTTTTTTCCATACACTGAAGTCTACTTCTGGACCCTACCCAACATGAATCAGTAACAAAGCAGTAACAAAGAAATCAAATGGAAAAGAGCTATACCCTCCATAGTGCTCTAAATTTTACAATATATAACAGAGCCTAAGTACCTCTTAATGGCTCTTTTGAACATATACTCTGAGGCATCAATTATACCTACAACAAAAAGTATTTGATTTACTCTTGGTAGACAGTTCTGTTTCATTTACCAAAAGTATATACTTATTAATTTTTCACGAATCAGTGACAATAGATAAATGGATTCTGACTGCCTTTTCTCCTTTCCTATATACACTGTTTTCCCAGCCTACAATTATTCCTTCTCTTACTTTGGATGTCTTCCTATTATATGATTAACACTCATTCTTTTTCTCTAGCTTGTGATTTGTATTTTCTCACATATTTCACCAGATTTATCATCTACTTTTTAAATCAGCTGCTCTTCTTTCCTCACATACTTAGTGTTTGTTTTCTTCCTCTTGTTATCCCAGTTTGCACAAGAAGCTATAATTTATAAACACCATAATCAAGGATCTCCACCAACACCAGATCATGCTGCTGAAATTTGGTGGCCAAATTGTAGATTTTTGATATATTGTTTTTTGCACCCCAAAAATACAACACAGATTTCTTAAGTGAAATCTGTAAAAGTCTGTATTCTGTGAAATTAACCACATCTTTTGTACAAAGAAGGCTGAAAATATTGGCTCCACAACATCACCATATTCATTACCTTATAATTTTCAAACCTGGAAAAAAATGGCTCTACTTGAAAAAAATCCATATACTGATATAACCCTATATCCACTCATGGTCACTTTTCTTACTGTTTAGAGTATTTTGCTAGATTTTCTTCATACTCAACTGTTTTAAGTCAGTCTCTTTATTCCTCTAGCATAACCACATAATTTATAACCTGTTTTTCACCCAATAGCTTACAGAGTGGCTCTCAGCATGATCACCTCCTTACTAAAGTAATCTTTTCTTTTTTCACATTTTATCATCTGAATAATTACCTCTGTACTTACATTAAAGTTCAGAAGAAATAGCATGGAGGGATTAAATCATATTGATGCTAATTTGGATGTTTCATGCTCTTTTGAAATAGTTTCAGTTTATGGAATCTTATTTGTCACTGAATGTTCACAGGCTTGTTTACTGATTTTGAACATGTGAATGACAATATAGGTTTTTAATTTTAGCGATCAAGTGAAATAGGGCCTCTAGATCATGAGTGTCCTATTTAAGTTGTGTTCCTCCCAAAATTCTGTTTAACATTTTTTTTATTATTATTTTGGTTGAAAGTAATGATTCCCCAGGGATTGTGTTCTTTTTGTAGTTCTGAGTACATTTCTAGAATGTTAGATCCTATCTCATGGACAGAGAAGGCAGGGCTGGAGAGTTGCTTCCTGGAAGGAGGGAGTTGCTCATGGATTTCTAGGATGACTAAGCAATGAGTCCAAAAAGAACTTCTACATAAACTGTCACAGAAGAGCTCAGACAAATTCTATTCATGCTGAATTTGTGCCTTGTCTTTTTTATAAATTTTACACTGTCACCTTGGGTCAAAATTTCTATTTTGAGCGAAGTTAACAGCTTGAGTACCTTTTGCATTGTAGGAAAATGCCTGTAGACAGAAACAATAAAGTTAGGAGAATAATGTTCATAGAAAAACTATGTTTGAATGAAAGAAAATAAAATATTATGTATTCAGGAAGTTACATTGGGATAGAAAAGTTTAATTTGCTAGTTTATCCACAGTTTACCTATCTAGTAGACATTCCCATATCCTTCCGAAAGATATGTTAAATTTGAGAATAAGCGAAGCTGGAAAGATAAAATACACATTAATATATATGTATATGTCTATGTATGTATGTATGTATGTGTGTGTGTGTATGTATGTGTGTGTGTGTATATATATATATATATATATATACACGCGCACACACATACATACACGCACACACACACACAATATATATATATATATACACATACATACATACATACATACACACACACACACACACACTATATATATACTGTATATATATTTGAATAATCCCAGATTTCAGGCTGCTTTATTAAGTCTCCAAGAGAGCTCTTTGAAGTGTCTTAGGTTGCTCAGATTTCAGTAGTGCTGATTCAGTATATGCTAATTACGTGTTCTCCTAATGCTGAAAGGTGACCTCTGTGCTTTCAGTTTATTAAAATATTTTACTTTAGTAAGGAGGTGATCGTGCTGAGAGCCACTCTGTAAGCTATTGGCTGAAAAGCAGGTTATAAATGCTGAAAATAAATGCAATCAGTTACTTTAAAGGCTTCCACGTTGCCTTTCAAAGAGTCCCAGATATCTTTAATGGCAGCATGTCTGTGGTAATAATCACTAACCTTACAAACAAGCTTGCTTATTCCTGAAGTCACCAATTGTAAAAACACCAATTTTAGGGTCCATTCGCCTACTACACAAAGAAATTATAAGTTAAGTGAACAGTTCTAAGTGCATTTAACTGGAAGCTTTTTCAAAACCAACACACCACATGTTCAGAATTATTGATTAATACTGTTAACATGCAAGCTCCCCCATAGCCATTTGACTAACCTTAATTAATATTTTGTTTTAATAAATCACTCCTAAGTTGCAGTGATCTTGTTTTAAATTCAGCCTATGTTTTTGTATTACTAATTTTTGATTGTACAAAATACAAATGGAATAGTAAAACAATTCATTAGATATGAGCTGAAACAATGTTTTTTATATACTGAAATAAATTGCATCATATTGGTGGGCTTCTGAATCCTTCATTCCTAGCACATTAGTTTTGGCTGAAATTGTGTAATGCTTGGCAATTGTACTGTTTATTTTATGTTACTGATTAAAATGTTAACAGGATGAGAAACAGCTGCAGGTATTGGCAGTCTACAAAATATATAATTACAAGGAATAACTGAAGCATACTACAGCATAACTCACAAGAAAAACATCTGGAATATGCTGTGCATGTCATGAGAATTTTGCATTAAACCTCACTGGCCTATATATTATTTCTTCTACTTTAGTATCTTTTGTTTTCTCTTCAGTTTTTGAAATGCAAGTTAATTCTAGCCTACTTTCACATTAGTTAATGAATGTTGGGGTAGAAATCCATACAAAAACATTCATCGTTTTGTATGCATTATTATGCACAATGTTCTGAAATGTTTTAGTAGTTGAAGACTGCAACTAACAAAAGATTGGATAAGAATCATAGGTAAGGAGATTTCATGATTGGGCTGTCTTCAAGGCTTGGCAGTATGGAGAGCAATAAAAATGGACGTACATCATTGTTTGGACAAGTTACAACACTTTGGGGTAGTTTGAACTGACTGTTCACTTTCCTTTCACTGTTGATTAGACAGTTGATATGTAGGGCTGGGAAACTAAACAGGTCAAAGAGCCAGACTGACCAATATAACTAGAGCTTGTGAAGGGGGAGCTCTGACCATTTTCAAAGATTGCATACCCTACCATCCTCCAGGAGTTATTTCTGTCCTGTGAAATATGAAGTATTGTTAAATCTTGTCAGAATTATATTTACTCATTTCTTTTTTCTGTTTCAAAAAAGGGGGGGGCAGACATGGAATGGAATGAATGAGTCCTCCATAAGCAAGATTAAGAGGCGGCCAATTAGCCAGAGGGTTTCCCACCATTATATAATGCTTTCATAGCATACTACCTATAAGAATACAGCAAAGGTCAGTTAAGTAAAGAGCACCCTGACTTAACGTTTTCTGAGAGATGCCTAGTATTCTAATGAAAACAGAGGTGGGATATAGAAGCAATTATTATTGCAGGTAAAATTTTTTAAAAAGAGGAAAGAATGTGATGGAACTGAATGATTTCAGGTGTTACTTAACCCAGAATGCTTTACTGCATGAGTGCTCAGATTAAATTCTCCCATATCCACCATTGTTCAGATAATGAAGAGAGGAGAAGGATTTTATTATCCTAAGTTCTTCTGGAAAGCATACTACAAAAGGCTCCATAAGTTCACTGATTTTCATTAATGAGTTTGTTTGATCTTGTGTGGCAGAAGTGAGCTGAGTCGTCAAAAGATGCACACCCAAGAGTTACTTTATCAGCTGGAAAGAGCAAATGAAAAGGTTATTGAGGTAAGATAATTAATATCGTCCAAATGTTATGCTTCAGTTATAAGGACACTCTTATTTAAATATTACTGTCATTTTGCTTGGAACTGTTCTGAGCCAGAGAAGCATATTCTTTTTCTGATCTTACCCATTGGAAAAATACTAGAAATGGCTAGTAATTTTGCTCCTGTCAAAATATTAAAATAGATATCCTTAATCATGGTGAATTTTGTATCCTGGATGAAAAAAAAAATACTACCTCCTGTCTGTGATTTATCCTTTTATCCTATTATATTTCATTTTTCTGCAATTACACAAACAGGAATGTGGTTTCATTAACCATCTGCTTAAAAAAAAAGAGAGAGAAAGTTTATTCTTTGTCCTGATAAAAATAAAGCTACCTTATTATTAGCACACATACCCCAAGTCCTGCTGTGTTGCCTACTCATAGCGGTGGGGTGTTTATGCCAAGTGTATATAATCCCAGCAGGATCATCCAAGGCTTGAAGGTCATTCCAGCTACCCAGCTAAAGCAAGCAGGCACCTCTATTGGGCAGTAACAATATAGGAAGATGCTGGAGGAAGATGATCACTTTAGTGACAACAGCAAAGGCATCATTTCCTACTGTATGAGAGAAGGCACTGGTAAACCATTTATTTATTTATCAAGAAAACCATATGTATATCTTAGATATCAGTGAATTGAAATAGATTGCATTTGGACACTCAGTCAGGAGATCAGGGTTTACTACTCAGGACATGAAAAACAAAGAAGGAACAACATTGCTTTCATAATCAGGGAGGATATAGCAAGAACAGCACTTGGCTACAATGCAGTCATGACTGAATAATATCAATTAGACTGTGGAAACCCCTTTAATATGTTGATTATCTAGGTTTATGCTCCAACCACTGGTGCAGAAGAAGAGGAGGTCTATGAGTGAAAATGACAGATGTGCTGCTTGTGGTTGGAAACTGGAATGCCAAAATTGGAAATATTAAGGAGGAAATGTAGTTGGAATGTATGGCCTAGGAAGCTGAAATGAAGCAGGAGAAAGAATCCAGTGATTTCTTCATTGCTAATACAGTCTTCAATGATAATACAACTAAAATGACACTTATATGCATGGATATCACAGATGGCATTCACAGAATTTGATTATGCTATTGGTAGTAGGAGATGCAAGAACTCAACAAGGAGTTGCAAGAGCTCAACAATGACATGGACAGGGGCTCACTGGAACAGACAAACTGCTTATGTACAAGTTCCAAGTCAAGCTAAAGCGGAAGAAGAAAGCCAACCAATTTCCACAATATGATCTTGAGAATATACCCACCATATTCAAAGAGAACATCAAAAATTGCTTGAAGTCCTGAACCAAATGAAATTAAAGAAGTTGTAAAGGATAAATGTGAAAAACAACTGCCGAAGAAGAAACAGAAGAAAGCAACTGGATGTCAGAACAAATGGTAGAAAAAAGCCAAGAAAGCTAAAAAATCTCAGAAACTTAACAAGGAATTTCAGAGAGATTTTAAAAGAGACAAGAAGTAGTTTACAACAAAATCTGTAGAGAAATCAAAGATGTAAACAGACATGGAAAAACAAAGTGTTACAGAAGTTCTCCAAATTGAAATTTGGACTATAGGAATTGATGGAATATGTACATTGGAAGGATTGATAATGAAGCTCAAGCTCAGATACTTTGGTCACCGAATGTGAAGAGAGGACTCTTTGGAAAAGACTGATGCTGGGAAAGATTGAAGGCAAAAGGAGAAGGGGACGGCAGAGGATGAGATGGTTAGATAGCATCACTGAAACAAT
The DNA here is from genome assembly GCF_059951505.1 of Python bivittatus. NCBI lineage: Eukaryota > Metazoa > Chordata > Lepidosauria > Squamata > Pythonidae > Python > Python bivittatus. The sequence continues at coordinate 29,666,370 of NW_028277034.1, forward strand.
GACCATGAAACTGAGCAAACTCAGGGAGGCAGTAAAGGACAGGAAGGCCTGACGCGATATGGTTCATGGGGTCACGAAGAGTCAGACATGACTTAATGACTAAACAACAACCAATACAGAAATATGGCAAACAATAGAAAAGGGATCAGTATAGGTTCTAACCAATCTATGGTAGCAAATCTAGAGAAAAACACTGGGGCTAACAGATTGGAAAGATTCGATCTATATATCAATATCAAAGAAAGGAGACTTAACAGGCTGCAATATCCTGTACAATATATTTAATTTCACATACTAGCAATAACGCTTAGGATCACTGAATGCAGATCATATCCCTACATGGAAGAGGAGTTGCCTGATGTTCAATCTGGTTTTAGAAAAAGCCAACGAACATGGGACATCGTTGCGGATTCATGCTGGATAATTGAGAAAGCAAAAGAATATCAAAAATAAGTAAATAGTGCTTTATTGTTTATAGAAAAGCCTTTGATTGTGTTGCTGATGTCAAGCTGTAGAAGTACTTAGGAAAATCAGAATCCCAGAACAGTCCAGATGAAACATGGCAAAACAGACTGATTCCAGTTTGTCAAAGAAGTGAAACAAGACTGTATATACTGTCCCCCCCCCCTTTTTTTTTCTTTTTCACTCTGTATCTAGAATATATATTAAGGGAAGCTGGATTAGAAGATGAACATGGTTTCAGAATTGGAAGAAGAAATATCAATAACCTGCGCTATGCTGATGACACTATTCTGATAGCTGAAAATGCAAATGATTTGCAGGTTCTAATAATAAAAGTTAAGGTGCACAGCAAAAAAATGGAGCTAAGATTAAATATAAAGAAGACCAAACTTATATCAACATCTACAGCAACCAGCATTAGAACTGACAATGAAGATGCTGAAATGATGGATAGCTTCTGGGTTTTAAGACTGACTATCAACAATAGAGGACATAGCAGATAAGAAATATGCTGATTAGAACTTGGTAGGGTAGCCATGAAAGCCTTAGAAAAGGTATTTAGATGCCATGACTTGTCTATAACAACAAAAGTCAGAATTGTACAAGCAGTGTTTTTCCCTGTAACATTTGGTGGAAGTGAAAGTTGCACTTTGAAGTTGCAAGATAGAATTAGTATTGATGCTTTTGGTGATGGAGAAGACTCCTAAGAATATCATGGATAGCCAAGAAAACAAACATATAGATCACCAAAAAAATTAACCTAGGGTTATCACTCAAGGTACAGATTACCATACTTCAGACACATTATGTGAAGACCTCCAGAGAACTCTGTAATGCTGGCAAAGATGGAATGAAAGAGAGGATACCCAGCAGCAAGGTGAACAGACTCCATTACAGCAGCAGTGAGTGCACCACTGGAAGATCTGAAATACCAGGTTTCATCATGGAGAAAATCTGTGTGATCTCTCTAAGAGTCTACACCAGTGTGATAGCATATAATCAATCTTTTACAAGGTGCTCAAGCTGAATTCTTCATAGGTTATGATATAGTTTACCATGTATAGTCCATGAAGATGGATGGATGGATGGATGGATGGATGGATGGATGGATGGATGGATGGATAATAAAATTTATGTGTTTAAACCATGCATAAGTTTAAAAAAAAATAAGCATATTTAAATCAAAATATTTTATTTCAGCTATGCTCATTCCATGAGAATAGAGTACGCCTTTTAGATTATCACATAAGTTTCTCTGTGTGCAAAACTGATAAAAGTGGTACAATTGTAAATTATAACGGGGCAATATTCAGCTCCATTTGATAATCAGCCTTACTCCATCATTCAGATTGCTCACCATCATCTGAGTCATTCCACAGTAACAGAAACATTTTGTTTCCAAACTGAGGTGACACTGCATGGAGCAGCATCTCTTGTCTGTCTGTGGTTTTATATTGCTCTTTAGCAGTTGACTCCCTTTTTCTTTTTCAAAGTCTGCTTGCAATTTCTGCTGCAAATCTTACATTTGTAATAAGCTGTTTCATTTATATAGAACGAAAAATTAATGAGGGAACATCAAGAAAAAGTCAACAGACTTCAAAGTCGACTAAATCAGGCAGAAGAGAGGGCAACTACAGCATCTCAACAGGTATCTTAACTAAGCTGGTCCAACTAAAAAATGAATAAAGATCTCAATAAATTTTTAAAAAATTAAGAGAAAGGGGAAATACACTTCACAGAACAATGGTTACTGCAACTGTTAAAATTAATGCATATACTGTATGTATGTACATGCATGACAAGCCCTTATAGATATAATTTTTTGTAGTTGCTTTGCTTTCCCCTTTTTTATATTAGTTTTTCTGTTATACTTACATAAAGGCAAAACATTATTTAAAAATGAATGCATATAAAGAACTAGGGGACCTAGTAAAAGTGGATGTCTATCTAGGAACTGTGAATAGTTTTCAAAAACTAACATAAAATTACAACTTAAACCACCATGTGGAAATTTCAACATTAGTAGCAAATTATGCATCAGAATAGTGTTGCTTAGCACAACCATTCTTTTCAATCTATCAGTTTGGAAGGTATTTGGTAGATAAAATATAAGAATGCAATATAGAAACTGCTAACACTAACACTGAGCATGAAACTGAGCAAACTCCGGGAGGCAGTGAAGGACAGGAAGGCCTGGCGCAATATGGTTCATGGGGTCACGAAGAGTCAGACACAACTTAATGACTGAACAGCAACAAAAACACTAACACACTGGTCTCTTACAACTAGAGACTCCTGTATTTTTTTCAGTTGCAGGTTCAGATTCACATGCAAAATATATAGTGGGATAAACAACTTATGCCATTCAAATGTTGGACCTTTAACTGCTCTAATCACTGTATCTGATAGAAGTTGGAATCCACTTATATCTGTAAGGCCATATATTCCTCAGAAAGTAATTCCCTCCTATCTCTTGTGAATATGGAAAAGCTCTAAGTAAGCTACAGGTAGCCCTCAACTTATGACCATTTAGCCACCGTGCAAAGTTACAACAGCACTGAAAAAAGTGACTTATGACCGGTCCTTGCACTTACAACCGTCGCAGCATCCCCACAGTCACATGATCAAAATTCAGGAACTTGGCAGCCAGCAAATATTCACGATGCTTGCAGCATCCTGGGGTCACGTGATCTCCATTTGCAACCTTCCCAGCCGGCTTCTGGCAAGCATAACAATGCGGAACCATATGATTTACTTAATGACCATGTGATTACTTAACAACCACACAATTCACTTAATGATTACCACAAAAAAATATAAAATCTGGTGTGGTTACGTGATGCCTCACTTAATGACCAAACTGCTTAACGATGATTTTCTGGTCCGTATTGTGGTTGTAAGTCAAGGACTACCTGTACTAGCAAGAGTTTGCCTGTCAGAGTACAGTTCTGTTAGACTTGCAATTTTAACTCCATTCAGTGTTCATAGTAATGGTGGCTGAGAAACAATTCTGCATCAATTTTGCATAGGAAAAGAATAATTTCTGTAACTTATCTCTATGTCAAGTTGCATTGTCATCTAATTTGTTTAAAAAGACCCAGTGAAGAAAGGAACTAATTATTGTTTTTGTGTGTGTGTTTAATTACAGCTCAATGCAATAACAGTTCAGAGGAAAAAAGCTGCCTACTTGATAGAGTAAAAAGAAACGTAAAGTAATATGGTCCTTTCATGGTGTATAAGTACAGGTTGCCTAAGAAGAGTAACTTTGGAGTCTTATAATGTATCATGTAAAATGATGTATCTTTTGCAGATAATACTACATTGCTTTGTAAGACAGAAATATGTTTTGTCTTATTCGCAATAAACATTAAGCAGACACATGGGAAAATGCGTCGTATACCATGTTTTCTGTTATTCTTTTAAAATGTAAAAAACTCTACAAAACTTAGTTTTGAAAATCAGAATTATCTAATTGCTAAATTGGATTTTTCTTATCTGTACAACTGATTTACTAGTCATTTAAATTTCAGTTGTTGGCATGCAAAAGTATTGAACTTAATGTATCTATTCATACAATATTGCAAAAGTGCTGTCTAGAATCAGTGTCTCCTACCTATTTGAAAAAGTAGGCAGACTTGGGATATCAAATATACAACTAAAGAAGCTAATTCTTCCCTGGCATCTAAGTTACAGTAAATGTGGAATTCCAATTACATGAATTGTTTAGCTGTTCTTGACAAAATTTAGCATGTTATCACAGTGTCACAACATAGGGACGACATTATATTGGAAAGCTCATCATTGCTGAAGATGAAAAGGTCTAACATATATTTGAATCTCCTTGGTTCCAATATTTGGTCAGGTACAAGGTTCTCAGTAAGGAGTGCATGAAAAAGAAAAGGTATTCTGTTTAGAGCTAGACAAAATAGCTCCACTGTGTTCTGCTTGAAACAAAACCTGAAACATTATAAGTGTTCCACATAGAGGAACAAGGGTTGAAACAAGCTCCTTTCCTCATTACAACCGTAAAGTGTAAAAGAAAGGTGTCTAGTAGTCCTTGCTGGAAAATTGGTCATGGGAATTTTTTTTTAATTTAATTTAATTTAATTTAATTTTATAAATTAAAATTATTTTATAAATAAAATATGAGATATTTAAAATTGGAAATAAGGAAAGCAACAATTTTTCCGTGTTTTTGGTGGAGCCTATACAAAAGGCCACAGAACTCCTGTGAAGAGAAATACAGCATAGATTCATTTCAACCCCAACCTATGTACAGATAACAGCAGAAAACACACTTCTCTGATTGTTGTCCTGGGCTTCTCTTCCTAAAGCACAAAAATACATAACACACTTGAATTAGAGAGTTAGTAATATTTATTTATTTATTTATCAGCATTGGTATTCTGCTATGCTCCAAAGATTCTGAGGGGCTAACATCAAATAATAAAACTGATGATAATGATAACGTTCAGAACCATTTATGTATTACTAAAACTCTCCTGTCTGTAACCTTCAACTGGGTGAAATGGTGTGTCATAGGGCAACAATTTTTGAACCAAGGTACCTCAGATGGGCTAACTTACAGAAGGCACCCAAATTCTGGGACCCATTACTCCTGTGGGATTGAAATTTGGGGAATTTGTGGCTGCTTCAGTATAACACTGCAGCAGTCAGCCCAAGTCACATGATCATCATGGGCATACTGTATTCCTGACCTCTTTCCTGCCTTCCTTGTCCCCTGCACCCAATTGGCTGGTGGCAAGGCCTGACGGGCAACTGGTGATTGGCTGCTTTGGAAACCAGGCAAAAATTTGAAATCTCTTAATGGTGCTGGCATTGAGGGAAGGATAAGGAAGCGACTTGGATGCCTGCTGACAAGGTAGGGCTGGCTGCGGGGTGCCGGTGGTCAATGGGTGAGCCCTGTTCCTCCCTTGAGGGAGGGGGCCCTTGGGGACATGCCAGAATGGAGAGTGGGGGTGCAGTGTTCCTCACAGTGTGTGGCTCTCTTTGTTCCACCTCCCCCCAGCAAAGTGGCAGGCACTTCTGATGATCACCTGAGGAGGGGGAAAGGGAAGAGGAGGAGGAGGCAGCTTCACTGGGGCTCTCCTGAGGGTTGTGAGGGGAGGGCAAACAGTGCAAGCCTATATTATATGAGGGAGGGAGGGAGGGAGGGAGGGAGGGAGGGAGGAAGGAAGGAAGGAAGGAAGGAAGGAAGGAAGGAAGGAAGGAAGGAAGGAAGGAAGGAAGGAAGGAAGGAAGGAAGGAAGGAAGGAAGGAAGGAAGGTTTTCTGACAGTTTCCCACTAGCAAAATCAGTGGGGAAGCCGGCAGCAAGTCATAAGTCACTCAAGCTCCCACTGTTTTGTTTTGTTTGTCCTTGGTCATTCTATTTTTCTGTTTAAATAAGGAAATATCTCTTAAATGATGACCCAGTGGGTCACGGGTTGTCTTGTATAATAATAAGCATTAAAGATTAACATCAGTTGGTATTAGAAACAATCCTATGCATTGTTCTTAATCCCCAAATGCTTTCTTAAAAAGCCAGGTCTTAGTTCTTCTGTAGAATGACAGGAGTATTGTGGCCTTACAGATCTCCATAAGCAGCATATTCCTGGCTCATCCCCTTAACCTGTTGAGGAGAGAGAATCCAGACCATCCTCTCAGGTAAATTGAATTGGGTGAGGTACATTCTGTCTGGAATAGATGGGCTTGTATGTAACTTATCCCTGAGCCATGTAAGATTTTACATGTAATAAATGTAAATGTACTACATGTAGTATCTTGAATTTTATTCAGAAATAAACTAGTAGCCAATGAAGCACTCACAAAATTGGTTTTACACTACTGAAGCAGGTCTCACCCATAGATATTTCGGCTGCTGCATTTTGCTCCAGTTAAAGTTTTTGAGTAGCATTCTAGGGCACCTCCAAGTATAGCACATTGCAGCAATTCAGCTTTAAAGTAATAAGGGCATGGCTGTCTGTTATGATGTCTGTTGCTCCAGAAATTGCTGCAGTTGTCACTGGCCAAAGGCCACTCAGCTACAGCCTCTACCTGTTGCTCTAGGAGAAGTGTATCTGTGTGTTCATTCATTGTTTGACACTGGCACTCTAGGTGTCACCTCAACCACTTTATCTCTGGAGCCCCTTAGGAACTGCAGACATGGGGGCATCTCAACCAATATCCTCACTATTTCTAAATTTCACAGATCAAGAGACATGTCAAAGCTGCCTGCCATATTGCTGAGAGGAAAAGACCATTCACTTATTAGAAACTGAGCAGATCCACTAGGACAAACCATATGAATTAGTCCCCTAATCCCCTAGAACATTAGTAATGGCAACTCGTCATAGGCTGACCAAGCAGTGATCTCATTCATTCCAGCTACACTAAAAAAGAAGTCTTCATATTTGGCCTGCAGCCTGAAAACTCAACATAAATAAGGTTTTCAGAATATACTACAGTTCGGCAACAAACACAACAATATATTTTTTACCTTTGCAACTTAATCTGAAACCTCTCCAGCATTATTGTTGCAGTCCAGTCTATGTCTTCCACAGCAGCAGAATCCATCTTGTTCCTCTTGGCCTGAACAGGCATGAATGGAGTTGACCGTCAATTCTGTATACTTGAGACTATAACAGTCACGAGTTAATGTAATCCTCATTTTATGGTTTGCTAGCTGATTAAAAAAAACAAAGACTAAATTTTCAGTTTTCACACTGCAGAGAAGTGGAGTTCCTCAACCTGCTTTAGGAGTGATGCTTTTTAACCTCTTCATAAATTATAAGTGAACTCGACAAATTTGTGGATACTACTGAACTGTTAAGGTTAATAAAAACCAAAAGTGATTGGGAAAGGCTCCAGAAGGATTTCTTTAAACTGGGTAAATGATCAAGAAACAAATGAGGATCAATTTAAGAAAGTGTAAAGTAGGATTGGAAAATGTGTTTTGTTTCTAATTCCAAAACAAAACACTATGTTCTGGAAAATATGTTGACCCCTGTAGGACCAACTGTAGTTCAATAGAAACAAAACATGAAATTTTCAGATGTTTAATCATGGGAAACAGTTGGGATTCACAACAAGCCTCTTGGGCTGCAAAAATCTGAAATACTAGTGTAATGGTTTTCTGTGCATTTACAGCACAGACCTTGTAGTTATAAATAATTTGTCCTAGAAGTATAGGTATTTTAATTGAAAGGAATGTGAGGAGAATGAGTGTCTGGCTGTTTTTTATTCCTCATGCAATATATAACCCTTTCAGTCAATTACTTCCTGCAGGGCAGGACATATTGGCAGAAAATATTAATTTAACTTGGCCCATTAGAGAGGTTACTATTATTTTTAATAAATCTCCTTTTATAAATCTATGTTATCTATGCTGAAACTAGCCTTGCAGACAGTCAGGAACAAGGATTGTTTCCCTCCACCCAAACATTTAAAACTTTATGGCATATTTATCCATGCTGGCTGATCTCACCCCACTTTAATGTTTACTTGTGGTGGAATGAACAAGGAAGTTGGGAAAGGAGAGGAAGCTGCTATGCAGGGGCATCAGCTGGTGTTTGGGACCTGTACATGGGAATGTCGGGGTTTATAGCAGCAAATAGCTCTTCATTCTCACCCTACCTCTAGCAGTGCATATTGCAGGAATGATAAAAAGCACACACTTCACCTCATCTGGACCAAATGTATGAGATAAAGCAGACATCAGATGTCAAGCAGCAGGTCCTGACACTTCATTCCTGTATCATTGATACAAAAGGGAGATGGGGAACACTTGCCAATGAAGATAATGCTTAAGGGGATTGAGGCAATGATGTGTCACAATTCAACATCCTCCACCATGCTAAGTGGCTGTCATTCAAAGCCATTCATGCAACAGAATGTTGCCTTTCGATCCTCCTGCTGCTTGCCATATGATGGCTGCTCCAACTACTGTGTAGATATCTAGTTCTGCTTCAGAATAGGTGACTTGCTGCTAGGTGGCAACGTTAGCTGCCTAGTGCTGCTGGAGGTGGGAAGGATACATGGATGATGCCTAAACTATGCTTAAGCATCTCCAGAGTCAAAAGCTGCCTGTTGTCTTTCTCTGTGCTAACTCATATCTATTACTGTGGTTGCAGACAGCACAGCATGAGCCTTCAAATGTAAACTTGAAGGGCTTCCATATCATGCTGCCTTCTGGCCTTCAGTATGCCCACTTTGCTGATAGCGAGACACCAGATAGTGCACTACTATCACCACATACCATGGATTCAGATTCAGGAGATGGAATTTCCCCTCAGCTGTGAAAGTTCTCTCATGGGCAAGCAAATACTTCCCATGACTTCAGAAGATATACCACTCCTGCACTGAATCCAGTATTCTCATTGCAATTTCTTTCCCTGTGTCACGTGCTCCTTAAATTCCTGCTTTAAAACTCCAACTTGTCCCACACTCAGCCTAAGGCAAAGAAGTATCTCCCACTTACTGGCCATGCCAAGAGAATTCAGAAGTTAACACAATTGCAAGAGATAAGACAACTTTCAATCACAGCAGCTAAACAGAAGGTTCAAAAACAGAAGGTCCAAACATGGAACAACCATGTTTTGGTCTATAGGTCTGAAACGAAACATTGAAAGCATGGCTTTTTATTTAGTCACAGGTCATCCAAAATCAGCTGTTCTGTGCACTGAGCAGTTTCTGCATAAAGCATTCTGTACATCTTTAAAGTGATGTATATTTGGACCAAAAAAAAACAAAAAACCCCCAAACCATTCAGTTATACCAATGAGGTCTGAGCTGTCTGTAAACAACCAGGAAAAATACCTTGAAGTCATAGAGAATACCTAAGAAAACATCAATTGTGTAGCAGCTGTGAGAAAAGCAGATTCTATGCTAGGGGTTGTTAGGAAAGGAACTGAAAATAAAACTGCCAGTGTTGTAAATCCATGCCTATGGTATATCTTCTTCTGGAGTGCTATACAGTGGTATCTTGGTTCACGAACTTAATTCATTCCACGATTCTGGTCGCAAACCGAATTGGTTGCGAACTGAATCAAATTTCCCTATAAGGTTCAATGTAAATACGGTTAATCCGTTCTGAACCATATGTATTTTTTTTAAACCACAAAAATATGAAACAAAGTACAGTACAGTACAGTACGAAGAGAGAGGACACTAACCTTGCTTGAGGCGACTTCTGGCGTGGAGGACAGGAAGGCGGGTGGGGAGGCAGTTATTGTTTGGAGGGAGAATCCCCCTCCCTACAGGAAGCCACAACCATGTGCCAAAGCAGGGAAGATGGCCACGGGTCGTGTTCATCACCCGATGCGGAGTTCGCGAACAGAAGCAAAATTTTGCGAATGGTGCTGTTCGTGAACTGAATTGTTCGTGAACAGAAGTGTTCATGAACTGAGGTATTACTGTATAGAGTTCTGGTCACATTAGAAAAAGATGTAACAACATTGAACAAAGTGCAGAAGGTGGCAAATGAAATATTGGGGGCTCAAACACCGTCCTTACAAGAAAAGGCTAGAATGATTGGAACATTCTAGCTTGAAAAAAAAAGATGACTGAAGTGGAACATGGCTTTGGTGTACAAAATCATGTATGGCAAAAGATAGTGGACAGGGAAGAGTTTTTCTCCTCCCAAAACATTAGGAGCAGGAGTTACAGAGTAAATAGATTGGAAGCTGATTTAGAACAAAGGAGAGCACTTCACACAGTGAGCAGTCTTTACACCTGCAAAACTTCTTGCAAGATATAGTCAAGGCTACTAAGCGGGATAAATTTACGTGGATATTGGATAAAATCATGGAAGACAGATCTAGCCAAAGATATTCGTCTTTAAGACTTGGTTTTATTTCCAGGCTAGGAATGGTATGCTTCCAAATACCAGTTACTAGAGGAATCAACAGTAAGAGAGAATGTCTCTACCTCCTATTTGCCAAGATCCCCAGAGGCATCTTGTTGGCCACTGTGAAAACAAAGTGCTGGAATAAAATGGGCCTTGGCCTAATCCAGCAAGGTTGGGTGTTGTTTTTATAAATACGTTTCTGCTATCTTCTCACCTCCATTCTCATCTTGTAAATAGCAACATGGATGGAACCAGCACCTTCTGTCTCATTTGTTAATCCTGGAGGATTTTAAAAAACAAAACCTTGTATTGCAATATAGAAAACAACAAACCAATCATGACACTTCAACAGTGTAGCTTGAGATATCCCTATGTTTTGCTCCAAGCTGTTAAGGATTTTAAGTCTGGAATACTGAGGGAGGAGTGTTTTGAGTTATCTGCATTCAGGAGCAACAGATGAATGGGGGGGATATATCATTTGATCTTCTAGGAATAATCTCCACGTGCAGCATTACAGACTGTTATCCACAGAAAACTATTAAGTTATCTAACTTAATAAAACCTACACATTACTTAGGCATTCGGTTAAAGACCACTAGGTTAATCTCAAGATTTCCTGAGTTCACAGAAACAAAGCATATTACGAAAGACATCAGTCATTTTGTGAATGTCATCATAACCCATGAATCATTCAATATTACTCCAGAAGGGAGATGGGGAATGAGACAGATGGAAGGAATGGCATGCTGCTCAGAGCAGTTAGATAAGCTAAGAAAAAAAAAAAGGAGAATAAAAAAACAGAAAAAGGGAAATCCTCAATAGCGGTTTGGAGCCCAAAAAGAGAGGAAAAAGTATTATATATGCTGTCATTCCACTAAGGCTTATATTAGGAAACTGAGATACAACTGAAGATGAGAAATGCATAGCTGATTAATTTGAGTTAACCTGAGTATTTGCTGAGATTTACTGGAGGTAGCTAGAATCTTGTGGAATGAATAACACAGACATCAGACTAGAACACTGAAGTGTATTGCAAAATGTACAGCATTTATTCACATACAGACAAAGGCACAATTCTACTAAATATTTTAACAAAAAATACAGCCATCTTCAACTAGGTCTTTATAAATACTTCAAAAAGGGGAGGAAAATAAATACAGGATTGGGCCATGTAATATAAAATAGTCATCTCTACATATACTTTGTTTCTGATTTCTATTTGTTTTATCATCATGCACCTGTTTTCAAATTGGAGCAAAATGGACACCAAAGCTAGGCACATAGTGAAAAATCCTCTGTACAAGGTTTTACAAATGTAATAAGTTTTTTTTCCCAAATTACTTAAAATAATCAAGATTTTGTACATATGAGACATACATCATCTCTCATTTGTTTAGACTGGTGTATATGGGTGTCCAGAATCAGACAGCATTCCAGTCAATATTACTAAAATGTTTATTACCCTATTATTTCAATGTAGTACACCAAGTATAATCAGAGATTTCTTGGGCAATCTGCATAAGGAAAAGTTGGAGCCTAACAAGAAATCTCCATTGTTTTCTTATCAATGAAATGAATGTAGTGGTAGTAATATTACAGTTTTATTTATAATTCTTCATGTACTGAGTGTTAAATATGGTATGAAACAGCTGGTCATACTGATTTTTCCCTACTTCTGTAGTTGGAAGATGGGGGTAGGGGGAAAGCACTATTTTTCTTCTTTTTCCTATTCATTTTTGGTTCAGCATTAATCAAAACATCAGAAAGCTTATTAACCTAAACACGGTGGGGAGTAAAACAGATAAGGCATTCTTTCTGCACAAATGCTAACATTCCTAATAGTGCAAATGTAATCTGATACCTCTTTCAAAATTGATCATAATGTCGAATGTTTATTTAACATCAAATTTATTCCTTCTATGGCTTGATGAAAAACTCCCTATTGGGCAGGTTAACCAATATTATTTTACTTAAACCTCACCTGAAACACTTATTATATTGAAAAATGAATAATCACATCCCTCTTATATTTAACAAGAACATGCCTGCTTTTAAAGCAGCAAACCTTGCTATATACCTGCAATATATGGGTAGTTTAATCAAAAGCAACAAAGTTGTATAAATATCTTACTTCTTTCCAATAGCTTTCTATAATGGCATCTATATGTTTAGAATTTAAAGTCTTAACCTGCTTGTTAATTCTATCCATCCTGACTCAAAGGCTATGCGTGGACTACACTAAGAATACAGAGCTCTCTGTAGGAAGGGATGGGGAATGTTCTGTTCTTTCAATTTTGAAGAATTTCCTTGACAATGAAGCAAGCTGCAAAAAACCCTGCCTATATAAAGTTATGTTAAAGCACTGGAACCCCAGTGTACTAATAGCAACTACTGGAACTAGAGCTATTATATACACACAGAGCCTAAATTCAGAAAAATTGTTCGATGATCTGAGGAAACATGAACATCTTCGCAACCCCCTCACCCTTCATGCACAAGTCCCGTTTCAGTTTCCCATTCAGTTCTAACCATAGCATCCTGGGACATCTGAATTTGATAGGCCGAGTTAAAAATTACCTTTTAAACCATAATAAGGCTATATTTCTGATTTTAATCTGGAAGCCAATAACTCACCGATCAAAGTATGATTAGCACTAAGCTAGATACTGAAAGTGGAGCCAAAAGGTTAAGTGAGGGGGGGAAAAAGTGAATTTGTAGCTCATTTTCAAATCATGGAGTTTTGTTTTAGGATTATCACCACTGCTTCAGAAGCAAATGGGGACATGTTCTGATACATGTTCCCAAGTTACAGAATCACTGGATTAGTAATTTAGAATTCATGGGATCACATACAATATTTCTCTATCCAGAAATTAGGACTGTAAGAAAAATGTACTTTGTAAACCTCCTCAAATATAATGTATTATTGATGATCAGTGACTTGCATAGCAAGATGAAAGAGTAGCACTCTAGTTCTCAGCTGAAACCTCTGGAAGACTTGAGTCAAATTGCAAGGTTCCAACATTTGTTTCAAATATAGTAAGTAAAAGCTAATGCTGATGGACTGAGAGGAGGGTTGCCTATTCCAAAACAAAACAAAATACCTACTGCTCTTTAAATGTCTTGAAACTTCATTATTTCTGATTTTGTTTATATCCAAGTTGAGTCCCAAAAGTTATAATTGTCTAAAACTATCTGTTGGGTCTTAAAAATGCACTCTGCTGAGTGCACAAAATAGGCTCCTAATAATCTGTTCACTTATTATTGCTGATGGCTTTTTCTCTCTAGTTATTGCAGTTTTTTTTAATGATGTAATCAAAACACAAGTTCCTCCTTTGTCAAATCTAATCCATATCATGAAGTCTTGTTGTTAAATTGGCTTAAATGTAAAGCACTACTCACATCTTATTGCCTTACCATTTTATTCAAAAAATATACATATATATTTATTACATCCTTCTTCTTGTATTTAAAGTAACCCTTATGTGTTAGAAACTTGCATATCCCAACACATATTATTAGTGCATATTAAGAAAGGCTGATGACTACTGCCTTTGGAAATACAGTCATATCTTCATGGCAAACTTCAAACATTTGTCTGCCATTGCTTCTCCCAAGGGGTACCAAGAATTGTAGTCTGAGGAGATGCTGAGAATTTTTCTATTGCACAAATCCTCATCCATTACAGATTTACAATTTGCAGGGTGTGTGTGTGTGTGTAGGAGAAGCAAGACAGCCAACCCTATGTATGATTGCCACAGAGACACACTTGAGTCTCTCCCACTTGAATTGTCTTCGTATTTCACGTGGGCAGGTGCTAGCAGAATACAGCAAGCTTACAAACCTACCTTTCTTTCAAAACAAGATCAAGTACTTTAAGACATAGATACCCCTTCCCTTAATTTGAGAGAACTAAATAATTCTCCCCAATTCTCTGTCTGGGTCCCTTCAGAATAGCACTGTATGTATGCTGCAGTTACTTTTTTATTCCTGGGCAGCTCAGTTCTACCTCTTAAGGTATCTAGTAGTCATGCAAATTCTTCTTACCTGCTTGATAAGTTTTGTGTCTAAAAACTTTTGGGCTTACAAAGGTTTCAGCTGCCAAGATTCCCCTGAATACTATTACAGCAAAAACTGCAGACTAGGATTTAGTCCAAGCACAGCCTGAGGAAAGTGACCATTTAGATTAGGATAAGCAGTGCAGAGTGGTCATAACCACCAAAATTTAATTCATTACTCTCTTATGTATTAACAGCTTGTGCTTTTCAGGGACAGGAAAAGAAAAACTTCAGTGCTATCTGCCTAAACTAGGGTCTCCCCACGCAACCCGGTTAACTGTTATCCTTATTTTTAAAATGAGTGTTCAGCATATTAATCAATTGGAAAACAAGATTATTTTCTCAGATTTGAGACCATTCCAAATAAAGAATATTCACACCTCACAGTCATGAGAATGGTGGAGGAAATACTCCTAGTCAAGTGCACGTAAACATCTTTCTACAGCCCAGCGAATATATGTTCATTCTTGGTAGATCGTGTAGTCATATTTTAAGACTCTCTTTATTCCACCAATAAATAGAACAGAGTGGCTACTTTTTTATATCCAGGCTGGAGCTTCACTGGTTCCAGTGCTGCTGTTCTGTATCACTGTCCAGTCAGGAGGCAAGGATACTTCTCCTAATAATGTCTGTCCTTCTAGAGATAGTGCTATTTGACCCCAGCCTTTGCTGCCTGCATTTCTTCTCAGCCATCTCAGTTTCTGAATCGCTCATTTCTGCATCCGGGGCATACCCATCATTCTCACTGTCCATCTTTAAGTTGCTTTTTGCTTTGTCTTTAGGAGAAACGTGTCCAAGGCCCGAGTAAGAGAAATTAGAGTTTTGGCGGCATGCCTCCTCCTGCCCCTCTCCCTGCTGTTGCCTTTCTCCTTTCTTTGGAATTCGGAATCCTCCCCAATTTTTCACAGGGCTTCTGGGTGTTGTAGGCACTTTAACTGGAGTTGGGTTATAATTTATTCTGAAGAAGGATCCATTGCATTTAGGCACCATATCCCTCCGGATTCCGGGCACTGATCTGCCACTTGGGTGATTCACAGCCCTTTTGTTTTCTAGCTGCCTCTGAAACAATTCATTTGATTTCAGGGGCTTGTGGTTGTGTCTGGGGGGTTTCTCCTTCAGTCCTACCTTTATCGTGTCACAATGAGCATGATTGTCTCTTTTCCTGTGGTCTTCCGTTACAATCCCGTTCTTCTGCTGTGCTGCTCCAAGTTGTGCTTCTGCAAAGTTTTTTTCAAAACTGAAAAAGCTACCAGAAGATGCAAGCCCCTCTTTTTGACTGGGCTGCTTGAGCAATGGTTTGTCATTGTGCC
This sequence comes from Python bivittatus, assembly GCF_059951505.1. NCBI lineage: Eukaryota > Metazoa > Chordata > Lepidosauria > Squamata > Pythonidae > Python > Python bivittatus. The sequence goes on from NW_028277034.1 coordinate 29,682,046, forward strand.
CAGAATTTCTCCTCATTTGCTCTCTCTTCTCTGTTTTTTTCAGTGAATGATTCAATGACATGCCCATTTGTTTTCGGAAGAAAGCCGAATGCCATTTCAAATCCTCTATCTTAGGTGCATCTGGGCCCAAGGGTGAGCTGTTGAAGAGCACCAAATTTTCCATAGAGGAGAAAGAGGAAGGTATACCTAGAAAGACACAAACAAACGTATTAAACATGTTCTAAAGTTACCCACCCAACATTACCTTTAGTAAAAGCTTCAGTTAGTTGCACTAAATTCTTACTGAAAGGAATGGGATTTAATCCATTACTAATTTCTCCCACTGATTTTAATAGGACTTAAGTTCAGTTAACTTAGTACAGCTGCAACTCTTTCTTTACTTATACAGTGGGGCAAAAAAGTATTTAGTCAGCCACCAATTGTGCAAGTTCTCCCACTTAAAAAGATGAGAGAGGCCTGTAATTTTCATCATAGGTATACTTCAACTATGAGAGACAAAATGGGGAAAAAAATCCAGAAAATCACATTGTCTGATTTTTAAAGAATTTATTTGCAAATCATGGTGGAAAATAAGTATTTGGTCAATATCAAAAGTTCATCTCAATGCTTTGTTATATGTCCTTTGTTGGCAATGACAGAGGTCAAACGTTTTCTGTAAGTCTTCACAAGGTTTTCACACACTGTTGCTGGTATTTTGGCCCATTCCTCCATGCAGATCTCCTCTAGAGCAGTGATGTTTTGGGGCTGTCGCTGGGCAACACGGACTTTCAACTCCCTCCAAAGGTTTCCCATGGGGTTGAGATCTGGAGACTGGCTAGGCCACCCCAGGACCTTGAAATGCTTCTTACGAACCCACTCCTTCGTTGCCCGGGTGGTGTGTTTGGGATCATTGTCATGCTGAAAGACACAGCCACCTTTCATCTTCAATGCCCTTGCTGATGATGGAAGGAGGTGTTCACTCAAAATCTCACAATACATGGCCCCTTTCATTCTTTCCTTTACACGGATCAGTCGTCCTGGTCCCTTTGCAGAAAAACAGCCCCAAAGCATGATGTTTCCAACCCCATGCTTCACAGTAGGTATGGTGTTCTTTGGATGCAACTCAGCATTCTCTCTCCTCCAAACACGACGAGTTGAGTTTAGACCAAAACGTTCTACTTTGGTTTCATCTGACCATATGACATTCTCCCAATCCTCTTCTGGATCATCCAAATGCTCTCTAGCAAACTTCAGACGGGCCCAGACATATACTGGCTTAAGCAGGGGGACACACCTGGCACTGCAGGATTTGAGTCCCTGGCAGCATAGTGTGTTACTGATTGTAGCCTTTGTTACTTTGGTCCCAGCTCTCTGCAGGTCATTCACTAGATCCCCCTGTGTGGTTCTGGGATTTTTCCTCACCGTTCTTGTGATCATTTTGACCCCACGGGGTGAGATCATGCATGGAGCCCCAGACTGAGGGAGATTATCAGTGGTATTGTATGTCTTCCATTTTCTAATTATTGCTCCCACAGTTGATTTCTTCACACCCAGCTGCTTGCCTATTGCAGATTCAGTCTTCCCAGCCTGGTGCAGGTCTACAATTTTGTTTCTGGTGTCCTTCAACAGCTCTTTGGTCTTGGCCATAGTGGAGTTTGGAGTGTGACTGTTTGAGGTTGTGGACAGGGGTCTTTTATACTGATAACAAGGTCATACAGGTGCCATTACTACAGGTAATGAGTGGAGGACAGAGGAGCCTCTTAAAGAAGTAGTTACAGGTCTGTGAGAGCCAGACATCTTGCTTGTTTGTAGGTGACCAAATACTTATTTTCCACCATGATTTGCAAATAAATTCTTTAAAAATCAGACAATGTGATTTTCTGGATTTTTTTTCCCATGGGTAAAGAAGTGGTAACACAGGATATTAATTTCACAACAAATTATATGTGGGGAATATAGTCACTTAACTGATATAAATAAGTTATATTAATGTTTAATATTTTCATTATTTTGGTTTTTAGTCATTTTTTGCTTTTTTTTTTAATAAAACAGAAACAAATCTGGACTAGCTTACCACTTTTAGTCCTTCCTGTACTTATATACAGTATTCCCTGCTAACAGTAATGATGGTATTGGTCAATTTTGGCACATTTTGGCCTGTGTGCCTCAAGTGTAACCAAAGCCCAATTTTATTCCAAGCACGCTCACACTGATCTATTTTAGGAACTCCAGATTGCCATGCATACTGTTACCCTTATCCCACTGACTAGGAAGTATATGCAATGTACTTACAAACATTTGGAAAGCATTTCTAACAGCAATATATGAAGGAAAGCAGCGTATGGACAAGGGAAAAGTAAGGATGGTTTGCAAAGACAGAAATATATGGAGAGTTATAGTGTGTGTGTGTGTACACATGCATGTATAAACTGGTTTTAGCTACGTTTCCTTTTTCATTTCATGCTTTTAATTTCTTTCGCTTACTACCTCTTACTCCATTTCTGCATTCTACATAAGAGGAATAGTATGATATGCATGCAGGTAAACATGCTTTTAAATAATCAGTTATAAAATAGAAAGTTTAGGCCAAAATTTATGTTAAGTATTGGAAGCTTCTTTCCATTTGCTTTTTAAAATTATTGTTACTTGCAATGTGTTTAACATCGGCTGAAATTCAGTCATTATTAAAATGACAGAATTTCATATCAAAGAGCATCAGATAATTTTATGTGTCAATATTTTCATTAACAGCAGGAATTTTACTCCTCTGGGAAAAAAACCCTACACCATGTTTCATACTTGCCTTGTAATATCAAGAGAAACTTAGATTACCAATTAACTGGCATGGGTAATATGGTGGAGATTTCATAAATGTCTGAATTAAACATGTAAGACAAGAAGCTGTCTGCCATTTCTGTAAAAAATATTAATCAGCCTAGTTACTGGATTTGGCGTCTCAGTCCAATTGCAATACTATGAAGTTGAGAGTAACATCCTTAAACTCAGTCCAATGAATCCAATCCTAATTCAAAGAAAATCAAATTTCCTTAAACTTAATTCATATTAAAAGTATACAGAATATGAAAGTAAGGAACTATCAAACAGAAGTTCTACTAGAAAGAGTATATTCTCCAAGTGGAAACAGCAAATGTTATATAACATTTAAAACATATCTAACCAAAAATGCTGATTTTCATTTTACTAATTTATTTAGCTTTTGAAATTTTGATGTGCCCTCAATAAAGTACAAGTGTTAATTTGGGAAAATTAAAGCAGGGAGAATTATAGAAGCTATTTATAGCATTCTCAGAAGATGTCCCATACACAGATTTGGCCAAACATGCTATATAAACACATGGTGTCATAATACATTGTGATTAACCTACTACATTCCTAAAAACCACAGAAGTAATTTAAGTTTTTAAAGTGCATCAATTTAACATTGCCTTGGCTTGGTCTACGGAACATAAATAAACTTTTCATAGCTTTATTAAGTTGTCACTTACCCTATAATGGGAAATGCTAAACCGAATTAAGACAAGTTTTATTAAGACACAAATATGAAAGAACTTAACAAGATTTAGAACCTTATTCAATGCTAGAGTAATAGGATGTAAGTAAGAGGGTTGAAGCATGGCCCTATCCTCTAGGTTTCTGATCTCCCTGTACTGACCTGGAAAAGGCGTTTACCTATTTCTACTCATGGTTAGTAAACTTTTTGCAATCAAGAATCCCGATAAAACAAAGTATACAGTTGTGTGGACTCTTTTAGTTATGTTCAAATGCATATGTATACAAATACTTGCAGGCCATCAAGTTCTCTGCAAATTTCTGGGTCTGGACCTATTCACTGCCAGCATGTAGTTTAGGACAGGTATCTCTCCAGGGTACATGATCCTTGACAGAAATAATTTTCCCAAATCCTGCTTTATATAGTGGAATTATACTAAATTAGAATTTGCTAAGTGGAGTAATTTTGTTGGATGGATGTGAGAATTTAGGAGTATTATGACTTTCAAAAGGAAGCAAAAATAGGAAATGAGGCTACAAGCAGCAAACTATCTAAACAGCCATAATAACGATATTTTTATAACTATTTGCTATGACCATAATTTAAGGGAGTTCTTTTCCAAGCATTTAAAAATATAAATCAATAAATTCCTTATAGTGCAGCAGAATAACCCATGCAATCTTTTTACAGTTGAGGACGATGGTCGAAAACTGGGTAGGGCCAAGATAAGAAGTAAATTTGTTTTAAGTAACGTAATTAAAATACTCAATTAAATTAATACCTAAAGACAATTAATCAAATCAAAACTTTCTTACAGTCATAGACTAGCATAAAGACAATTAATGTCATTACTTTACATACTTTTGTCCTTTTATATAAAATTAAGCTATATATTACAAGAAGGGGAACAAAACATGGGCATTACAGCATTAATTTTAATTCCAGATCACTAGGCAGTGTTTTTCCAATGTTATTCTCTGAAACATAACAGAAAATGACAAAACTTACCTGAAGCTCTTTCACGTTCTACAAGATTTGTATACAGATTGAATATCTGTTCCTGGACTTTGCAAACAGATCTTTTAATTTTTTCCCGTCGGGTCACCATGTAAGTGAGGTTCCGTACCTAGAAATATTGAAAACATTGCTAATATGAGGTTTGAGTAAAGGAAGTTTAAGATTATTTTGAAGTTGTTTGAAAAAAATAATGTATGACCAATCTGGAAACCTCTTTATAGAGAGAAAAACAAAAATCCTTAGAAAAAAGGATCCTTTATTAAAAGGATTAAAAAGTGAAATATTATAACTTGGAGAGAAAACCTTAAGACAGCATCAATGGCCTACTTCTAAAAATGGTATCTTATGGATTAGGTCTTTCCAGTCTGAAACAGGGCTTCACTCTCAATTGCACAGATGTCTAAAGTTACTCAATAGCTAAGAGAAAGCATAAACACAGATAAAACAGATCTATTTATTTTACTTTCTACATTTCAGTTTGAAGCTGTAACATGAAAAAAGCTCATCCTCAATTGTGCAGTATTCAGATTCAAAACCAGAAAACTGTTTTGGATCTGGCACTGGTGTGCTCACCTGCCTATCAACAGAACCTTAAAGAAACTGCACATTTTCCTTGTCTCACACTGTAACCAGCTGGCTCCAAGAAAATAGACATTTTTGTTCAGGAGTTAAAGAGTCCTCACAGGTACAATAAGCATGCATGCACCAGATCCAACACATCTTCTTCTGTGAATAATGCACACTTGTACAGTCAGCTTTCACACCAATTTATTAATTTATTTATAAATAAAATTTATACACCACCTATCTCACTATCAGTACAAAATTTCACCTTCAGACCACTACAAGGAAATTATCCAGCAGGGCTGAGCAATTATTATCAATGCTATCATAGTCACATTCATTCTAGTGGCTTGGTCACAGGAACCTCAGTGAAGGGGAGTGTCTTGTTTGAAAAAAAAATTTTTGAGGCATTAGGTTTTGGTCTTAATTCCAATTATTTTTTGGAGTGCAATCCCAAGCACACATCTCAAAACAACTCAGTCCCTCAGACTGAAAAAGAATGTCCAATTTTGCTTTAGAATTAAGAGTGATACACAATCCCACAGTATTTTGCAAAGGAATTAATGCATCTCTTCAATCTGGTATTTTAATAATTAGGGCATCCCAAATATTTATCAGTAGATTGCACATACCTCTTAGTTAACGAGATGCAGGCAACTGTTATGTTGGATTTTTTGGTAGTCTCTAGATTAGAAATCCTAGCTTGCACAGAATAGCAAGAACATGTCTAGTGAGGTCTGGTTGGACTTGTGGCACACTGGCCATAATGCACCAAAATTGACCTGTATTACCCTTAACCATTAGCAGGGAAGCTGCATGTTGCATGGGTACACTTAAGCCTAGTACCTAGTCTGCACTCTCTCTCTTATTAAAAATGTTATGTTAAAGCCTTGATTGATGGGTGGTGGAGTAACTACAAGGCCAATCTGGTGACAACCTGAGTATACAGAAGACTGCAACTTGAAATCTAACAGGAGTAAAAAGAAAAAAAAACATGTATTAACATATGACATGAAAGACAGAAAAATACTGTATATGCTTGTGAAACTAAGAAAAAGATAAGAATTTAAAAGATGCAAATAAAGATAGTCTGATCATGTGCAATGGATATGATGAATACATGTAGGAAAGTGAAGGTTTTAATGATGAATGACAGGGCTACCATGTACGTCAGAATGTACGAAGCTCTGCGTGTATCTGAAAGTAGAAATCCTTAGAATTGTGATAGCTGCATGTTGCACTGCAGTGAATGGTGATAATGGAAAAGCCATAGTTGGACATAATGTGAAGGACATTTCTGGTCATTAAAAGATGGGCACAACAAGAATGGGTTAACTCCACCTATGTTGCCTAGAAGATAGAAGTCTTCTTCCTATCCCAGGAATCCTCCCTTGAGTCACATGAACATCAACGGTGTGAGGTTCAACTACTTTACTGAATAATTTTACTGAGACAACAAAAAAACTTGCCACTCACAAAAACATGCAGGAAAATGGAATAATGATATACAGTGGGGCAAAAAAGTATTTAGTCAGTCACCAATTGTGCAGGTTCTCCCACTTAAAAAGATGAGAGAGGCCTGTAATTTTCATCATAGGTATACCTCAACTATGAGAGACAAAATGGGGGAAAAAATCCAGAAAATCACATTGTCTGATTTTTAAAGAATTTATTTGCAAATCATGGTGGAAAATAAGTATTTGGTCAATATCAAAAGTTCATCTCAATACTTTGTTATATATCCTTTGTTGGCAATGACAGAGGTCAAACGTTTTCTGTAAGTCTTCACAAGGTTTTCACACACTGTTGCTGGTATTTTGGCCCATTCCTCCATGCAGATCTCCTCTAGAGCAGTGATGTTTTGGGGCTGTCGCTGGGCAACACGGACTTTCAACTCCCTCCAAAGGTTTCCCATGGGGTTGAGATCTGGAGACTGGCTAGGCCACCCCAGGACCTTGAAATGCTTCTTACGAAGCCACTCCTTCGTTGCCCGGGCAGTGTGTTTGGGATCATTGTTATGCTGAAAGACCCAGCCACATTTCATCTTCAATGCCCTTGCTGATGGAAGGAGGTGTTCACTCAAAATCTCACAATACACGGCCCCATTCATTCTTTCCCTTACACGGATCAGTCGTCCTGGTCCCTTTGCAGAAAAACAGCCCAAAGCATGATGTTTCCACCCCCATGCTTCACAGTAGGTATGGTGTTCTTTGGATGCAACTCAGCATTCTCTCTCCTCCAAACACGACAAGTTGAGTTTAGACCAAAACATTCTACTTTGGTTTCATCTGACCATATGACATTCTCCCAATCCTCTTCTGGATCATCCAAATGCTCTCTAGCAAACTTCAGACAGGCCAGGACATGTACTGGCTTAAGCAGGGGGACACATCTGGCACTGCAGGATTTGAGTCCCTGGCAGCATAGTGTGTTACTGATGGTAGCCTTTGTTACTTTGGTCCCAGCTCTCTGCAGGTCATTCACTAGGTCCCCCCGTGTGGTTCTGGGATTTCTGCTCAACGTTCTTGTGATCATTTTGACCCCACGGGGTGAGAACCTGCGTGGAGCCCCAGATCAAGGGAGATTATCAGCGGTGTTGTATGTCTTCCATTTTCTAATTATTGCTCCCACAGTTGATTTCTTCACACCAAGCTGCTTGCCTATTGCAGATTCAGTCTTCCCAGCCTGGTGCAGGTCTACAATTTTGTTTCTGGTGTCCTTCAACAGCTCTTTGGTCTTGGGGTTTGGAATGTGACTGTTTGAGGTTGTGGACAGGTGTCTTTTATCCTGATAACAAGGTCAAACAGGTGCCATTACTACAGGTAACGAGTGGAGGACAGAGGAGCCTCTTAAAGAAGTAGTTACAGGTCTGTGAGAGCCAGACATCTTGCTTGTTTGTAGGTGACCAAATACTTACCTTCCACCTTGATTTGCAAATAAATTCTTTAAAAATCAGATAATGTGATTTTCTGGATTTTTTTTCTCATTTTGTCTCTCATAGTTGAGGTATACCTATGATGAAAATTACAGGCCTCTCTTATCTTCTTAAGTGGGAGAACTTGCACAATTGGTGGCTGACTAAATACTTTTTTGCCCCACTGTATAATAGTTAGCAAATACAGCAAAGTAGTTAATATTTTAACCCTTGGTTGCTTGAACTGTCTCTGAATCTATCCTCTTCCTACAGAGTGGGGCTGACAAATCTGTATTTCGGTGATACGTCCGTATCACCAAATGTGGGTAACAATAGAGGAAAAAGCTCCAGTCCTGATTTCCATTGCTGTGGCTTCATGATTAAGTTTAACATTCTATCCTTTCTACCTTCTGTTGAATCTATGAGTGGCTTTCATCCCTCTCTTGGGAAAACCAATTTAGAAATCAGGGCTACTATGGCTTGCTGATGCTAAGTATAGGTGGCTATTCCATGATCTGCTTAAGAGGAAGACAAGACTTGCTTACCATTGTGGAGGGTGCCCTGGTTTGGGCAGTTCCATCTACATTTTCCTAATAATATCTGTGAAGAACTCCAGAAATAGCATTCTAAGGTCCATGATGGAATCTGAAAGGAAATGTCTTGGCAGAGCCTTACGATCCATTGGGGGCATTGATTACAGTGTTGCTCAGACCTACCTTCCTGCAATGAACTGTCTATGATATAAAGTCATCATATGAATACTAATTTTCCTCTTGATCTGAATTCCAAGAGGAATGGACCTCCGATATATCATCTACTGCACTGTACTGGTCTAAGGCTGTAATAAACTAAAACTGAACATCTATTGCACTTCCTCATAGAATACTATTTCTCCTCATTACTTAGCACACTGAAGGCTAAGCATCCTGAGCCTGACGCACTCTTTTGGCACCTCACTCTCACTAGATCCTTGGTGTCCATCTCCTTTTTGCATCTCTTCTATTTCCACATTTTTATGTTCTTGTTCTCTTTTTTCTCTTCTCATGTAAGCATGAAAAGAATTACAAATAGATAATGTTCCGAGTCAGTATACTCTTGAATTCTGGATACAGCGTGAATCTGACCCTCCTCAGACTTCTGAGCCTTGCTGTATTTTGTTATGCCAGTTTGGATTTCCCTGTTCTATCCAGGCTCACTCCTATTTCTCTGATATGCCACCTCATCTGGTGATCCTCAATTTTATCATCATCATTCTAACTGTGGAGAAAAGGGAGATGTGTCTTGTGCATCTTTAGTATGGCTTAGAAGGTTTAAGTGCTGCTGTGCTGACTTTCTTGGCCTATACAACAATCCCAGCTCTTGAAGGGTCATTGTTGCTGGTTCTGTTCAGTGCTCCTCTAGCCGCCAGAAGATCATTACTACTGCCTGGTTTTCCAGAGTTTCCACATCATTTTCCACAAGGATTGCCACAGGTAGTTCAGACTGGGGTCTACTTTTTCAGGAGGTTCAGCCATTTAATGCTGGCATTGCTGTTCACCTTTTCTACTCACATCCAGATCTTCTGGAGGCCACTGCTGTCTGGTTCAGTCTGGTCTATGTAATTGGCCAGACCCCCTTCCCCAGTCTCCAATCTTCAGCAACCATATGATCTGTTTTTCTTGCATCGATCTGCTAAATAGGTGGTTGGCAGAGTTGCCCTACTTAATCATACTTGGTAGGAATGCTGCACTGGATGCTTCGCTCTATTCCCTAAGCTTCTTCTTCCTTCTCTTGGCTCTACAATGAGGTCAACAGAAAAGCCTGCTTCTCCAGTAGTCAGAACTAAAAACTGAAGACAGGTGTTTCCTCTGTGGGACAGTCTTAAGTCCTGACTTCTAGCTAGCTCAAGGTGACCTTTTCCTGTTGGATATAGGTGACTGAAAACTTGAGATGGGTTTAGGGAAAAATCATGCAATATTCTAAATGAATCAACCCAGGGAAAAACATCATTTTGCTAGGTAACATGAATGGCTGGGTTGGTACACAGTAAAAGACTACAGAAAAAGTGACTGGGTCATTCAGATACCCAAGAATGAATAAGAATGAAAAATATTTGGTGAATATGTGCTTTAAAAAATATGGTTATTTTTAATGCATGCTTTAAGTGTAAATCTATTTGTAAGTACACATGACAAAGGAATGAATATAATTCTAAAAGCAGAACTGATTTGATTGTTTATGATAAAAGACAGAGAATTAGCAAAGTGTAAAAGGATGATAGAGGCTCCGAATGAGGAACAGACTATTTTGGGGTACTGTCAACAGTGGCTCTTGGCAAAACAGACATGGGAGAAAGATTAAGAAATGAAAGTTGAGCGAAAATGGAATGAAGAGAAAATATGAGTCCTGTATAAAAAAGTACTAGAATACAAATTAATCTCAAAAAAGAATAAATGGAAAATAGATGTAAAGAAAGATAACGTGGAAGATGGTTGGAACAGAGTGAAACGAATTATGCTACAGCATGTTCCAAAGTAGAGTTAATGGGAAATATGAAAAGCATGTTTGGTGGAATGATGAAGTAAAAACAGGCTGTGGATGGGAAAAATACATAGAAGAAAATGCTCATTGAAAAAAATGAGAATGAAAGATACGGTATAATGTGTTCCAAGAGAAAAAGATTTGCAAAGAATGAAGTTATAGATAGCAAGGAAAAGTTAAGAATAGAAGATAAATAAAAAATATAAAGCAATTTTGATGGAAATGGAAGATTATTTTTTAAGTGGATGAAGAGGGCTAACTAAGGCTCTCAGGCAGAATGAATGAAATAAAAATAAAAATAAATGAAATATTTGAGGTGATATAGTTAATGATTTCGTTTGGGATAAAATGTTAAAATATGCAGTAGAGTTGCTCGGAGATTAATTTATACTATGTATGAAATCTGCCTATATGCCTAATTACAAGTAGTCCTTGAGTTACGACCAGTCCTGGACATCTGGGGCTTTGCACTGTGCTGCTGGGCCAGGCTGAGGCTTCCTGGGACAGCTGCAGCTTCACACCACGCTGCTGGGCCAGCTAGGGCTTCCTGGGGCTTCGCGCCATGCTGCTGGACTGGGCTTCTTGGGACAGCTGCAGCTTTGGCTCAGGAGCTTCTTGCAGCCCCTGAGCCACAGCATGACAAGAAGCCCCTGAGCCTCAGTGCGGCAAGCAGCCCCAGAGCCACACAGTTCTGGGGTTGCTTGCTGGCCCGCAAGGCAGGGTGCAGGGCGGCAAAAGGGGGAGATGAGGGGGAAATAGGCAGTTGGGGGGAGTTGAAGGTGAGGCAGTCCCTTACCTTGGAAGAAGTGAAGCTTGGGGCTGGGAGGGACTAAGCTGGGAATGGCTTGGATCAGGTGGGTTCTTGGCTAATGACCAGTGGGATTCAGTTAACAATGGCAACCAGGGAATGCTGGGATTGCCATTGGTAAACAATGCAGTCCTGTGACATTGAGCTTTGCATCAAAAAAGTGATAGAAATTCCAGTCCCAACTGCCATCATAACTACCTGTAGTGAAAGAGTGTGATCATTGTTCCCTTATACAATGGAAATGTAACAAGACAAATGCACTCAGAGTAATTCATTTGTTAAGTGTGACAATGAGAAACATTTGGCAAATGGACTTCCAGGGGAGTAATGGCAGTTTGAAGACAGCTCCCTTTTTGCGAAGTTGATGACCACGGCAGAGAAGCCGGTGAAAAGCCTGGCTCTTCAGAACCATCTCTAGATAAAGGAGACGACTGGATTACCCGTAAGTACTCCTTACAGAGGCTTCCTGTAAAGAGATTGCAATTTAGCAATCTCCAGCAGGTTGAGCACTCTGGGAGTCGTGGGAAACATCAAGCCCAAGCTGCGGTTAGAGCCTCTAAAGAGACACTGGATTTGCTTTCACTTCCACTTTTAATTAACATCGGAAATTACTTATTAGCAATTTACTTGGAAATTAAAAACCTGAAAAGCAAGTTGCTGTACACCGGGAGAATTCATTTCTATCCTGGGAAAAAGAAGATTTAAGTAAGTTTAAAGATTAAAAAGAAACATTTTAACTTTTGGAAAACAGAGAAAGGAAATTAAGAATGTTGGCTGTGGACAGATGAGGGGCCAGATGGATTTGAAAGAATTGTTTTGCTTTTTTTTTTTTTATGGACTGTTTTAAATTTTATAAAAATACAGATGATTTTGGAATTAACTGTAAGAAAACTTACTGTGGGAAAATTTTGGCTCTGAAAATAAACAAAAGAATAGACCGGGTTTTGAAGGTTAATTAGAGGGAACCAGAGAGCAATTAAAGGAAAAGATACTTCCTAACATAATGGAGGAACATGTTTTACTGTAGAATAGTTTAAATCTGTTTGGGAAGAGTGTGTTCAGGACTTATTTTTAAAACTGGGTCTAACAGAAGTTATAAAAGAAGAAAAGATTCTACTGGATAAAACAGAAGCTGAGGATGATTTGAGTAGGGATTTTAAAATGGACTGTAAAGAATTGCCAGACTATAAAAGAGATATGGAAGATATGGAAAAAGATGTTCTGGATTTGAAAATGGACTTAAAAATATTTGACTACAAGAGTGACATGGAGAAAAAAGTTGTAATGGATATACAAACTATGTTGGCTGATGTTTCAACAATTAAAAGGAATATCCTGATTATAAATCAGAGGACTGACTTGGAGAGTTATCTCATTTTGGATCCACAGAAGGGAAGTACTAAATCTCTGAAGTTGCTACTGAAAACAGACAGGGAGAAAATGATAAGAAATCACTATGTGGGACCTTATTTGAAGAAATGACTGAAAATTAAGCCTTTGAAGAAGAAGAAAAAGGAGTTCAAAGTGGACATATTTGACCAGAGTTAAATTGTATAAATTTTGATTATGAGTTGTTATTATTGGAATCTTTCTTTTTTTAACCAGGAATGCAATACAATGTAAAGATTTTTTCATATGGGGATAAATCTTTTAGCTCTTACTTGTTAGAGAAAGTTATGGGCTAGAATGTAAAAGGGACCTATTAGATCCAGTTTAAAATATATATTATTATTAATATTCTTTACATCTATGGGGATAAACCTTTATGTTTTACTTATTAGAGAAATTTACAAGTCAAAATGCAAAATAGATTTATTTGTCTAAGCTTAAAACATATAGGTTACTACTACTGGTACTCTTAATGCTTTTGCTGAGTAAGACTGATTGATGAATCTTGATTGATGAATCTTACTATAATCTGTTTATTGTTTAGTGATGAGAAATGGGAAGAAGAGTTTTTTTTAAAAAATTCTGTAATATTAGAGAAGGTGTTAAATTACTGTAAATGCTTATACTTGTTTGGAGGAGGGGGTCACTTTTTATGTCTTTTTCTTTTTTCTTTCTCTTGTTCTCTTCTTCTTTTTTGTTTGTATATCTTTTCTAATTCTGTATTAGCTTTTAACCATGTAAAACTCTAATTAAAATATTATTTTGTTTAAAAAAAGAGAAACATTTGGGAAATGAAATGCTACTTTATGCCAAAGGTACAGACCAGATTTTTGTTCTTGAGCTACTCACTGATAAAAATATGAATGTGAGAAATAAAGTTTACTGCACTTTTGATGATTCAGAGAAAGTGTATTATAAGGTGAACAGGCTTAAAGATGGAATTAAAAGTTGGCTGCTGAATGTGATAAGAGCAGTATATGCTGAGCGTAAAGCATCTGTGAGACTAAATGGAATACTCAGTGAATAGTTCAGTACTGAGCAAGGAATAAGTTACTATTAACTACCCCTAGGTAGTTTAATATATATATTAACATTACATTCTCCCTTGCTTCTATCATCTTCACAAGTATAAATGGATGCTTTGGAGACACTAGAAGCATGGGAGAATGTGAATGCCCTCTGCAGATGATACCATGTTGCTGGTTGAGAACATGAATGATTTGCAATGAATTCTAGATTGTATATTAGACTGAATGATGCCACAAGTCATATGCATCTGAAAATTAAAGAATCAAAAACAGGAAATAGGGAGTGAACAATCCTAATTTATACATAAATGGTTAACTAGAGCAAATACATGAATTTGTGTACCTAGTAGAATATTGACTAAAGATGAGAAAACTGATAAATTTAAAACATGGCAAGAAAGATAGTGGGTAGTATGTGCAAGGGAAAAAGCAGTCAAAGAAGTGGGAAAAACTTAACTGAAGAAGGCCGTGTGATAAGAGTGTACTTCTTATCTACTTTGTTATACAGAAGTGAAAGTTATATATATTAGGAGAAACATAAGTTGAATGTAGTGAAAATACTTACAAAATGTGTTCCTAAAATAAGAGATAGGGTCAAGAATGAAGGAATAATGAAGTGAATTTGTTCACAAGAGTAAGAAGACTGAGGAAGCTGTGTTGGAAGATGTTGCTGAGATCCTCAAAAAAAGAAAGGTTAGAAGTTTAAACAATAACCAGCAATATATCAAGCAGTATATGAATGTGGTTTAAGCAAGGATGATTTGTAAGAGTAGAAAGGCATGGACAAAAGATACTGTGTAAACTACATTCAACTATTTTCCCTTTTCTTCTTATCGCATCCCTTTAATTTCTTTATTTTTTTTTTACTCTTTATCTGCACTCTGCATATAGCTGCTTTACCCAAAAAGGAATAGCTTGATGGATGTATATAATTAATAGTGGTTTTAACATTTTCCTATTGCTTTATTTTTAAAGAACCTACATATTACTTTTCCTTATTTTACAGACCTTTTGGTGATATTTGTGGAAATGTATGTATATAATTACAAATATCTATGATGTGTGTTAAAAAACAACAACTGTTATTCCCCAGCTATCTGAATGGGACCCATGCTTCTATATTCCCAGATTGAAGGCCAAGAAGGACCACATGCATGGATCAAATATCAGATGTACGGAACATATGAACTTACTTTAATCAATGTGTGGCATAAGAAATTTTACACTTAAATCTGTCCCCCACACCACTTCAGGGACACAGTAGCTTACCCTTTCCAAATCTTGCCGGAGGTGAGTGAAAAGCTGTAGTCGCCTGAACAGAACGTCCTGCTCTCGTTTGGCTAGATTGTCCTCTTCATCTTTCTTTGGGGTGATCAAAGGTTTGTTGAAGTTCGATTTTCTCTTCAATTTCCAATACTGATACAGGAATTCTACAGAGTCCTCTGGAAGCTGCAGAGCCTTAGCCACTTCTGAAGCATTGACAAAGGCGTAAAACTCATCCTCTAATTGCTGGAGTTTCTGCTTTCGCATACTGACCCGATGAGCTTCCTCCTGATTCTGAGCCATGCTGTCATATGATTCTAAGTGACCCAGAGAAGTATCATGTGCCCCGTTCTCATTCTCCTGGCTGGTTAATTCATTGAGATTTTCCTCGTCTGACTTCTTAGTAGAACTGTGCTTTGGACAGTATGATTTGAATTTGACTTCATCGTTGTCAGCCAGAATAGTCTTCATTTCCAAACCACGGTCAAATGCACAAGTGACATGAAAGGCTGTGCGACAGTTTTTCACTGAACACTGCAGAAAAAAATTACAAATTTTAAATATTTAAATATGTAGTAAAGATGGTGAATTCCACATTAGGGCCTCACTAGATCCAAGCTTTGGACTTAACAAAAGAATATTAGAACAGCAATGCAGAATCAAGCCTACAGTTCATATTGTCTGGTATTATGTGCACTACAGTGGCCAATCAAGAACAGCCAGGAGTTCCAAGCATGAACAGAAAGTGATAATAGCTGGTATTTAAGGTAAGTTACCCATGATTTAGGAATTACTATATAATCATCAAGAGACTGATAGCTTAACCTATGATGAATTTGTCTAATACTTTTATTGCTCCTAGCCTCCCCGTATCTACATTTATGAAAACAACCAATATGTTATATATAAAAATGATCAAATTGCTTAAAGTAAATACTATAGTCTAAAGAAACTTTTGCCATAGTTCAGAGTTAAAACAGAGTATAATCAAATATGTCCACGTCACACTCACAACGTACACTGGAGTTGTGTTGGTGTAACCCACATAAGGTGACTTCACCCCCATGAATTTGTAAGGCTAGGATGAGGATCAAGAAGGATCACCAATAGTTATGATGAAGAATGTGCAGCACTGTGGATCAAAAACCAGAAAAGCACTTTGGAACAGGTGTGACTACTCCTTAAAGAAGCTGCATCTTTTTCTGGGCTTGCTTGGTAGCCATGTGACAGAGGAAAATATGTAATTGTGTTAAGGAAGCAGTAAGAATGTGACCACACCTACAGCGAAACACCTCTTTCGGTTCTGGATTCAAAATGCTGCACATCCCTAGTAATGCCATACTTTACCTACATGAGGATACACTTGTTTCACTTGAATATGGATAATACCATCATTGAAGTCTTGCTAGAATATTAGAAATGCCATAGTGATTCACCAAGGCCAGCACACTATTAACAGAAATAAGCTTTATGGCTTAAAAGAGATTCAGTAGCAGATTATTTTTAAACAGGCTGTCCTGATAATTTGGGAATAGGGAATGGTTTGAATTCAGAGAGTTTTACACACACCTATTTAATTTATTTAAAGACCAATTTTCAATGCAATTCTCAGAAGTTAAAAAGGATAAATCATATTCATGATTTATAATTATATATCTGTGGATAGATAGGGTAGAATAAATAGAAACAAACAATGGTAGGAACAAACTAGTCATTAAGAGCTATTAGAAATCTAGTGAAACAATAGGATGTTCAAAATGCAGTTCTTTCAAGTAACACTAACCAGAAACACAATGTAGATAAAGTTCTCTCAGTGTTGTATAACTGAAAACTCAGAAGAACAAATATAGGTCTGCTAAAACTCAATATTTATTAATTAATGTACTGGGCATCAATTATATGTCTGCGATTCATATTCTGCACATTTGTTTTAAACTTCCCTTGGAAGAATAGTAGTAAACAAAGCCTTTGGCAAAGCACTTGAAAGTCTGCCCTGGATTCACTGTCAGATCTCTGGCGTATCAATGATTTAGAGCAAGAGAGAAAAGCAATGGAGGGGGCAGCATGATGTAAACACATACAGCAATTATACCGTATGTCCCTATCCATAGCCAAATTATATCTTCTTGGTAACAATGGGCTACCAATAATAATTCAGTGAATTGTAATATAGTTCACTGAAAAACATTCACAATTTCCTTTGTATGAGAAGACAGAGAATACTCATCATTTTTAATTCGAGATCTTTCTCTGAATAAAAATTGGTGCTCACCCAGTGTCTGAATCATAAGTCTATAAGTGTATACTCTCTCTGTAGGTACTGGTTAGCAGTTCTATTGTGTTTATGCATAAAATATTAATGTTATAAAATCCAAGCACTGTAAAGCAATTCCTGCGTATTAATACATATTTTAAGCATAAACATGAAAGAACTGCTAACTGAACAGAGAGTTAAAATGTATTGTTTTTAAAGCCATAAAGCCATCACAGTAAATAAGACTACCATTCTTTATGTAGGAAACAGAGAAGCTAAATTATTAGGGGGACAGGGGAAGGGAAATTTATAACTGGAAGACCCTCCCATGGTCGCTCATGCCTTAGTCACATGAGTAAGTGGACAGCTGTAGAAATCAATAAAATAAAATAAAATAAAACTCAGATTGTTCTTTTTGCAGCTTTCTCCAACCTAAGTCCCACAGATGCGCTGACTAAAGACTTGGTGGTAGAAAATTAGGATAATCTAAACCCAATATATCATTATCCTACTAATGTACACTAGACACAGAAAGTTATTTTCTCTTTCCCAAAGTATAATCAGTCATACAAAATTTTCTTGATAAAGACATATCTTCACTAGTGAACTTAAAATACTTATTTCAGTTAGTCATGTCTTGCCCCACTACATCTGCATTCATGTTTCCTCCTTATATATCAGGACACAGATAGATACAACCCTTAAATCATACAGGTAAATTTGATACAGCAGCCAGAAAAGATCTGTACACTGTAAAATATAATGGTCAATAGTGATGAATATTTTGAGCTGTAGTTCAACTGTGTCTAAACAGCCATATGTCCCAAATTCCTGGTCTAAAATCTGACTGCTTTTGCTAAATATATATACAGATGTTCTGAGAAATATTTGAAAGAGCCACTTCTACATCCATCTGTATTAGACAAAGCAGCATGCATTAAACTTTCCAGAATGACATTTTGAGACCTCCCAGAACTTGCCCAAATCCCCAATACAAAATGCAGTTGATCTCATTCTTAGAACAAACTCCTCTTAATTTCTACTTCAATCTAAAGCTGCCACAATAACAATCTGCTTCCTTGAAAACCATGCATATTTATTCAGAATTTTGAATCCTACTAGAAATCACATTCAACTAAGGAGCGTAACCTTGGGAAACATAGTTTGATGGAATAAAAGAAGCTTGATGCTCTCCTAATCATTTGCTCTCTAAACTCTGAAAATCAAATATCTTGTTAGCTGTGAGATACTTATTTTATCACCAAGCATTAATCTAATACATAGCAATGCTAAGCATTGAGTGACCTGCTCAGACCAGACGGCTTCTGAGGTCCATTTTCAGAAATCAACTCAAAAGAAGTCTGTCAAAGACAAACAAAAACAATGGCAGTCTTACATGAATCAGTGAATATCTATTTTTTCACTCAATGTGCTCAGTTAGGGATATAGCAAAGTGCTCAATATTTCTCATTTAACATTAACATCCAGTCACGCTATATTTTTTAAAAAATAATCCATTCTTCTATGCCTGTAAAATTACAAAAGACCCAGATCAAGTTAAATCTAGCTGAGTAAGCTGCAAATTCAAAGCGAATGCAAGGAACTCTCTAATACGACCAAAGAAAAGAACAAAATGATTTCAAAAGCAACTAATTTTGAGAGGCAAATGGTAATAAAAATCTAACAAACAATCGGATAACAAGCATTATTGGCGTACAGGCTAGAAAATTCTGAATATGCTCCAAGAAGCCAAGAGAAAGAGGATATGGCACAGCACACAAAGGCAGTATTAACAGAAAAGAGAAATCATGGAGGACATTGGAAATTATTAAAGCATTGAAATTCTTCCTAAGCAAAGCAGTTGTCAAACATAATGGAAATTTAAAATGCCATCTAGAAAAAAGAAAAGATCACATTGATGATTTATATCTATCAAACAGTTCATCCTGAACAAAGATTTGAGTATGGCAATGAGGTTTCGAACACAATGCAGACTAGCCCAAGTATGTGTATTTGAATAACAATCCTAAATCAATGTTGTAATATTCATTATATAATGTCCCAATTGTTGTCTAAGTGCTGCTAACGTGAGTGCTCATTGTATAATTTATTATATGAAAGTAACAAGGATATAACGTGTGAAGATTACTATAAAAGTCAGATAAAGAGGTTTGGCAAGGTTTGTGTAATGTTCACGGCTTCTCAGAATACCTAGAAAATGCTATTTACCTGTATGGATGCTCCAACCTTCTCATTGCAAAGACTGCATACAAGTGCCCACCTGCTGCTAGGAATATGAGAGACTTTTGTGATAGGCTCCATCTTTTCTGGACTACCAATGCTCACCTAAAGATAATTGAAAAAATAATATATACATATTAAAATAACCAAATAGCACCTTAAGTAGAAGCATAACTATCCTAGACTTACTGACCTTCAGTCTACAGTATCACATCAGACTAACATTTCTACAATCTAGTGGTTTATCAAACTATATCCCATGAAAAAAGTTTTCTTAAGGATAAGGAATACATTTATTTCATTTTTATCCTGCCCTTCCTCCTAAGTTATAGCAATAAGATTCCCTCACACACTCAATTTTGTCCTAAAAAAAAATAGTGAGATAGTAACTGGCCCAAGGTGAGGAATGGAATGTGAATTGAGTAGGAATTTGAACAACTTATCCTCTGGCCAAATCTAATACACATTTCCTACTAAAGCCCAAGTTAATGTTTGATTAACAAGTTAAACAAGCTTCAGTGCATCCTTTCTCCATATTCTTGTATTCTAATGACAAAGTAAAAGCTTTGTTATGTGGATTCACAGAATTATTGTTGTTCTCCTGTCCTAAGGGAAACTTTCAAGTTATATGCAAAACTCTCCTTTCTAATGATAGAATGTTCTGATGTTCACAGGAAATGTTCTGTTTTTCTTCTGGAACTCTGATAATCTAGGGAAGAAAAATAAACAAACCCAGAACTTCCCTGAAATGGTTGGTTTTACATGCAATTATGTATTTCTAGATTCCATCAGCTTTCCACTTGCAATTGTTATAGACATTACATTATATCTTTTTCTTCTCCCTTATAGAATTGAGAGCAGCAATAAGACCTCATGGTCAGAAGATGAGATTTGTAAGTGTGAATCATGTAAAAACTGCAGGTGGCTTGGCATAAAAGAGGAATGTTAGAGATAAGGAGAGTGTTAGGGATGCAGATAATTAGAGGCTTGACTGAGAAGTAACCTTTGCTTAATTAGCATAGCAACGCCCCCCCAAAGGTGGGAATTTTAGAAAATATAGAACATGCTAAGCTTATTATGGGATGTTCATATGTGACATGGAATCAGGTGCGTCTGCGCAACATTGTAACCAATTATACCTATTTTCTTATCTCAATGTAACCAACTATGTTTATTCCCTTTTTTCCCAACAAGTATAAAAATAGATGTAAAAGTTTGCTTGGGGCTCCTCTCCCTTTAGTGAGACCAAGTCCTTTTTCTTGAAGCACTTCAATAGAAAGAGGAACAGCCAATTCTCGTCTTCAGGGTCTTATTGGGCAGAACCTGAGGGAAAGGGGTTCCGCACTTCATGGCAAACAGAAGCAGGAAGATGGCAAGGAGATCTCTTTCAATCATGGCTCTAAATTCAGGCATTACCTAGAATTGGTTCCTCTCTCTAGCAACATTCATACGTTCTACTAAAATGTTAGAAGACTCCTTAATGGCCAGATATCCTTCTGCCTCTCATAAAGCAACCTTGTATCTCCCATCTCCTACTGTTATGTGGTAATGTTCAAATTCAAACTGTTTCAAATTTGAAACACTCCATCTCAAGTCTGAACCTTTTGTTTTGAGTGTGAAAGCTGTCTCCTAATTGAAAAAGATTGTTTCATTCTGGAAATGTTCCTAGCTTAAAACAGTTCTACTGAGCTCAAATATAGTTCCACAGTGATCAAAACTGCCTGTCTTGAATGTACAAGAACTGTTTCAAAATCAAAACTTTTTTTTTCAAACTCAAAATGAAGCATATTGAATTTGAAATGGTTTGAACTTGAAATATTTTCCATACCTCTGCCTGCTACCAATCCAAAATCTCAGGAAGCTTACCAACCTGTAATTATATTTCAAAAGGGGAACTTGTTAGTGTTGCTAGACTACAATTTTCTGGACCCATCATTGCTGACAATGATGTAGATCAGCAACACCTTGAAGTCAACAGGTTCCCTATTCCTGCTGCATCTCTAATTTCAAATATAACTGGGTTAACAATCTCCTCAATTATGGCCTCCATGTTATCAACTGTAATACTGTCTGCCATGATAACCAGTGGCACCAATAAAATTTCCATTACTAGCTATAAAACTATATTTAAGAACCCACACCTGCTATTCTGAACAAAAGCAGAAAAATAAAAAACCTGGAACACCAACCTCTGGGATCCAGAGGGCACAACTAACATGGACCCACTTGGTTCCACTGCGAGTCGGTTTCATGGCTCCACCTTTCTTGGGACACAACAAACATTTTGGCTGGACGCCAAGAGCACAGGTTCGGCATAGCCAACTACCTTCAGGAACTTTTAGGATGCCATAACATGCCTGAAAAGAGAAAAAAAAGTATGTGATTAAAATGTTAGTGGACAGCTATAAACAGGACACTTCATTTGTATCTGCTTATTGTTAATATTTCTCTAGTATTTATCTCCTTCCTCATTATCAATAAATGAGTTGAGAAGTTTAAATTACATGTGAACAGGTGAAGCTGATGGCTATTAGTTCATATCTACAGAGGATAAGGAGCATGATGACAAATTTGAGTTCTGCTGATGGCAATACAGCTAGCTTAATACTAAGATTGCCTTCATGAGAACACTACACTGGATGCAGCAGTAGCAACTATTCCTTTGAAACCTCACAAAAATATACATGCAGCTGGAGCTTTGCTTGCCATTTCTGCAAACCCAATAAAGTTTGTTTTCTTTTTTAAAAATCAGACAAAGGGAAATAATCCAACAAAATCAGCAAGCAAAGCTCATTCTCTGGATCATGGCTTAACACTTTCATGAATTCAAATGCTGCGCAGAGATATGATTACCTTACTGCTAAAATGGCTTCTGAGTGGCCTAAACTCCATGTAGATGTGGTGTATCAGCTGGATTAAAGCTTCCCAAATTTATCTACTGGACCACAGCCAACATGGCTGTGATGTTAATTGCAGACATACATTCCCAACCACAAAGAAGCAATTTTTAGTAATCATGGGACTCTGGCCATGTTTACAACTGCTTCTAAGTTCACCAAGCTATGAAAAAGGCCAAACAATGCGTAATACAAGGAGCTAAAACAGGAACTGAAGATCTATCCTAGCCAGCTGTGCCAGGAAAGGGAAGGCAGATTATATATGAAATAATTATTTCAATTGAAGTTAAGTCAAAACTTATGAACTAAAATAAGAGCATAACACATTTATATATGTGTCCCACTTGAAAGCTGAGAAGGTAAAACAACCCCCCCCCAAAAAAAGTGGGGGAAGGAGGTCTTCCAGGAACAAAAATGCAGCTGCTTTGGGACTGGCTCAGCTTCTGCCTCCAGGAAAAGGTGACCACAGCTATGACATTAATGATTCTTCTGGCAACATATATAGTTCTGATGTTTTTAATCTTTGTGGCTCAATATAATTGCAAAGCAGTAAGAATGACTGCCAGTTGATCAAGAATTTTAAATGAATAAAATGCTCCAAATAAGTTCAAACTAAAAGAGAAATGCCTTCTTCTTTTGCTTATCGTATTTTACTGATGGCCCCACTCAGTTAAAAAAAAATGGAGAATAAATACGCACATAGTGGACTTCTTCCTCAACAGGAAGCAACACCCCAAAATACTGATCAATATAGCTATCTGCAGTTCTTCTATACCAAAAGTCTTACATTTCTATGTGCTGCTCTATGTTGTGATGTCTTAGACATATCCAATAATCACATTTTAAATGAAAACACATCACATTTCATAAATACAGTAAAACCTTAATTTATTGTTCTAATTCACTGAAGGGATTGACTGTTCTTCAGAAATGTCCAGAGAATCAAAAAATAGGGTATCATGGGGATTTATGTCATTGGTATAAATTTTAATCATACAGCATCATTACACAAATGACATATATTGTAGCAGAATGTTGGTCCTCTGAGTGTGAACTTTGTTGTATCAAGATCTGAAAATAAAGTTTACACAATAATGAAGATTTATTACATGCATACACTAGGCATGAAGCAGGTGAAGATAAAAGAAAGAGACAGAAGCGGAAGGGAAGGGAAGGGAAGGGAAGGGAAGGGAAGGGAAGGGAAGGGAAGGGAAGGGAAGGGAAGGGAAGGGAAGGGAAGGGAAGGGAAGGGAAAAAGCAAAATCAATTTTAAAGTTAATCATCTGTCTAAATGAACTCTTTCGAATAATTTAAAATACTTTTAAAACAGGAGTGTGCAATTTTAAAAAAGAAATGTGCAATTTTTAGGAACACAGGCTTTTGTGTGGTGTGCTTGGGCCTAGATTCAAAAGAAGACAGGTAGGGAGGAGTAAGGGCAAAATTTAAACTTAATTTACATTACTCCCATTAATGTATTATTTTTTCCTTTTGTTGCATTAAAAGTTACAGTTAGTAGGAACTTTTAGAGTGTTTGGGGCTGCACCCAAGACCCTCAACTGTCAAAGGAAACCTGGAATCTCAGATTATGCTCATCTGTTTTAACAGAAACATAAATACACACTACGTATTTTACATAAAAGAAAGTATGATTACACTCTGAAGTTATTATTTCTTACAGATGGGCTGAGGCAGGTGCATATATGTAATCCATCCTCCACAGAGAGATGCATAACCTTTTCCAAATCGTGAAGCATATTTCTACTTTGGGAAGAGAAGTCTGAATTTGTCCTCAATGCAAGAAAGGAGACAGATCAGGACCTTTATCTCACTTTGGAATGCTTACAAAAAAGATGTGACAAAATGGTAGATTTGCAGAATAAGAATATATGGAAGCCAAATGGACAGCAACTGAACAAACATGAGAAGTCAAATGTTCAAAACAAAAAGCACACAGGAAACCAAAGGTAAGATTTTAAAACCCAGAAATCAAATGAAACAATGCAACAGTAATAGAGCAAGTAGGAATTTGTGTAACTGTATTTTCAATGTAAAATGTTATTAATCTTCATAGTTAGTAACTCAAAACAAAATTCTTAAGACACACAGGTGGCTAAGCACCACATAGCAATATGGAATTTCTAATAGCCATGAATAAAAGATAAAGTCCATTCCTGGTAATTTCATGGACAGTTTCCTGTAGTTTTCTTGGCAATAATATGGAAGCAGTTTTCCATTGCCTTCTTCTGGAACATTTATTCAATTTACCGCTCTACCTTACAAACCTGGTATTTTCTGGAAATCTACCATCCAACTACTAACCAAGCCTGATCCTGCTTAGCTTCTGAGCACAGAGAACATCAGCCAAATGTTATCAGGCAAGTTAGACAATTATCCATACTTAGCTCAGTTATCTTTTCCTTTTATTATTTTCCCTTTGCCTCTAGGAATATATTTCATCTTAAATTCCCAACCAGCTTCTGACATACTTAAGGTGTGCAAAATCCTCATTGCCTCATCACAGCGAAAATTATACAACTAGTCCCAATATTATTGTTGCACGTGGCTGCTGTACCTGATGAACACAAATATTGCATTTGTCACAGAACACCATCTCATTGCCATCTTCACCATCTGGAGACTGGCAAACGTCACAGACAACATCCTCATCATACTCGATGCCAAGACCTTCCTCAGTCTCAATAGCATGATTCATATTGTCATAACACCGTTGCTCAAATTCTTCCATGATCCTCTCCATGGTGTATTCATCTAGTTCAGGCATCCCTGGTTAATTTACATAATGACATTTATTTTCATATTCATATTTTCTTCTACTTACCATCTAAGATTAGCAATACAAACAATCAAATGAAATCAAAGTGGAAAGGAAAGGAAAGAAAAAAGATCATCAGGTTATGTTTGATATTAACTGTTGCCTTGTCTTAACTGTTACAATAAATTTGGCTATCATGTAGATGGTTTCATGATGTGAGGCTGAAAGTAAAAAGTGGGCTAAAAATCAACCATTTTCCCAGGTGCACATAAAAGTTAAGGTAGAAAAGGACAATGTTGGATTTATCGATTTCCCTGGAAACCCAAGGGCAAATGCACTGAAACAGGAGAATGTTTTCAAGGCCATGCCAAATAACAGCATGGATGAAAGGATGTTGGCCCAGCTCTGAAAAATCCTTTCCTCAGGCTAGAGGAAGTAAGGATGTATAGATATTTTTCAGGTTCCCAGGAATCTATGTCTAGGATACTTCTAGAACTCTGAGTGCATGAACTGACTTTGAACTGATATTCGATGTTGTGCATTTATTTTAAAATAATCACACTCAGAAATGTGAAGAAAAATAGCTTTTGTTCAAGACCAGCTTTTCCCCATAAGAGTAGATGTATCATTTAATATGCTAGTCTGTACATATGGTTACTAGGTATAAATCAGATGTAATGGACTTCAAATTCTAATTGTATGTTAGCCTGCATGGCCATTACCATCATGCTAGAAGTTGCAGTCCAGCAATCTATAGATAGATCTATACTATGACCCTATTTCTCAAGTTATATTATGCTGGCATTTCTGTTTTGGGACACCTTCAATTTCTTGATAGACAGGTAGTAGTTCTAATCATAGAAAAATAATAACATACTGTACTTTAATTTTAATGTTAGTGGTATGGAAACATAGGGTTTGGATTTGTTATGCATTCTTTCTTTTGAAGTAGATGGTAACATTTCTCATATGGAGGCTTTATTTCCAAATATCTGGTTCCTGAAAAAAGCAACGTGTTTGGAGCCTGTATCTAATTATATTACTTCAGGCACAACAACCTGTTATAGGAAGAAACCTGAACAAAGCCTTACTAAGTTTCTTTCTTAATAGACGGCACTACTGTGTGCTTCAAATCACTTGTCTGATTTTCAAGTTCACAGTAGTTCCTTCAGGTTTCTGAATTGCTTAATAGTAGCTGTTAAAAATAATATCTCATGTTTTTAGAATAATTATTTGGTTTTTAACAATGAATTGCTACTTCATAATAAACTGCAACAAAGATATTTTGAAACAATTGTCATAAATTCAATACTGCATTGCCCTCAATCAAAGATGTGCAAAGTTGGATTACTGTAATTCTTTATATATATGGGACTGCCCTTCCAAACAATCCAGAAAGGCCATCTGATGCAGAACACCACAGTTAAGGACTCTTAGTCTACTTCATGACAATTATAAAGAACCTCACAGTTTTCTTCTAGGCTCAGTTTAAGCTCTGGTTATTAACTCCATAAATAGTATGAGATACCCAAAAGCCCCATATCAATCTTCTAATATATTAAAAACTTCTGTATAGTCTTACCAGGGATACACTACTAAAAGTGGGGGGTCGACTATAGTGGCAGAAGCATCCCAATTCTTAAATGTCATCCTAAAATAGTCATTCTTATTTCATCCATATAGGAATCTGTTTTATGGCTATGATGTCCTCCTTTGGAAGAACTTTCACCAGATAAAAGCCTTAAGTTTGTAGAGAGCCTTGAAGACTTGGCTCTTCTAGAGGGCTTTTGGAGAACAAACAGGAGGTAAACTACCCCTAATATGTAGGTGCCTTTTTAGTGTGGTTGGAAGTTTCAGTTTGTCTTAAGGTAGTTATCTATGTATTTAGAACAGCGAGACCCTGGGCGGCTCCCGAAAGACAGCAACCAAAATAAAGCCATAAAAAATATAACAGTAATAATGTAAGATATAGATTTTTTTTCAAGCAAGCCAGTAATATGTAATAAACAAGTCACAGAAATGGCTCAAATATTTTCTATGCCTCCGAGAAAAGCTCAAAAGTTCTTGCTGATGCTAAACAACTGCAATTTATTCAAATATATATCTTTTCCAACTAGTACCATCCCTGTTTTTAGAGTGCAAATCCTAAACAGCATGACTGTTTTATTAATACACCTAATATTAAGAAGGAATTGATGTTCCTGACATGCTTTCCCTTTTCCTGCAGACTTCAAATGAATCTCAAGAATCCTAACTTTGAGTATATACAGTGGGGCAAAAAAGTATTTAGTCAGCCACCAATTGTGCAAGTTCTCCCACTTAAAAAGATGAGAGAGGCCTGTAATTTTCATCATAGGTATACCTCAACTATGAGAGACAAAATGGGGAAAAAAATCCAGAAAATCACATTGTCTGATTTTTAAATAATTTATTTGCAAATCATGGTGGAAAATAAGTATTTGGTCACCTACAAACAAGCAAGATGTCTGGCTCTCACAGACCTGTAACTACTTCTTTAAGAGGCTCCTCTGTCCTCCACTCGTTGTTACCTGCAGTAATGGCACCTGTTTGACCTTGTTATCAGTATAAAAGACCCCTGTCCACAACCTCAAACAGTCACACTCCAAACTCCACTATGGCCAAGACCAAAGAGCTGTCGAAGGACACCAGAAACAAAACTGTAGACCTGCACCAGGCTGGGAAGACTGAATCTGCAATAGGCAAGCAGCTTGGTGCAAAGACATCAACTGTGGGAGCAATAATTAGACAATGGAAGACATACAAGACCACTGATAATCTCCCTCAATCTGGGGCTCCACGCAAGATCTCACCCCGTGGGGTCAAAATGATCACAAGAACGGTGAGCAAAAATCCCAGAACCACATGGGGGAACCTAGTGAATGACCTGCAGAGAGCTGGGACCAAAGTAACAAAGGCTACCATTAGTAACACACTACGCCGCCAGGGACTCAAATCCTGCAGTGCCAGGCATGTCCCCCTGCTTAAGCCAGTACATGTCTGGGCCCGTCTGAAGTTTGCTAGAGAGCATTTGGATGATCCAGAAGAGGATTGGGGGAATGTCATATGGTCAGATGAAACCAAAGTAGAACGTTTTGGTCTAAACTCAACTCGTCGTGTTTGGAGGAGAGAGAATGCTGAATTGCACCCAAAGAACACCATACCTACTGTGAAGCATGGGGGTGGAAACATCATGCTTTGGGGCTGTTTTTCTGCAAAGGGACCAGGACGACTGATCTGTGTAAAGGAAAGAACGAATGGGGCCACATATCCTGAGATTTTGAGTGAACACCTCCTTCCATCAGCAAGGGCATTGAAGATGAAACGTGGCTGGGTCTTTCAGCATGACAATGATCCCAAACACACCACCCGGGCAACAAAAGAGTGGCTTCGTAAGAAGCATTTCAAGGTCCTGGAGTGGCCTAGCCAGTCTCCAGATCTCAACCCCATGGAAAACCTTTGGAGGGAGCTGAAAGTCCGTGTTGCCCAGCGACAGCCCCAAAACATCACTGCTCTAGAGGAGATCTGCATGGAGGAATGGGCCAAAATACCAGCAACAGTGTGTGAAAACCTTGTGAAGACTTACAGAAAACGTTTGACCTCTGTCATTGCCAACAAAGGATATATAACAAAGTATTGAGATGAACTTTTGATATTGACCAAATACTTATTTTCCACCATGATTTGCAAATAAATTCTTTAAAAATCAGACAATGTGATTTTCTGGATTTTTTTCCCCATTTTGTCTCTCATAGTTGAGGTATACCTATGATGAAAATTACAGGCCTCTCTCATCTTTTTAAGTGGGAGAACTTGCACAATTGGTGGCTGACTAAATACTTTTTTGCCCCATTGTACCTGAGATGTTAACATCTAGTAACTCAGAAAGGCTATTTCATTTGCGCTAAACTTTCCACTCAAATTCCTCCCATCCCACCCACATACAGTTTGCTTATGAGCACTTTTTTCCCACCTCTTCCATCCAGAAGATACAACATGCTGGCCAGTTCAGCAACTCTACCCAAACTCCTCCCTGTTGCTTCTCTAACATGCCAACAAAACCTGGGGCTGTAATTGGAGCCTGCACTTACCCATCTCTTTGAATTCTTCATTGGCCAGTTCCAGCCACGCTACATCCATGTAGTTAAGGTCATAGCGACACACACTCTCCGCCAAAGTTCGAATGTCAACATATCCAAGCTCAGGGGGCTCAGAACCTGAAGAGAGGATGTATTTCCGAGGTCTTGCAAATATGACTGCTTTTGTTTCAGACACAATCCTGGAAGTGTAGCAAACAAGTGTTCATTACAGTAATCTTTCTGTTAGTACCAAAACCTCAATCTTCCCATACTGCTACTGCCAGAGACTTTGAATTACAATATATTCCACCCCACAAGCAAAAACCACATAATCCCTGATTTTGCAGCACTACAAATATATACTTTTTTCCTTGACTTATTTCTCTTTTTCCATTTTCAGAAAACACTGAAGGTATCTTATAATGTAATTTAAAAAGGTGCAATATCTCAATAATAAAAGAAGCCAAGGAAACAGATAATGTTTTTCTGCTATTTGTGTCACCATAGGCAGGAGTGATAAATCAATGATGTTATAGCACTTTCGGGGAGTTATCAGAGGGGAGTTAATAATTCTAGCCTATCTGAATATCTTATTATTTTAATTAATGTCAGAAATTCATCTAAACACTCTCTCTCTCTTTTTCTAATTTTGATAGTGTAATTCCAGGGGAGTTGGTGGTAGGGAACAAAAGAAAGGCTTGAGGGACCACCATAGGATGCAAAATAAACACTATGTATGGATTTTCTTAATTGGCTTTTTTTCTTTTTCTTAATTTTATTTCTTTATTTTAATCACTACAGCATATGTAAGTTTTTTTATATTACATAACCAAAACTGTATTATCTGGTAGGTATTATAGCTGTTTGTTGTAATTTATCCTTAATATAAAATATAAATCATATAATACAGAGTTAATACAAGAACCCTGGAGAAGGGGAAAGTTGGATTTCTATATCCACAGGCCTGTCAGTATCATTTGTTGAAGTATGAAATTATATCAGAGCAATTTCACTGTTCCAGAATCTACAAAAACAGTATTCCAATGAAATCTATGTAGTGATAAGTATGCATGGGTAGCGTGTGATAGAAATTTCTGGATCTCCAAGAAAAAATAAAAATTCTCTATTTGCTATTCTCAGTAATTATGTAATATAGCATGATAGTGTTACACTTTTACAAAAATTAGCACATGATCTAGTTCTAACTGTAACCCTAACCCTAGTCCTACTATAAGAACAGATCCATGCATCAAATGTTGTCATAAACTTAATGGAGGTTTTTTTCCCCCCCTCCACTTTCCCACACTGAACAAACCACATAGCTGGATCACACCACAATGAAAATTCTCATTGTGTGGATGCTATACCAGGAGCAGAACTGTGTATGGCAGCAATATTAATACCTAGGCACTCTTGAATGATCACAAATCCTAACAGTGTAGAATCTAAGACATAAATTAGTAGCTCTAGAAATATAAAAAGCAGGAAAGCCCACATCCTGCTCCAATAAACTAGGAAATCTCTCCCCTGTAATCATTTTAAGAGCAACTAGAATTCTACAAAATAATGATTTGCATGCATGTGTGTGTAAAAAAGGAAGTTAATGATAAACACCACCAAGGTAGTTGCAATTAAATACTGCCGGTTAACAAATTTGGTTCAACTCAGTAGTTATACATCATTTTTTCTCTGATATAATCTAAACCAAATTAGTTGTATTCACATTAGAAGATCAGAATACAGGCTATTTTGCTTTTTAAAAATGTTTTTTGAAATCTACAGATCTACTACACTTGGATTTGAATTTGGATGCTGAGAGTAAATTAATTTAGACTAAAACCATAGGAATAAATCATAGGATAACCCTCACAATGAGATCAAAGGATAAACATTTTATACAAAAATTATGCAATTGTGCAGTTCTTTACCTAAAGCAATTTCACATATTCTTGTAAGAACCCCCCCCCACCTTTTATAGTGTTTAAATTCCACACTATATTCATCAACATTCTAGATTTCAAAGCTACCAATCTGAATAGTTTTGAAAGAGGACCTATTTTAAACTTAAGAACACATAATTGCATACAGAAAGTGTCTGGTTTATTTCTCACCATCTCTACTTAAAAGGAACAAGTAGCAGGTGACATGAAAAACCTTTGCCTGAAGCGCCTGCATGTGCTACTGATCTAAGCAGACAATACAATCTAGATAGATAAAGAATGAATCTGCTATTCAGCAGTTTCTCATATTCCTAAACTTATTGCACTCAAGATAAATACATTTTTATTGATGTGTTGACTGCGTAATATGGGTTCATTTTGGATCTAAGTTAAAGTATTTAAGAATTCTGTACAGTACACTTCTGTTGCTCTCAGACTTTGTTGAGCTCTATTATAAACAGCATTAAGATTTCTATAACAACAGAAGACCAGGTTTAAGCACATACACAAACAAAAAACTTTCTGAGAAAATACAAGACAGGTTTATTAACCTATACAAAGATCATATTCCTTATGATCACCAGCAATAGCTGTCAAAATCTTTCTTTTGTCAAGCTTTAGAGTTCATGTCCCTAAGCTGCGGCTCATGTGGTCCATGTCACTTTCCAGTTTGAATTATCAATTAGTGCTTCAGGTGTGAGAAAGCTGTATTTACTTGCTTGTAATGTCTGGACTGATATTACAGGAACAACTGGTACTGTTTCCAACAAAAGGTTAAAATGACTCTCTGGTTAGGAGGAACTATTTTTCAAATGGCACAGGAGATTTCCTTCTGCCAGTACATGAAGTTATAAATAAGCCCTCAGCCTGCCATGTAAAGTGCTTAAGTTGTGAGTAGTAAATCTGCTGATGAGTAAGGTTTTGCTCCCATCTACCACCTGAAATGAAGCTGCAGTACTTTAACAGTGAAAAATCAGTTGCTGGGAAGAATTCCATTTCACACAGCAATCTTGTTACCTAGCTATCAAGACATCAATTAAAATGCTAGCAATCCAAACAATGGATTTACATGACATGCTGGAGTTCTTGTTCATTAACTCTTATATCACTTTTCAATAAGGGGAAGTAATCCAGCTATTAATATTAATCCCAAGGAAGATTAAGACACTGCCTTTTTTTTCCTAGACAGCATATAACCTGAGATAAATCCAAATTATAGAACACTGCACTTTCAGAGCAATGAAAGTATATATTTTTAAAGTTATTTAAAAGGTGAGGTGAATGGATTTGCTTCCTTTTTCTAACTGTCTGCACCAAAATATACCTGGCTACTGGTTCTGGTATAGTCCCTGGGCTGACTGGCACCTGAACACCTTTCTCCCATTCTTGTCTCCAGGGATCTGCCAGCACATAGTACTCATCAGGGTTCAGCTGGGAAGAATCAGGCAGCTTCATGGCAGTGATCAGGTCTGTTCTAAACACCTGGAGAGACAAAGATAGAGAGAAATGATACACTGACATTTCATATTTCTACTCTATAATTCAGTTTCCAAGAGAACCATAAAGCACAATGTATAACAAAAGGCCTTTCACCACTAACCTAACATGTCCTATCAAGTGTCCAGATGTTCATCTGTATCACCATGCTGAACTAGAAATAGAAAACATGTTCTTCAGATCTGTGTCCCCCTGCTGTATTATTGACATGATCCAACCAAAGTACTCTCATTATCAATTGTTCAAAGCCTTCCTAAATGAGTCCCCCAACTGGGACACCAAACCCAAACGGAAAGAAGCCTCTTCTCTCCATTTTAAGGGAAGTACTTAAGTCACTGATTATTTTACTGACATCCTTTTTTTATGCCAAGACCCATATTTCCCAGTTTCAGAGTCCAAAGCTGATCATGCCCCTATGGCCAACTGTAAAACCTACCTACTATATCTCAATCAGTTTAAAGTCTGTAGAAAAAGGCACCTCAGAGGGAAAACCTCAGTAAAAGAAAAACTGCAACAGGCAAATTCTGGATAAAAGAAATTGTTGATCTGAACAGTAAATGCATCTCCTTACATTTCTACAAATCACCAATCTATTCTTTGGCAATTATGAACTAGTGACTCTGTGAAATCTTTCCCAAAAGATATGTGAGTAGTAACCTTTTACTACAATTATTTTGCATGGGGAATACACAGTTTAAACACAGGATAGGGTTGCAGGAGCCAATATTTACTCCACCAGTGTAAACTGTTTTCAGTATTCTTTTATCATGAAGTAAATGCCAGCTGTAACCAAATAAAGCTCAAGGGATGATTGCGTTCATGCTCATGCATCAGATGTGTTTTAAATGGTTGTATGGAGAGCATTTTAGCACGTGAAAAAGTAGAATGAAAATTGAGCCTAAGGCCATGCCATCAGTTACACATCCACTTGTTCCTATGAGGCTCAGCTGATGACAGCAAGATTCGTGCCTATTTAAACTGATGTGTTAATCTGTACTAGCACTATGGCAGTGGAAACAACATCTTCACTGACCCTGCAGAAGCTGAACCATGGTATAGTCTTCAGAAGAGTGCAGAGCAGAAGCAAGTCACAATGTATATCCACAAACAGCTACATATATTCAAACGATGTTGGCTGAGAATTCTGGGAATCTCAAACAGAAATCTCAGGGAAGACTAGCATAGTCCAGACCAAACCAGATAACATACTACACATAAAGGATTTTAACTACACACATTCCTATCAACAGGGATGTTTTAAGTCAATATCATTTTAGAGCTACATTTCTCCAATTTCATCTGCCATCCAGATGTACTGTTTTGCAGCCTTGATTCAAAATTTTGTTTTGAAGGTTTTTTAAAAATAGTAACATATATTGGGTACTATAAGACTTGATCTGCTACAAGGAAGCAGAGATGGAATCCTTGCTCTGCCATGTGTCATAACTTAGGGCTACACATCTGTGTCAAAAGATTATTATACTGCACTTGCTGTTTATTTCAATCTGTTTTGTCTCTGTTCATCAAACAGAAACTATAAAGTGGTAGGCATTAAAAGGAGCAAGACTGTGCATGCTTCTTCCTACATAATCCTGACAACAAAATATTACAAAGTAACAAGAATAATTCATGATCAGCATCCCACTCTCAAACCTGTGAATTAACAATCTGCTGAATGCCATGGGTCACACAGAGCTATTTGCCAAGAGTTTAAAATGTGCTGGAGCAGGGTAGAATAGACACTAAATAATTTTGCCACAGAGTAACTGAATCAGTTCATGCAATGACAGCAAGGATCACCACAAATCATGACCACTTTAAAAGAATTGAACTCCACTTAGAAGCAATTTGTTCAAGCCTGGTGAGGGAGAGACAAGAGCAGCAAAATACCGCTTATCTGGCTGAAATAACTAAAACCACATATCATGGATGAATCTCAATGCTTCGACTGACACTGATCCAAAAGAGATGCTTTGAAAATTGTTCTACATGTTTTACAAACACTGCGGAAGGTAATATAAATATGTTTCATGCATCCTGCCTCATAAATTAATCCATAGGGCAACTCTGAATGATCTGAACCATTCCACTTTCATTTACAAGCATTATGCATATTTGATTGGGAATTGTTTAGTTCATCGGAATTAACACCAAAATTATAAATAGAGATCTTACTGGCTAGGTTTACTCCAGAATAAGAGTATTACACCAGAATAGCAATATCTAAATAATTTAAGATAGATTTCTCCAATCTGGTGCCTTCCAGTTGTCACTGCAATACAATCCACAGAGCTGCCCAGAGCTGGTTGGAGTTGGGCAGCATGAGAATTGAATAAATAATAATCACAACAACAAGAATTCCATTCTGGGACTTGGGTTCTGGGAGTGCAACTACAAGAACTGGCTATAAATTCTGAGGATCTCAGGTTGGAAAAGACTGATTTAAGATTCCACTTTTCCCATCACCCACAATCAAATTCAAAGGATGGGTATAGGTGTTACAAAACCATTCAGATAGCACTGACTAGGTCAGGTAACTCCTCCTCTAAGAAGCTGGTTTAGGGTACCCTATTCCCTAAAAATCACTCTTGTTTTCTTAAAAGAAATCTGCAATACTTTTCATTGCTAAAGAGAATTTGAAATTTGGCATCTTTACAAGTAAAAATGATCAAAATCACCCAGAATATTTATTTATATATACATAAATGCTTAGTAAATGAAAAAGATAAATAAACAATGTATTATCCAGACAGGAGATTTCAGGATTTTTATGTATGTATTGATCTTGACTATCTCAGGGGAAAAACAGGGTGTGAATATTTCTGCACCTGAACGTTGTGGAGAGTTGGCTACAAGACAAAAGAGAATTTAATGGAACATCAAGGATGTAATTTCCAAGTATCACCAGTTCGACTATTCTCCCTGCTGTTCTGCAGATGCAATCAGCATGCCTAGAGCCAATCATGCAAAATTACTATCACTAAACAGTGAATGGTACATAACTCTTCACATATAACTTTTAAGAACGGATGCCAGAGCTTGTTTGTTTTCTTTTTCTATTTTCATCACTTTTTTCCCTCTCTTTCACACTGCATCTCTTATAGATGACAGCCTAGTTTGCTGTTAATCTTATGCTGCTCTTTGGACTCTTTTCAGCTGATGAACAGGATAAAACACATTGATTGATTAAATATAGAGAACTTTGCAAGTGAGATTTTGCAGTTAATCCACTGAAACAGGGCTCAATATAAATAATAGAGAATACATGCATGTACATAATTAAAAAAGAAAAGAAAAGGGAAAACTCTAGCATACAACAACCCTATCTTATGATAGTACTATTTAAAGGATAAACATTTCATCAACAAATAATTTCCAATTCATTTTGATAAATAACCACCTGCCAAAACCTATAATGGCAACAAAGACCTTTATATAAGTAATCCAGAATAAAAGTTAAGAGGGGTGAATATGTCAGGACCCAAAACATAGTATATTTCTAGTTGTAATCAACAAGAAAGTCTGAAACATTCAACCACAATAAATAAATATTCATATTTTCTACTCTGATATGGTACTCCTTTGTGGGGTGCCTCAGGGTTCGGTTCTCTCTCCGCTCCTTTTCAACATCTATATGAAGCTGCTGGGTGAGATCATCCGTCATCATGGGATGAGGTATCATCAGTATGCTGATGATACTCAACTATACATCTCCATCCCTGGTGAGGTAAGTGATGCTGTTTCCGCCCTCTCGCGGTGCCTGGAGGCTGTGAGGGTCTGGATGGGGAACAACAGGCTCCAGCTGAACCCTGGCAAGACGGAGTGGCTGTGGGTTAATGGCTCTTCTGTATCCGGGACGTTGTCATCGTTGGTTCTGGATGGGGTAGCACTGCCCCAGACAGACCCAGTGCGTAACTTGGGGGTCCTCCTGGACTCACGACTCCTGCTCGGAGAGCAGGTGGCAGCCGTGGCCAGGAGGGCTTTTGCACAGCTTCGGGTTGTGCACCAGTTACGCCCTTTCCTGGATCGGGATGCCTTGCGAACGGTCACTCATGCCCTCGTTATCTCCCAGATAGACTACTGCAACGTGCTCTACATGGGGCTACCCTTGAAGAATATCTGGAAGCTGCAGCTGGTCCAGAATGCAGCCGCGCGGGCGATTTTTGGGGCCCGAAGGACCCATATAACACCTCTGCTCCGTGAGCTGCATTGGGTACCAGTTTGCTTCCGGGTCCAATTCAAAGTGTTGGTTATCACCTTTAAAGCCCTACATGGCATGGGGCCAGGCTACCTGAAGGACCGCCTCGCCCCACGATCTCTACCCGTCCCACCCGATCTCACAGAGAGGGCATGCTTCGGATCCCCGCGGTAAAAGAACTCCGATTAGCAGGGTCCAGAAGGCGGGCCTTCTCTGCTGTGGCCCCCGCCCTTTGGAACATCTTGCCCCTGGAGGTGAGACAGGCCCCCTCACTCCAGGCCTTTTGGAGGGACTTAAAGACATGGCTCTGCCATCTGGCCTGGGGCAGGGAGGGAAGAAATCAGAATTGGGGTTGGCTGGTCCCTTAGTGGTATGCTGTGGCCCCAGCGGCCTCTTGGATTTCTTAGCTTTTTTATCTTTTTAATGTTTGGTTTTATAACTTTTAACTGTATTCATGTTTTTTAGTATGTTGTAAGCCGCCCCCATTTAGTATGTTGTAAGCCGTCCCCCATTGTGGGGAGATGGGCGGGGACAAATTAAATAAATAAATAAAATAAATAAAATAAAACTCAAGGGATGTGACCATTTGTAAGTCTTCTATCAGTTTGCATCTTATCAAATCCATTGTGAAAGGGCAAAACAAATTCATATTTCCTGATTTTCTGCAGGAAAAAATTGCACAAGAAACATCTAACAAGACAAATATTTCTAGTTTGACTTTGCTGAACAAGGGCTCTTATTCATCAGTCTACTGTAATGATTAGCAACATATAGAAAACACTCCTAAAATGCATTTCCACTCTTACCAACAAATTCGAGGGGGAGGGGGAGGAAAAGAAAAGAAAAGAAAAGAAAAGAAAAGAAAAGAAAAGAAAAGAAAAGAAAAGAAAAGAAAAGAAAAGAAAAGAACACTAAAAAAAAACTAAGTTGGGTTGGTGCTAAACCAATCCAATATTCATGGCTAAATAACTAACTTGATGCTGGCAGGGACTGTGGCAGCAGCTGAGCTCCCTGATCTCCTGGCCAGAAGAAAGGTTGCTGGGTGCCAGCTGAGATGGAGCGGAAAAGGAAAGAAAAAGAAGTATTAGGAAAAAGAGACACATCTGTATTTCAGCAAGATGCCGTGATAGATATCAAAGTAATACCTCTGATGGTTTTCGATCTTTATTCTTAGAGCATGAACTCCTCTGATGCTGAGACCTAGAATGCTGGGACCAGGTTGATAAGCCTAGAAAACAGAAAGAAATATAGCTGAGAACTGTACATGCTCCAAATCCACACCAGATATTTAAACCAACTTCAGTGGATTGTTTCAGTAAGCAAGAGTTTGCTTTTCATCTAATTTCCATTATTTTAATAATGAACATGGATCGTAGTGGGTGATCCTGTCAAGATTAGTGTTTTGATTTCGCAATTTTTTTAAAGCATTAAAATCTGCAAACATTCATTCCTCTTAAATTACAAATGTTGGTGCAGATTTTGGCATTAACCAATTAAAATTACTTATATTAAGTATAAGTAATTTTAACTTCCAGAGCATATATGTCATACAGCACAAACAAATTACGAACAAAATGAATTTCTTGCCTTTTCCAGGATGCAGTAGGAATATGGCTAAGTTTAATATTGCTATGATCATTCCACATAATTTTTCCAACTCTCCACAGATTACACTCTAAAACAATTCCAAATTTTAGCATTCAAAAGGTACTTTTTACTCAGCTAACTATAATCACAGAATACAGTAGTAAATGACAAGTTTTTAAATTGACTGCAACTTTTTTCAGCTTTTGTGGTATGTTTTCCAGTGGGAAAATACAACTGAACTAGCTATAATATATAGCAGCGGAGTATCTGAAAGGATCATATTGTATTAGGTAAGAAATCAGTTATGTATTTTCAATTGTTCTTTTCCGTTTATCATAACATCACAGTCGCCTAGATACCTAAATCTTGTTATGTCCCAAAAATATATTTGTTTTGGTAATATATATTGCTTGCATTTGTTTTACACCACTCAAATAAATTCACTTTATCACTATCCATAGCATAGCTATCTATATGAAAACTTTAT
Organism: Python bivittatus; assembly: GCF_059951505.1. Lineage (NCBI taxonomy): Eukaryota > Metazoa > Chordata > Lepidosauria > Squamata > Pythonidae > Python > Python bivittatus. Next base: position 29,721,010 of record NW_028277034.1, read on the forward strand.
GAATGCCACCAAAATATTCCAGGCAAAACTGAGAAATCAATGACAACTGAAATACTGGATAATCCTCAACACACAGAACTCAAAAATGCCAATATAAAACAGGAGCTTTGAAACTGCAGAGAAGAATGTTAATGCTTTGGAGCCACTCTTATAAAAGAGATTAATTTCTGGATTACAATCTTTTGGCAACCAATTATTATAAAGAAATCATTTTCTCTTGTTAAGTCAGATATCTTACAGTTAACTGGAATTTCTAAATCTAGACGTTTACTGAAAAAGGCAAAAGTACAGACACCATACTGTACTGTATTTATAAGACTTGGATTTGTCAACACACTGCCCTCTACAAATGGTTGGAGTAGCTACAGAAACCAGAAAATACTGATGATATTAGAACTAAAAATAACAGATTTTTTTCATGATCTAATACCATAGGAAGTATATCTGAAGAACCTAACAGCCATGAATAGCTTTCAGCGAACCCTCTAACAACTGCTTGCTGTAAGACAGGCGTTGATTTCTGAAATAAGAAGCACCTACCTGCACAATTTGATTTGTATGAGAACATTACTAAAACAAAATGCATATAATCTCCCAGAAAATGCATTTGTTCACTGGCTAATGAAACAGAAAACATTTCTTCTGTTTCTGTTAACAACTAATTTGGTACAAGGCTTATTACTTTCTTTGTGGTAACTTTAGTTAACACCATATCAATGGAATTTATAGTAAGGAAAAGTCCACAATGTGGGAAGTACTAGAAATTACGGCCCATTCCTCCATGTCAACAGCTTCAATTCAGTCACATCTGAAGGCCTTCCTATATGAATTGCTTATCTCAGGCCCTGTCACAACATTTCTATGTGGTTTAGGTCTGGCCATTTCAAAACACTCGATTTGTCTGGATTGTATTGCTGAATGACTCATTTGTGTTTCAGCTTCAGTTAATGGAGAGATGGCCTAATAGTCTCCTGTAGAACAGTCTGTATACAAAACAGAATTCATGTTTCCTTCAATTACAGCAAGTTATCTAGATTTTGAGGCAGCAAAGCATCTTCAGACCATCACACTATCACTTCCATGCTTGCTAACCGGTATGAAGTCCTTATTATGGACTGCAGTGTTTGTTTTCCCCAGATAAACTATTACTTGTGTAAGCCAGAAAACTCCCAGTTTTATTCATCTGATCTTTTAGAGACTCATTCAGATGCTTTTGGCAATCTTGAGGCATCAATTTTGTTCTTAGTGAAAAATTATTTCCATCTGGCTATGTTCTCATAAATCCCATTTTTATGTAGTGCTTTCCTACTTTAGCCAAGGCTAGTGGCCTACAGATACCTGGATATTGCAATACAGTTCTTTATGACTTGCTGGACTATTTTAGGTTATGCTATAGACCTGTTATATTACAAAGTGATTTTTTTTTTCAGGATGGCCACTACAGGAAGATTTACTATTGTCCCAAATGTTCTCCACCACAAGATTGATCTCTGTGGGCCTTCAGAGCTTTACAACTGGTTTTGTAACCTTTATCAGACTGATAAGCATCAATGACATTTTATGCATTTTTTCAGAAGCCTGTCATGCATCTAGACTTTGTATGGTGGAAAGTTTACTATGATAAAAGAAACAGTTTGTGGGATTTATATAGGGCAGGGCTGGCCAAAATCATCCTGCCTGTTTAATCGACAATTACTACTATCATAGTTTACTTCTAATTGAATTGACTGAACTAGGGAGATTATTTTTTTCACACCGGCAAATTGCATGCTGTTTAAGAAGTAAATGAAGCAAGCATCAAACTTTGATATTATTAGCTCATTCAGATTCCCTTAGTATCTGCAGCACCCATATGACATCTGAAAACTTCCAGTGACAAAGTTATGCAACAATTCAGTAAAACCAAAAGATGGCAAATACTTTTTTTTACAGAACTATCTGTCAAACATGAAATACAAAAAATGAAGTAAGTACATTAAGAATGTAAAAGGGCCACCTATGCTGAAGCCAATTCGCTATACAAACCAGGCTGTACAATTCTTTACAACATACAGGAGTCTTTCAGTTAAGCATTTTACTTTACAAATTTGATTTATAAATGTATTAGATATTTGATTGTATGGATGCTATGCTAAATTAAATTTGCAATTATTTCTACAAATCTTGCCTGTTTTAATCTGTAGCAAAACTGAGTTTTAGTAAAAGAGCTTTTGCTTGAGATAATTTAAATATATATGAGCTTCTGGTGAGGATCAAGGCAAACCAGATGTCTCCAAAGGAGTGGGGACGACATTGCAGCAGAGAACAGTGAATGCTGGTCGGCAAAAGTCTCTCCGGAGAAAGGAGAGATCATGAGACTGTCTATTTGCACTGCAGACAGCTGTTCCCTGTGGATAAACTGCAGGAACCGAGGTTTTTGCAGTCAACTCATGAGTTGAGCGGCTGGGAGTCGAGGGATTCCATCTAAGCACATAGCTATAATGTCGGCTACATGGACACAAAGTTCAGCCGAATGTCATTTCTTAATCAATTTTGGATCTAATTAATTTACAACTAGAGAAATTTTCTGAGTGGCAAGGTAAGATTCCACCTGGTGAGTTATCATTTTTTCTGGATTACAAAGGAATAAAGAAAAACAAAAGTTTAAGAACTTTTGGCAAAAAGCTTAACAAGGAATCGATGTAAGAAAGTTTACAGCCAATAAAGGGGACAGTTATTTTGAAATATTATTTTTTAGTGAAAGTGTTTTTGAATAAATTGGAATTAAATTACACAAACAAACCGGACCTTCATGGGAATGTTTATTACTAAAGACTGCAGACAATTGGTGGATTTTATAAAACAAAAGATAAGGGTAATATGATCCAGACTGTGATGTTGACAGCAACTATGGAGATGTGGATTGTGATGCTGACTGTAACTATGGAGTACTGTGAGAGACGACAGTATTAAAGGCACAGGACAACAAAAGAGGGGGGGGGAGGGGGGGAAAAGCTTGCCTTTTCTTTTTCTCTTGTTTAAGGCATTTTCATTTTTGGATTATATCATCATAATGGCAACCACCCGAAAAGCAGAAACAATGGATGGGAGAAGGGATCGCTAGAGCAACCTGCAGGGGGAGGAATTACACTAGATTTTCTTCAGAAAATATTTGAGCAAGGGGACAGTAAGTTAGCTGAATCACTTGATACCAAATTGACAGCTTTTTAAAAAAGAATGGATGAAAAATAAAGATAAAAGAGATGAAAGAAGTTAAGAAGACGGAAAGCTCTAAAAAGTCTGGAAAGGTGAAACAAATTAATAACAAAGCGGGAATTTTAGAGAGTAAGACAAATGTTAAAGATAATTGGAAAGGGAACTAGATAATCTGTTTCTACTGGAACTGAGAGAGAAGGAATTTTGTTTCAGACTTTGAACAATCCCAGAGACTTCTGATGAAGATATTAGAGAAAAGATTATTGGAAGGCGGAGCTGGCGTCGCGGCGATACGGCGGGCGATCCTGGGCTCCCAGGATGGCAGCCGATATCTCCTCGCCCGGACGGTCCCGATGGACCTAAGCCGTCCCGTAGAGATGGCGAACGCAAAGGGCGCGTCCCGCGGATCTCAGGGACGCCGCAAGTCCCAGATCGATCCGGGGAGAAGCTCTTGAAGCCGGTGGAGGAGAGGCAGCCAAAAATGGCTGCGAAAGCCGGGACAGCTCCAAAGGAAGATGGAAGAGAAGGGTGTCAACTGGGTGAGATGGACTTTTACTATTCAACTATTCTTAGAGAACACCTTAAGTAACTTAAAGAGATTTTTAAAAGTGAAGAAAAGTGGATTAAGCGGCGAGATTGAACCCTATTAAAAAAAAGAAGGGGGAGAAAATTTTTCTTTTCAACTTTCCCTTTTTAGTGGAATTGACAAGATGTTTTTCTTTTAAAAAAATATATTTTTAACTGGATTGGCTTTCTCTTTTTAATACTCAATAACTTTTTATTTTAAGCCTTTTTTTTTACTAAGATTTTTTTATTGTTATAAGAAATTTATATCTTTTTGACTTTGAAATGGGGAAAGTGGAGTTAAGAGAAAGTAAATGAAAGAAAGTTGCACTGCCATTTAGAGGCGCGAATTAGTGCTTTTTTTCATTGTGACGCACGCTCAAAGACCCTGTGCTTTCTAAAAAGATAGTGGGATGTGCATGTTTATACAGGTGCCATCCGTAACTATAAACAAGAAAGTGGAGTTGAAAGCGACTTTGAAAACATTAAGATGGAAAGTTTGAGCCAGTCACAAGAGCCTTGATTAGTGGCAGTAGCTCTTTTTCTGCTAGAAGCTCTGCTTTGCTTTCTATTCCCCCCAGATGGATTTTTTTTTTTAAAGAGGCTTAGCCTTTTCCTTCTTTTCCTTTTCTTTTTATTTTTCCTTCTTTTTTTTTCTCTCCTTTTGCTTCTTTTTTCTCTTATTTTTGGCAAGAACAAAGATAAAGAATCCTTTGACTCAATGAAGGTTTATCAAGATAATAGACTATACGAGAAACACAATGCAGAAAAAGATCTTTAAACTATTGAGGATGACTATAAAAAATTGGAAGAAGAGCTGCAGAAACTCTCAAAAAAAAGAAAAAAAAAGAAAAAAGATATTAAAGCTAAAATGGACTTAATTAAACATAAAACGGGATCATTGGAAAAGGAAGAAATAGTACAAGAAATCAGAAACATTAAACGGAATTATTGTGAGGCCTATAAACTGAGAATTAAAAGGGTTAATCAACTGATAAATGAAGAGAGACAGATTTGTTCTTGGCACTGAGGGTGAGAAAAAGATTATACAAGATTATAATGGAAAATCGTACTAAGAGAATGTACAAAAAGAAGAAGTAAAACAATATTGAAAGAAACTATTGCAGATGTTTAAAGAGAAAATCAGGGGAATACAACAATGATGGAACTGACAGAAGCTTCCAAAAGCAGAATGTTCAAAAGGACACTTATTATTGCTTTCTCTTATCCAATAATATAGAAAAAAGGAATGAACAGCCAGATATTTTGGGACATTGAATGAAAAGGGTGAACTCAAAATTATGCAAGCGCTGGAATAAAGTATAAATCTGAGATATATAGTTAAAAATTGTATAACATGTAGTGAAATCTGGTTAGAACTGTAACTTGGTTAGAATTGTAATTGATACTGTAACTGATATTGGTTAGAATTGTAACTCTTAAGAATTGGAAAAATTAAAAAGTACTTATGCAGGAGGAAGTTATTCAAAATTATGGAATGTGCAGAGATGAGTTAAATTGAGATTTGAAATTAGAGTAAGAAGATAAGCAATTTTATATGACACGGGATTTGTTTTTATTAATGATTAGATGAGAAAATATAGTAATGTAATAGATTAGGAAATTTTATAATAGAAATTTGATATTAATTATTATATATATACACATATAATAGATAGATGGAGATGTATTACTAATCCTATTGAAAGTTAAAATTTTTTGTAATATATGATTTTATAGATTAGCTATGAATGATTAATAATTGTTAATTGATAAGTATACAAGTATATTTTTGAATAGATGATATGAGAATTTAAGATTATGAAAGGGGCACCAACGAGTTTAACTGGTTGACACACGGTATAAAATGGAAGATGCTTTTTTATGCCTTTTTATGTTTTTGTTTGTTCATGTTTGTTTTGTGTTTGTTGTAAAAATAAAAAAAACATTATAAAAAAAAAAAAAAGATTATTAAAATCTTGGCAATTTCTTTGGATTGGGAAGAGAGGATACAGAGGCATAAATTGAAAAAGTTTATAGAATAAATTCAAAATTTGCAAGAAGAAATGTTCCAAGCGATGTTTTGGTGCACTCTGTCAGGAAGAAGACAAGAGATCAAGTTTTGAGGCAGCATTTAACACAACACTGAAGATTGACAATGCAGATATAACTGTCCTTAAAGCAATTCCTATCAGAATTTTATGTAAGTGAAAAGAATAAGGGTTTGGGGTTTTTTTGACTGAAAGATGAAAGCATAAAAAGATCCAAATTTGATGGGACAAACTGGAAGGCGTGATTTTTACTTTTAAACAGCAGAGGTTTCGAATGAATACTGTCCAGAAGGGAAGAGAATTTCTAGAAAAATTCAAAGACGAATTGGAGGATATTCAAATGGAGATGTCAGAGGAGACTACACAAAAACTCCAACAGATTCAACAGGAAACTGAAAGGGATGATACTGAACTACAGGCACAGATTTTTCCAAATTTTTGGCCTGATTATGAATTAGAAATGTTTAACGTGGAATATAAACGGAACAAATGCTCCTCAAAAGAGAGGAAAAAAATCATTATCTGAGAAAATTAAAACAAGATATAATTTGCTTATATATTAGAAAAAAGGACATAAAATATTTGATCTATAAAAATTTGGGTGAAGAATTTTATTTCAGTTGGAACAAAAAAAAAAAAAAGAAATTGAGTTCTTTTGCATATTAATCCCCAACTAAAACCATAACTTGTACTGACTGATAAGCATGGTAGATTTATTGGGGTGGAAGTCAATTTACATGGGACTAAGACTTTGGTACTCAGAATTTATGCCCCAAATGAGGATAAAGTATTATTCTACAAATGACTTATGGAGAGATTAATAGGTTATTCTTATGTCTGATGGGGGATTGAAATGGAGCGATCTCCCAACTGGATAGAACTTCTGAGAAAAATATTAAAATCACTCAAGGCAAATTACCGAAAGTTTTCTCTGATCTGATGGACAATTTAGGGCTGGTTTATATGTGGAGACAGAAAAATGGCAATTCAAGAGAGTATACCTACTTTTCTGAAAGACATAGATCCTTTTCAAGAATAGACCTGATTTGGATTTCAAAGAACTTGGCTACCAAGTTTTCTAAACTAGAGATATTACCAAAGACTTTTTTGGGTCATAATCCAATGAGCTTGGTTTATAAAATAAAATCTAGAGACTAAATGAAATTTAGTAATAGTGGAGGATTATAAGAAAGAAATTAAAATAATTTTTTTTAATAATTTAGGTGAAGGCACTGATTTAAGAATGGTTTGGGATGCAAGTAAAGCTTTTATTAGAAGTTATTCTATACAACATAATAGTGAATTTAAGAAGAGCCAAGAGAAAACACAAGTTTTTTGGATGAAATAAGAGAAAAGAAAAAGAATTAAAGAAATTTCCAGAGAAGATAAGTATAACAACAATTATCTTTGTTAACAGTAAGAGAAATGGAGATAAAAATGAATTATGTAAAGCAAAAAAAAGTGAGTTTGCAAATAAACCAGGGAAATGGCTAGCATATAAATTACTAAAAGAGAAAAGAAAATATATTGAAATTGCAAGAGGGAGATACTGTATTAATGGACAATGCGGCCATACAAAAAGCAGTTTCTCAATATTATTGTATAACTTGTATAAAGGAAGTAACATCTCTCTAGAGAAAATAGATGGGTATCTAAAGAAACAAAAATTACCAAGGATTACAGAGGAAGAGATTATGAACAGACCTATAACAATAAGGAAAGTTTCTGAAGCTATAAAAAAGATTAAACTAGAAAAGGTCCCTGGACCAGACGGATAATCAGATTCTTATAAATGTTTCAAGGATGAACTTTTACAGCCTTTACAAAACACACTGACCTCTATCTTACAGGAAGGAAAGATGCCAGAGAGTTGGAAATAGTCCAGTATAACATTAATACCTAAAGAGGGACAAGATTTGATTTTAACAAGAAACTGTAGGCTGATATCATTACTGAATAATGACTATAAGTTGTTCACAATGATTCTAGCTGACAGACTGAAAATAATTTTGCAAGAATTTATTCATGAGGATCAATGCAGGATTTTACCTAAAAGACAGTTAAAGAATAATGTTAGAAATGTGTTGGACATTTTGGAATATTTGGAGCAACATAATGAAAAACAAGCCTCATTGCTTATTATACGCAGAAAAGGCCTGTGACAATTTGAACTGGGCTTTCTTGTTCAAGGCTTTGGAAGATAGGAATTTTGGAGAAAACTTTATAAAATGGGTAAGATTGATTTACACTTCACAAAAAGCACAAATAACTGTTAATGGAGATCTAACAAAACCCTCTGAGATACAAAGAGGAACAAGACAGGGATGCCCACTGTCTCCTCTCTTGCTCATTCTGGTTCTTAAAATATTGGGATATAAGACAGGATAACAGGATTGTGGGAGTAAAGATTTTAAAAAGAACTTATAAGTTAAGGACTTTTGCAGATGACTTGGTGTTGGTTTTGGAAGATTCTTTAAGGGAATTGAAATATTAATGGGCAAAAAAGGGTGCATTAGCAGGTTTCAAGATTAATAAATAGAAAACAAAGATGTTAACAAAAAAATATGAAAATAGAAGATCAAACATAATTGATCAATAAAATGGGTTTTAAGATTGAGAAGGTAAAATATCTTGGTATTATTATGACAAACATGTGTGGCATGTTATTTCAAAATAACTACATTAAGACATGGAATCAAGTTAAAAAAGACATGTTAAGGTGGGAGAAATTACAAGTGACATTGTTGGGGAGAATTTCTGATAAAAATGAATGTCTTGCCTAGAATGATGCTTTTGTTTCAGACACCTGTTTTGACTACTGATGCACCATTTAAGCAGTGGCAGAAGGATATATACAAATCTGTGTGGCAGGGGGAAAAAAACGAGTTAAATATAAGGTGTTACAAGATGCAAAGGAAAGAGGAGGATTGGGTTTACCTGATTTGAAACTGTATTTTGCAGCTTCCTGTTTGGTCTGGATGAAGGAATAGGTGTTGCTGAGAAATAGAGGACTTTTGGAGTTAGAAGGACATGACCTGATGTTTTGATGACATGGATATTTGTGGTACGATAAAGTTAAGACTAACGTAGATTTTAAAAATTATTATATTAGACGTGCCAAACTGTGAATATGGAATAGATACAAACCCAGGTTGGGTCCAAAAACACCTTGTGGTTCTCAGCACAAGACATACTACATAGGAGAAATAATAAGCAAACGCAAATGGCTATCTTATCGTAAGATACCAGAATTTTGTCAAGGGTAATGTAAAATAAAATCAAGAGAAGAACTGGTGGCAGAGGTATATTTGGTTATAATATACAGATGGAACAACGGGAAAATGTGTGATTGAAAGGATTGAAACTTACATTATGTCTCAATCTTAAAGAGAATTTTATGTTGGAAATGTAAACAACGGATATTTAATCATGTTTGGTGGACGTGTAAAAAAATCAGAAAATTCTGGATTCAAATACATACACTGATTTAGAGGATTTTAAAGATTAATATACACCTGAAACCAGTTTTTCTTTTGGGACAGATCGACAAACAGTTGGAAAAAAGTAATGGAACTTTGTTTTTATACATGATAACTGTAGCGAGATTATTGTATGCACCAAGATGGAAAGATTCAGCATTACTCACAATGAAGGAATGGTTGGTGAAGATGATGGAAATTGCTGAGATGGCTAAATTGACTTCTTTGATCAAAGAAAGGACAATATCTATGTTTACTGCTAACCGGAAGCCCCTTACGGACTTATTTTGTGGGAAACAGAAATGAACTTATGATTTATCGTTTCGATGATTAGACAGAATAGATTATAGAAAGAATGAGAGTGATTGTACTTATAAATTTACCTCTTACGCTGTGTAAAGAAAATAGGAAGCAACTTCTTTGTATCTCTTTTCTATTTTACTTTTTTGCACCTTTAGCTTTTTCTTTGATTTCTTTCTTCTTTTCTTGTTTTGTATTAGTTTTTATCTTATTTTTAAAAAATTATTAATAAAATTATTTTAAAAAGATTTTATAGAAAATATAGGCTATATTAAGAAATACAAGTCTCTATTAACTGTGTGTGTATATGTATATGTATGTATATATATATGTATATGTGTGCCTGTGTGTGTATATATATCTATATATATAGTACTGTGCAAAAGTTTTAGGCAGGTGTGAAAAAATGCTGTAAAGTAAGAATGTTTTCAAAAATATATATTGTAATTGTTTATGTTTATCAATTTACAAAATGCAAAGTGAGCGAACAGAAGAAAAACCCAAATCAAATCAATATTTGATGTGACCACCCTTTGCCTTCAAAACAGTATCAATTCTTCTAGGTACACTTGCACACAGTTTTTGAAGGAACCCAATAGGTAGATTGTTCCAAACATCTTGGAGAACTAACCACAGATCTCCTGTGGATGTAGGCTGCTTCAAATCCTTCTGTCTCTTCATGTAATCCCAGACAGACTCAATGATGTTGAGATCAGGGCTCTGTGGAGGCCAAACCATCACTTCCAGGACTCCTTGTTCTTCTTTACACTGACGATAGTTCTTAATGACATTAGCTGTATGTTTGGGGTCTTTGTCCTGCTGCAGAATAAATATGAGGCAAATCACACGCCTTCCTGATGGTATGGCATGATGGATAAGTATCTGCCTGTATTTCTCAGCATTGAGGACACCACTGATCCTGACCAAATCTCCAATTCCATTTGCAGAAATGCAGCCCCAAACTTGCAAGGAACTTCCACCATGCTTCATTGTTGCCTGCAGACACTGATTATTGTATCGCTCTCCAGCCCTTCGGCGAACAAACTGCCTCCTACTATAGCCAAAGATTTCAAATTTGGACTCATCAGTCCAGAGCACCTGCTGCCACTTTTCTGCACCCCAGTTCCTAAGTTTTTGTGCATAGTTGAGTCGCTTAGCCTTGTTTCCACATCAGAGGTATGGCTTTTTGGCCACAATTCTTCCATGAAGGCCACTTCTGGCCAGACCTCTCCCGACAGTAGATGGGTGTACCTGGATCCCACTGTGTTCCGCCAGATGCTGGACATCTTCTGATGTCAAAGGGAAGTAAGCATGATGTGTCTTTCATCTGCTGCATTAAGTTTCCTTGGCTGACCACTGCGTCTACGGTCCTCAGCGTTGCCTGTTTCTTTGTCCTTCTTCAAAAGAGCTTGAACAGCACATCTTGAAACCCCAGACTGCTTTGAAATTTTTGCCTGGGAGACACCTTGCTGATGCAGTATAACTACTTGTGTCTTGTCGCTGTGCTCAGTCTTGCCATGGTGACCTGTGACATGAAACTGTCTTCCACAACCTCACCTCAGTGGCAGAGTTTGGCTGTTCCTCACACAGTGTTAAGCCTCCTACACAGCTGTTTCTGTTTCAGTTAATGACTGTTTCAATCTACATATGAAATTGATGATCATTAGCACCTGCTTGGTATAAGTGATTAATCATATACCTAATTCTACAAGTGTCATAGAAGTCATGAGTGAGGAGGGTTGTGGCACAGAGGACCAAAGTCATAGGGAGGGGGAGAGGAATCCCAAGCATCTCCTCAGCCCTCAACCAGAGTGTGTGAAAGTGAAGAGAAGGAGACTGGCACCACCCTGAGAAAATCAGAGTGTTTAGTTGTTGAGCACCAGATTGCCTGCATCTATCAGGGGGATCGCCCACTTAGCAGCAGCTCCCCTCAATAAACTCAGCACAAAGGACACCCTCGTGCGGTCTGTAGGAAACTCAGCCGGTCTACCATCCATGAATAACTCGCACTGCGCCAGGAAGGTTCTCATCTGTTCCACCTCATCTCCATACTTCTCTGGCATGCTTCCAGGAGAATGCAACAACACCGGCGACGGAGCGGGAAGTTGCTGGCCAACTTATCCGAGCTGCTGTGCTGATTGACCGATTGCTGCTTGTAGATTATAATTTGCACATCGACCTGCTGTTGATGTTGTAACAAAGCCACTGCCAAGAGCTGGGGTGTTAAATTAGCCCCCTGGGAATCCATGGCCATACTTAAAAATTCCTCCCTCTCAACGGGAGTAGGAGTTTGGCGAGATTCATGTCAGGTTCAGCCCAAGAAACTCAGCAGGACAATTCAGGAACAGTTCACTTACTTTATTAGCTTACACCTATTAGACAGAATCTCGCCAGACTAACTCTAACCCCCAACGACAGCAACTAAACACTCTGAATTCCTTAGGGTGGTGCCAGTCTCCTTCTCTTCACTTTCACATGCTCTGGTTGAGGGCTGAGGAGATGCTTGGGATTCCTCTCCCCCTCCCTATGACCTTGGACCTCCTCCTCACTCATGACTTCCATCACAACAAGATCCGTGACTTTGTGCAAGCGTACAAGGTGTGCAAGTGTAAGAATTGATGCTGGTTTGAAGCCAAAGGGTAGTCACACCAAATATTGATTTGATTTAGATTTTTCTTCTGTTCGCTCACTTTGCATTTTGTAAATTGATATACAAACAATTACAATATATATTTTTGAAAGCATTGTTTTACAGCATTTTTTCACACCTGCCTAAAACTTTTGCACAGTACTGTATATATAGTATGCTTAAAAACCCATGGGACATATTCCTTACGGATGATGTGCTTCAAAACTGTTAAATATCTCTGGAAACTGTCAAAGATATTACTTAATTAAAACAGACAAACAAGGATTTTCTTAATATAGAGCAATCACACAGTGATTGATTTGATTCAGTTGAAAGAATGGGCCTAAATAACTTGCCAAAGTGTCACTACAGAACAAGTGTATGTTAAGGAGCACCAAAAGATAATAAAAGAGGAATGAGAAACAGATGGAAAGAAGTTGAAATTACATTTGTTTCAAGAAGGCCTGGTGTAATCATTTTCTCTTCTCCTTACCTGTCATGTATCTAAATCATAGATATGCAACTTGCAGCCACATGTGGCTCTTAGAGGTTTTTGTTAAAGTCTAGAGTCCTCTCTTCATTTGGCAGTGAATTTACTACCAGAATTGGTATACCAGTGGTATATCCTTATATCAAAATTCACCAAAGCTTACTTATTGTTACTTATTGTTTCCAAGCTATTTGTCACCCAAGTTTGGTGAATTTAGGCAGCAAGCCCTTAGAGTTAGGAAAAAGAGTTGACAAATAAAAAATATACAGGATGATATGTTACATATCTAATATTTTTTAGCAAAATTCCAAGGGTCTTTGTATAACATCTAATTCCATATATTTAAAAATACATTAAGATTTATTTTTGAAAAGGCATTACTTTGGGTAAAATAAATTTCACAGATTTGCACAACTTCACAGGAACTCTTCTAAATTATAGAGAAAAGCAGCCTAAAAACTATGAATTATGCACTACTAGTTCTAATATACTCTAACAAACCCAAAGGGGGGAAAAATTGGTTGACCTATTTAAATTCTCAGATGTAATTCACACAATATGTTTTCTTCTGCATGCAGAGCCGTAACCCTCTCCAGGCACACATTTGTATGGAAAGGTAACACCTGATTTTGGAAAATAGATTCCACCAGCAATAATATCTATGACAATGACTGTAAAACCTGTTATTTTTAAAAAAAACTTAATAAATGCTACCAAAACTATTATAATTGCTGGCAATCCAGTGCTGTGATTCTCCATGCAAATACACAGATCAGTATAGTCAAGATTCTTCATTGACAGAGATGAATATTTTATCCATCACATTGTTCCCCAACCTGGACCTGATCCAAATATGTCATCTTCAACCATCAGAATTCCCCAGCCAACCTGGCGATCGTTAAGAATTCCAACTACTGAAGTACACAGATCAGGAAGGTTCAGGTTAGCGAAGGCTGCCAGAAACGGACAAAATAATTCTACAGTTTACTAGATGCTAGAACTCTGTTTCTTAATCTTAGCAACTTTAAGATGTGTGGACTTCAACTCCCAGAATTCCCCAGCTAGCATGCTGGCTGGGAATTCTTGGAGTTGAAGTCCACACATCTTAAAGTTGCCAAGGCTGAGAAACACTGTGCTAAAAATATGAGTGGGTATGACTAACCCTATCATTTCTTCCCTATCATTTCTATCATTTTCTGGCCGCCCACTGACAGAATATGATTTCGGAAGATCCCTTTTGGCAATTCTCATTTTAAAAAACAATAATCTTACACATTAACAGATTTTTTTAAAATATAGGGTCTACCAAATAAGCAAGCTACAAATATGTAATGAATCTGCAGAATCTAATATTCTTAAAAAAAACCTATCCATCAACAGATGAAAGCATATATAATGTATTACTTCTTTGCATTTCTATCCCAGCTTTACTCTTCAGAAGCTATGATTATTAGTAAATTTTGTGGCTTTAAGTAACACTACTGGGAATCCTAAAGTAATTATTTAGTTGAAAGCAGAGAATGTTTTCTGATAAAATTTATTGGCAATATTTATTTTTATTCCTTCACAATTTTCTTTTCTTCAGGAATTTTTCAAATACATTACAAATCTTTTTTCCAAAAATATAACTGAGGATGAAGAGGATTTCATCTCACTCATTTATATTAGCAAAAAGCATATAATAAAGCCATCATCTCTTTTTCTTAATTTTTTTTCTTTTATTAATTTGTGCTTGGATCTCCAGCAGGAACAATTAGGCAAAGTAGTAAAATTACCTGTTTGAAACAACAGGTAATGAGTATAAATTAGTCCTGTTGCAGATGGCAAGTCAGTACTGACTGATAAACCTGTTCAGTTCTATTTAAAAACTATTTTTTAAAAAAATCGAAGGTTAATTGAAGATTTTAGTTTTCTCTGGGTAATATAAAAATTCTGCTTTTGGAGGACTACCAAACTCAAAAAAAAAAGCTTTCTTAGGATTGTTTCAATGGTGTCTGGAGGATAACTTGCACTGCACTGAGAATACCTAGTTATATTTCATATGATTAGGCTGAAAATTAAATATGTTGTCATTAGACATAGATGAGCTTCACTTAAATTTTTGGAATAAAATTAATTATTAATTAATAAAATTAATAGTTGCAAAAATTAATGTTTTGCTACCAGTAATTTATATCATATGTGGCATTCCTCTAATTATCTTTAAAATTAATGCACTGTTATATCATTTCATTTTTCATGCAGAAGCTTAAACTGTCAGGTAGGGAAAAAAGATTAGATTTTCATTCTTGAGATTTAAATATATACCATAAGGCAGATTTTTTTCTCTAGTTAATCAATAAAATAGAGTAACTGGAAACAGAACCTTGCTTTCAGTAACTGCTGTGCCCCCCTTGGGCAGCAATAACTGCAATTAAATGTTTCCTTTAGCTATTGATCAGTCTTATACATCATCCTGCAGGAATTTTAGCCCATTCCTCCCTATAGAACAGCTTCAGCTCAGGGATGCTGGTGGGCTTCCTTGCATGAACTGGCTACTCCAGGCTCTTCCCTAACATTTCTATAAGATTAAGGTTAAGACTTGGACTTGGCTTTTCCAAAACATTAACTTTCTTCCATTTTAACCATTCTTTGGTCATACAACTTGTGTGTTTTGGGTTGTTGTTTTCCTGCATGACCCACTTTCTCTTGAGTTGTAGTTCACAGACAAATACCCTGACCTTTTCCTGTAGAATTTGCTGGTACAATTCAGAATTCATAGTTTCATCAATGATGGCAAGTTGTCCCGGTCCAGAGGCAGCAAAACAGCACCAAACTGTGATACTGCCACCACATTTCACACATAGGATAAGGTTCTTATGCTGGAATGCAGCATTTGCCTTGTACCAAACATAATACTTCTCATTCAAACTATAAAGTTCTATTTTGGTCTTATCTGTCCACAGAACATTCTTCCAATAGCCGTTTGGCTTATCCACATGACCTCCTGCAAACTGTAAATGGGCAGCAATGTTCTTTTTAGAGAGCAGTAGCCTTCTCCTTGCAACCCTGCCATGCACACCATTGTTGTTCAGTGTTCTCCTGATGGTGGTCTCCTGAACCATCTGACATTTGCCAAAGCAAAGGACACCTTTAATTTCTTAGACATTACTCTGGGGTTCTTTGAGACTTCCTGGAAAATTACACACCTTGCTCTTGGTGTGATTTTGGTTGGTCGATCACTCCTAGGGACGGTAACAATGGTGTTGAATTGCCTCCATTTGCACAATTTGCCTGATAGTGGACTGGTAGAGTCCCAACTCTTTGGAAATAGTTTTGTAACCTTTTCCAGCCTGGTGAGTATCAACAACTGTTTTTCAGTGGTCCTCAGAAATCTCCTTTCTTTGAGCCATGATTCACTTCCACATACCTATGTTGGGAAGATCAGACTTTGATAGTGAATACCCAGAACTCTCTTCTTTAAATAAGGCAGGAACTCCCACACTCAACCCTTATTATCATCCTATCGATTGAAATACCTGACTATTTTCCCCTTCAAATGAAGTAATAATCCTAGAGATTCACATACTTTTGCCACATGCAAATATGTAGTTTTGGATCATTTTCCTCAATAAATAAATGAACAACTATAATGTTTTTGAGGGGATGCGGTGGTGCAGCGGCTTAATGACGCTGAAAGTTGCTGGCCAGAAATGGTCGACACTTCAGCGGTTCGAGCCCAGCTTTCGCGTAGCAGAGTGAGCTCCTGCTTCCTCCCCCAGTTCCTGTCAACCCAACAGTTCGAAAACTTACGTGAGTAGATAAATGGGTACTCTCACTCCGGTGGGAGGAAAAATGCTGGCGGCGCCTTGCAAAAGGAGTCGGGAGCAGTTGCCGGTAGCGCGGAAGCCGCACTCGCCCAAAAAAGGCGCGAAGCAACAGAAACCCCGCCTCCTGCACTTGCCAGCTGGGCTCTGCTCTAAGAAGGAGGTACTGGCAAACCACTTCCGAAACACCTTGCCTTGAAAACTGCAAAGGACTCGTCCAAAAGCAGTCACTGCAGAGTCGGTAACGACTGAGTGCAGATTAAAAAAAAAAAATGTTTTTGACTCATTTGTTTAACTGGGTTCTCTTTATCTAGTTTTAAGAATTGTGTGGAGAACAGATGTTTTATATCTTATTTATGAAGAAATTTTGAAAATTCAGAAGGGTTCACCACCAATTATGTGTTCCAGAGGCACTGGCAGCTTTTCCCAACAATTTGATGGGCCTGTTTCATGCCTAATCAACTTCTGGAAAACAGGGATGGCCAGAAAACTAGATGAGATTGTTCCTGTAAAGGGAGCTGAGGAAAACAAAACAATTGAAAAGATGCCTGGAGAAAGGGTAGTGGAAAACTCAAAGTACAAGTGATCAAGCACTGGAAAGAACCACACCTTAAGCTTACACAGTATCAATGAGAGCAGTCAAAGATCAATTCTCCTCATACTTACTGCATCTACAGTTCCCCCTAGCAGCCTTATTCAGAGTTACCCAAATCCATTTAAGGAAAGATGGGCAGAATAAGATGACTGCAGGCTTAACAGCTGATTTTGCAAGTTTCTTAGTGGATAAAGTCAGTCATATCTGCTCTGGGCTGGATGCCAGTTGAATGGAATCCATTGAGATAAGCTAAGCAGGGTCTTGTGTTTTATCTGGATTTCATCCAAGCTTGTTAGCCTCAGGATTATTGTAACTTGCTCTCAATGGAGCAGCCTTTGGAGACAACCTGGAAACTGCAGCTGGTCCAAAATCTGGTGGCTTGATTGTTGATGGAACAATTCCATTACAGGAAAGTAATATCACTACAAAAGTCACTGGACTGATCACCAGTGGGTTTCAAGACACAACTCAAAAGTGCTAATACTGACCTACAAAAACAATATCATAGCACTAAATCTAAGATCAGATCTGCCTGCCTGGTAAGAACTTCATGAAAAGGCCTGCTTAGAGTTCCCACCTTACCTGGATAAAGGAACAACATCCAAGAGCAGGCCTTCTTTGTTACAACTCTTGTAGTTTGGAACTCACTGCCTCTAGATGCTGTAGTTACAACATGGAATGTTTCCAGTGGCCACTCGGGGGATTTCTATTAATTCTTTGTCTGCTCTTTTTCTTTTCTCTATTTTTACTCTGTTGTATGCCATCTATAATATACATATTGGAGCAAGTTACAAAAACTGTAACATCAATAAATATTAAAGGATGAAGGGACTGGGTCATTCTGTTGTGTTTCAAGGTTGGGAGTGGGGAGGATGACTGTAGGTTGGCTAAAACTGTATGTGAAAAGTTTGGGGATTGACATAGTTGTAGTGTAGAAGGAACATGAGTTTCATATAATTCAGTCAGAATTAAGCACTAAAGCATCACTAGTTTAGATGAGAAAAATCAAATATATGTTTAAATCTCTTCCTCTGATATCAATAAGATGTGTGTTTTTTCATTTTGGCTAAGATGTGCCCTATAAAACTTATACTACTTCATTTTCTAGTTCAATCCTTTGGGGTCAATAGCTACAGAAAAAAAGCAGGTATTCAATTATACAATAATATAGTAGTAATGTACTAGTCAAGCCTACATTCAATACTCAATGCTGTAACAAAACAGGAGTTTTGCAAAGCTTGCAGAAAGCATTAATGCTCAGCCTTGATGGCATTTTAGGACTTCATTAAACAAAATGGTTCCAACTGATGTGTGTAATATGCTGATGCTCCTGCTAACTGAGTTGAATTCCAGTACTCAAAAGTTGCATGATTACTACTGGCATATGCAGAATTTTGCACACTGCCTTGTAGTTGGCTGTTTTTGAAGCAATATGACTGTATGAGTGAATATGGGTGAACTTGAAATATCTTGATTAATTCCTGGTACAAGACCCACTTATAGTACAAAACATAGAGAATATATCTGAGTCCACTAAACTTGTCAAAAACAAGTATTATATATTTTAAGCAACGCTTGCAGATTTCAGGATTTCAGAGTTAAATGTGTTAATTTTCAACCTGAGTATCATTGGGAGTATCATCTCCCAATGATACTCAGTTCCGTTATCTTCTTTCTTTTTTACTTTTTCCCTCTTTGTTTGGATTTGTTTAATTTTTCTGTAACAGTAAAGGCTGTAAAATATTTGATACCACAAGCTAGTTGCATCTTTGGAAGAGGTAATTAAATCTTTTTATGTTTATAGTTCTTACCAAGCCATGATTACCATTTTTTTTGAATGCATGTAACTGCAAAATTAAGACTTTGTTGATAACTGGAAATTTTATTTTTTAACAATCACCAAAAATTTAAAAAATGTAGCCTGGAAAGTCCATAAAAGTGAATAGCCCACTAACCACAAATAATATTTGTTTATAAATTTAGTATTTGACAACATTTCTCCAAATGCCTATAACAAAGGGAAGATAAGCAGCAAGATGGATATAGTCAGTTAAAATGTGTTTATACTAAGGAATGGAGAAAGGCATTGTGTTTTTCTTTAATTGCAAATTTATCTAACTACATACTTTCAAATCAATTTTGGAAATGCAATTTTCCAGTCAAAATATATGTGCACAACTACAAAGAAGAGGAAAAGGCCCATAGAAAAGGAGTATATCAGCAAAATAATGTGGAAAAATGTTTATATTGGAGAAAATTACTTTCAAAAATTTGTGTACTAGGTAAAGTTACGTAAAAAACCCCATGTATATTGAAGAAAATAAACAAAAATGAATTTTCAATGTTTTTAAAATCTGAAACTGATACAAAAATGGATCAAACAAATGGAAAAATGATAATCTGAGAAAAAAATGACACATTTGTCTCTCAGCAGGTTTGACTATTGTGTTAAATATCTTCGCAAAGGTTTCTTAGTTAGTTCATTGAAATATTACCTTTTTTAAAAGATAAAGTCTTAAAATAGTATTCCAATGAAAATTGGATTGAAAATAAAACAGATGAATTACCCAAAAAGCAGTCCTAGTGAGCATCTTATCTGTTGTATTACTTTCTAGACCAAACACTGAAGAGTAAATATTATTATGGAGCTTACTCCTTCTGCTCACCAAAACGAACAATCAATATTACAACAGTACTACAACACAACCAACACAAGCTATGAAAAAGATAACACTGCCATACATCAGAAACGTCTCAGAAACTACCAACAGACTATTACAACCACATGGCATCTCTGTAGCACACAAACCAACTAAAGCTCCAAAACATCTTAAGCAAAGTAAAAGACCCAGTAGCCCAAGAAGAAAAAACAGGAATCATCTACAACATACAGTATAAGGACTGTAACAACCACTATGGGAACTTGCTATCCTATTGTGATATACATTTTTCTATGAATTCTGATGGGACTGAATTTGGTTCAGCCAAGGAACTAAGACAAAGGTCTCAGGGGGACTTCCTTAAATCTCCATGTAAATTACTTGATTTGCTTAGATTTTTTTATATATACAACAGCTTCATTCATGATTTATTGGAAACATTAGACGAAGGGTAGGACTCGACTTAGAATTAAGCTCTGGAGCCTCGCAGGACCACAGTTGGGAGATTTCATGGAAGAGGGAGCTGCCTGGAGAGGTTCCCTAATCTTCTGAGAAGTTAAGGTAGATTTCTTTTTCAACCCAAGAAAAAATCCTGCTACTATTACCAAAAGGCAAAAGTAAATCTTAATGTGGATTACAATTTAGTTTCAACTATAAGACTGTAACTGGCCAGAACATATACCTCTGGAAATCCCTTTAAGTTAACAGCAACAGGGATTTGATTGGGATTTGGAAAAAGCAAGTGCAAAAGCAAAAGTGGAGGAAGGACAATGACTCTTGACAAGCGTCCAAGGAGCTTTGAGGAGCCAACTTTATTACCAGCTGGCAAACAAACTAAGATAGAAGATTTTTTTTACCTCTAATGAGGGAGCAGAGGACTTTGTCATTGGTGGTGCAGCTGATTGCTGTGAGTTTGTGGAGTTGGAGGGCGGAGAAGTATCTGGGTTGGTGTTGGAGAAGCAAGACGACGCCGAAACCAGTCCTGGGGAGGGGCAATTAAAGAAGCAGCACTCATTTTTCCCTAACAGAGCTCAAGTCAGAGAAAACTTGAAAAGGAAGTTGGAAAGAGCCAGAAGAAAAGGAAGACCTCGATGTGCTCACCTTTGAGCAGTCTCACATTGCTCTAATTGCTCAAACAGTGAAGCATATCTTTGCAAACATAAAAGGAATTGAAACTTATCTTTCCAGTCTTATGGCTGAAATGAAGAAGCTCCATACTAAAATTGCTCAATTACGTCACGATCCCCAGGTCTATTCTCCGGCATTTAATCAAAGAGCTCAGCAGCTATGTCGAGTTCCACCTGATTGCCAGGAGAGTGAAACATCTCGGAGAATTAACAGCAAACTAGAGATTTCGTTAGAGCATGAAGACTATACCCAATCTTTGGTATTACAACCAACCAAAGTTTGTTTAATAGTGTGTACTTATAAAGGGAAAATTCCAAGTTGGAAAAATAAATTTCAGGCTAAATCCCATCTTCATGTACTTCTCCGCATTAGACCTCAATTGATTGATTTGGAATCAGTGGAACTCCTTAATCAGACTCCATGGGCACAAAGAATCATGTTAGTATTCCAGTCTGTTAGACTGCCCTTATTAATCCAAAAATATTAAAAGCACCTTTGGACAAAAGGGATTTTCTCAACGTGTCTTTGTTAATACAACAATCAAAGCCCTATTCCCTAAGAGGCCAACGATTAAGTCAGCCAACGAAGAACCCCAATTAGAGCAGCGGGAGTCAATGCTCCCTCAGCTGGCAGTGAATGATATGATAGAGAAGTCTGCAAAAGAATTCCAACAGCCCTTAGAACCCATCGATGAACAGTGGACTCAATCTCAGAACAGCACACTCTACAATATTTTGGAAAATTCAATTGAAGAAGATCTTCTTTGTTCTTTTGGAACGCTACCCACTCTGGACCAACAGATTATTTTAGAAAGATTAGACTTCATACAAAACAGACTACAAAACATAAGAGATGATGAGGTTCCCCGCTCTGCAGGGAACAACAAAGAGTCTATGACCCTTTCTTCACTGAGTCCTTAGGCGAAGCCTACCCTAACGATCCCTAAAGGCTTAAAGACCAGCCTGACAACTCCTAATCCCCAGGAGTTATTGACTGACTCAAGCTTTACAACCACGGAAGCCGTATACTCTGCCTCAAAGTCCATTCCCCAAAATGATTGCATATTCGATGATCCTTCTAATTCTCTGAATTACATAACTGAGCTGGATTGACTAAGTACTTATATTCCCCCTGGTTCCTTAAGCTTGGTCTCTTGGAATATAGCGGGGTGGAGAAACAAAATGCATGACATGGATTTTATAAATTTTTTAACCTCTTTTGATTGTCTTCTTTTGCAGGAAACTTGGCCAGCAAACCTTTTTAATTTAAATGGTTTTAGAAATTTTATTCTTCCAGCCTATAAACTTTTTAGCAAGGGCCGTCACAGGGCTGGATTAGCAACTTTAGTGAATGCTAATCTTGATGCACAGATTTTATTGTTAGATTCATGTCCCCCTATAGCTCAAGCACTTAGGCTGGTATTACCGTCTATAAATCTTATTATTGTTAATGTTTATCTACCACAGGCTGCAGAAGGTGGTGACTATATTGCCAATTGGGACAAGTTTTTTAACTACATTTTGTTCTTAACCAAAAAGTTTCCTGCAGATCAACTTTTTTTGGCTGGTGATTTTAACGCTAGAATTGGAAATAGTATCTGTGACTGGTTTTCAAAGTTAGGCTTCGATGATGAAGAGCTTTTACCGCCAATTATCTGCTTACCCCTCTCATCTAGTGATGCAGCTTTTAATACCGCAGGGAGGAAGATGTTAGACCTTTGCATAATGCACAATATGATAATCCTGAATGGTTTAAGCTGCTTCCCAAAGGGGTGCACTTTTAGCTCCACAAGGGGTCAAAGTATTATAGATTATATGCTCTGCGCATATAGCCTATTGCCCAATATTTCCTATTTTACTATCGAATCTCGCATCGAAAGTGACCATCTGCCTTTGACTATAGTTTTAAAATGTAACTCATGAAACCTTGCACGCATATCGCCTTATGACAGTCATGCCTCCGATAATATCTTTAAAAGAATTAGATGGTCTGTAGCTTTAGAAAAGGATTTCCATGTTTTACTTGGATCTGAACCAATGATCAGCTTGCGAGTGGATTTAACTAACTCAACTTCAGTTGAAGATGCTCTTTCTATCTTCTCTTGCTTAATTAGCAAATGTAGTCTAAAAGCTAAACCTGCTGAGGTAGCTGTCTCAAAATCTTCCACTTGGTTTGATCTGGAATGCCATATCCGGAAAAAGGAATTGAGATGCATATTTAAAGAATTATGCCAGGCTGGGGACTTTAGTAAATATAATGAATTCTTAAAACATAAGGAAAGCTTCCAAGACCTTATCATTAAGAAAAAAAAAATATTTTTTCAGGGTAAATGGGACCAATTGTATAGGGCTATCAAATGTAAGGATAGTAAATCTTTCTGGAAACTTAATTTGAGCAATTCCAGTGATAACTCCTCTTTTGCCACCCCTGCTATTACATCTCAGCAATGGGTGGCATACTTCTCAACACTGTATGATGCCCCTGTAGCTCCCTACAATGAGGAAGATGATTCCACTGCCTTAGATTTACCACCATGGCCTCCGGTGAGCACAGATGAAATCATTGAATTAATTGTTGATCTAAAATTGGGAAAATCGCCTGGCCCGGACGGGCTCCCAGCTGAACTACTTAAAAATCATGTTGATTGGTGGGCCCAGCCGTTGGCTTCCTTATTTACGCTCATTGATCATTATGGCAAAATTCCCAATACTTGCCTCAATTCAATAATAATTCCAATTTACAAAAAAGGTGGGTTTGACCAGCCCGGTAATTTTCATCCAGTCTTTTATCTATTTTAGGCAAGCTTTACACTAAACATCTTGAACACCGTCTACTAGATTGGATGTATACAAATGAAGTAATCGGGCCTGAACAGATAGGCTTCTGCAAAGGAAATTCTGCGATTGACCACTGTCTCACATTGAACTTCCTAACTGAAAAATACCTGACCGTAGGAAGGAAAAAGCTTTTTGTAGCATTTATAGATCTTAAAAGTGCTTTTGACTCAATTCCGAGGGATGTACTATGGTCTAAACTGAAGAAACAAGGAATAGACCTGAGGTTGCTGTTCCTGCTAAAGAAACTACATACACATACCTCTTGCCAAGTTAAATATTCAACTAAGGGTCATTTAACAGAGAGAATACCTACGCAGAAGGGAGTTAAGCAGGGCTGTGTCCTTGCTCCTCACCTTTTTAATCTTTTCTTGAATGACTTGCCCCACTCCCTTAGTTCAGTTAATGGTCACCCCCCGTGTCTTGGAGGTCTCCCTACTCCATTGTTACTTTACGCCGATGATACTACAGTTCTTTCCTGCTCGAGGGTGAGCTTACGAAGATATCTGGCGGCATTTTATAATTATTGTCAAAGTAACTCACTTACTATTAATTTTTCCAAATCAAAGGTAATAATATTTGCTAAAAGATGGCATCTGGCGAGATGGTCTATGGGCAGTATAGAAATTGAACAAGTCAAAACTTTTAAATACCTTGGCATTACTTTTAGTTATAATCTTTCTTGGGTAACTCATTGTAATAAGTCAATTCACTTAGCCAATTGTTCCGCCGCCCAGATCAAACAGTTCTATTTTACAAGAGGCAATCAATTTGTACCAGCAGCAATTAGGATATTTAAAGCCAAATCTCTCTCTCAAATACTTTATGGTATTCCTCTTTGGTTGAGAGCTTTTAACACTAAAGTGGAAGGTATACAGGCTTCCTTTCTGAGGCAGCTCTTAGGGGCTCCTAATTGCGTCTCTTATCCCATAATCTGCCTACAAACGGGTCAAAGTTTAATTGAAACTAAAGCCTGGATTTTAACAATTAAATATTGGCTCAGAATCTTATATAGAGCAGCTCCTCGAAGTCTGCTATCATATCTCAAAAAAGATAAATACATCTCGCTGTGGTCGCGACATATTATATCCAAGCTTAAACAGATTGGGATTGCAATTGAGGACCTATACCTTTCAGATGAAAGCTTTGTATTTAGCACTATTAAACAGAGACTTTTGGATTTAGAATACCACAAATTCAGACCAGCCCAACCTCGTGTATGCTCCCCTGCCATGCTTGGTATAGAAAATCAATTGAGCAAGATGGCGCATTATTTCAACGATCTTGTGTTACCTTCCCAGCGAAGGGCCTTTTTCTTGGCTAGAGTGAATGCTTTTCCTTCTAAGGTGCTCCTTGGAAGGTATAAACGCATTCCCATCCATGACAGGCTCTGTCTTTGTGGCAGCCCAGATACAATCTATCATATCATTTTTGATTGTTATTTATTTGTGTCTCTTCGACATGATTTGCTTCTAAGACCTTTGCAGGGCAAATATCTTCTGAACGATGTGGATCCTGTGTCATCCTGCCGGTATTTGCTCTGTGATGCTATACCTGAGATTACCCAAATTGTTGCTAAGTTCCTGGAGGAAGTGTTCAAAAGGAAATGTAACCAAACTCTTCTTAAGTATTGTTTTCCTGCTGTCATCCTTATGATATGCTAATTCCTTGTATTTTAATGTTTGCAATGCCAATAAAGGTTTGAATTTTGAACAACCACTATGTAGGACAGACAGGCAGAAGACTAGCAAAGTGCATCCATGAACACCAACCAGCAGCCAGAAGACACAATGAAAACTCCTTAATCTCACAACACATGGACAGACTTAACCATAGTTTCAGCTGGGAAACTGTCAGCATCATAGACCAAGCTAAATTCAAAAATGTGAGGGAATTCCTGGAAGCTTGGTATTCAGACAAGGCAGCCATCAACAGGCACATAGAGATAAACAACATCTACACACTATTCAAAAGAGCCAAAAAAAAAGGAAAACAAAAGACCAGAACATCTCCTCACCAGCAATCATCACCCAGATAAGCAGAGATTAACACCAAGATTATCACCAGACATACAATCAAGCAGTAAACAATACCCTAATCAAGGAACTACCAGAGGGGGGAAAAACAAAAAAAACAAAACCCACACCTCCATTAACACTGGCAAGTCATCCCACTGTATATAAACAGAGAGCAAACCCCATTCCATTCTAGCACTGAAGATGTTACCTAGCCGAGTAATGAAATTTTTGCAAGAAAACAACCAAGCTCAGAGAACTCCATGGACTCCACAGTTCAACCCTGAGCTACACATATTCTCTTCTATTGGTAGAACAATCAATGCAACTGCCTAGAGTAGTTTCCCTTAAACTCAGCAACCTCCAGAAATGTGGATTTCAACTCCCAGAATTCCCCAGCTAGTACTTCTATTACTTAGAATTGTGGGAATTGAAGTCTATGCATAGGAGAGGTTGGCTAGAATTGTGGGACTAAAGCGTATTCAACTAACCGAATACTTCGAATACGAAAAAAAGCCAGTACTGTAATTGCTATTCAAGCAATAATACAACCATGAGAGATCATTCTGAACTGAATAACATTTAAATGCCTATTTACAACTCTAGTTTGTTATGGGCTCATACAAATGATTTTTCTTCCTTTTTCCCTCTACTCTCCTTCTTAGTTTAGTTTGCAGTACTAATGACAGAGTGTGCCTCCATCTCTCTCTCTCTTTTGTTAACCTGATATGCACTGCTTCAAAATATAATTGCCTAACAAATGGTATAAAAGTA
This sequence comes from Python bivittatus, assembly GCF_059951505.1. Taxonomy (NCBI): domain Eukaryota; kingdom Metazoa; phylum Chordata; class Lepidosauria; order Squamata; family Pythonidae; genus Python; species Python bivittatus. The sequence continues at coordinate 29,747,530 of NW_028277034.1, forward strand.
TAGTAAATGAAATAAAACTCCTGTCTGATAAATAAGAAACAATACCTGAAATCTTATCTAAATAAGCCTATCTAAATATCTATCTGAAAAAGCTGGTTGGGAACTTTGGACCTGGGACTGTTAAAAGAATGTTCCCGGTTACATTCTCCTAGCATGCTCCCACTCTCTTCAAGATCCACATTAAGGCATCTCAAATGAGGTTTATAGATTCTTCCCTTATGTGAACTGCTATTATCCATGAGCCACTGAAACACAGAATATAAATTCTTTTGGCACTTTTTTCGTGAAGATAAGGGCACAACGTTTAATAGCTACTTTATTTAAAGAAAAGCTATGATCAGAAAGTAATATGTAGTAGAGGCTTTAAAAAAAAAGTAAAACTGTTGATCAGACATTAACATTATATACATGCTGAATGTTTTCATTCTCTACACTTTTGCAAGTCTTCTGCATCTCCTGCTGTACATTCTTCTAAAGAAAAAGTGATAAAGAGAAAAGAGAAGATAGATTTAAACATTTTTAAAAGGGTTAGTCCCCCCTAAGCTGCCACAACATATCCGGTGTCCCAGGGAGCACAACCCAGCAACCAATATGTTATGCTGCGTGGCGGAAGATTAGCTACAGCATGCCTAATGCAGAACACTGTTGTAAAACCAGCTGCAGAGCATCCAGCTATGTCCTAGGCGCGCTCCAGGCTGCTACCATTTCATTAACACTTCAAAGCCAGAACACTCTTACAAACTATACGCATTTTCCCTGACTGTAAATACAATGCTTCTATATGGCTAAATCTGATCATCCCACAGAGTTTATAACATAGATGCATGCCTAGCTGTTGCTCCTGCTTCCTGTTGGTATTTCCATCTGCCTAGCTCCTTTCAAGCCTTCTATTTTGAGTGAGAGTTGGCACAATTGCTAGGAGCACAATTTGTTGGAAAAACCATGCAGCTGGAGCAGAAAATGGAAATGATTTGAGCTTCCAGCCCATTGTCATAAAACCTTATTTCAGACTTCCTTCTAATCCCATGCAGTGCAGGCTACAATGAGCCACAGCCAGAGGGCAGGCCCTCTGTAGAAAATTGCCTGCAAAACAAACAATTCTAAACCTAAATCTTTTGTCTTATATAGAATATATGACAAAAGTATGCTACAGATCATGATTGTTATTCTTATTAAAACAGAAATAACTGTAGATGTTTCTTACGTAACAGATTTCTCCATCAACCTTAACTAACCATAGCAGACTGGGAATTCTCGTATGTGTGGGGAAAGGCTATATGCATGCATTACTTCAACTATATCCAATAAACCTAAGTTTTCCTTAGATTCTTTGTCCTAGCAAAGGTTTCCATGAAAGGAGAAGGAGAAAACTGTCACTAATTCTCCCTTTCCTACATAGCTCTTGACCTTCTATTCTAGAGTTGGGAATTTCTGAAAAGAATTAAGACAGAAAAAAAATAGAGACTTAGGAAATATTGTTTCTCATTACCATGGTCAGCTCAGAAATGCCTTCACAGCACTGGCTATCTAAAAAGGTGCTTTATCTAACATTATGACTTCTGGCATTTCTCCTGGTCAAATAGCTTCTTCTAATGAAGCGCACATTATCTGTGGGCATCCATTCACATGTCACAGACAGAGAAAATTCCACATGTTTAAAATCATATGGAGATTCAATTGCATTTCTTGGCAATTCAACCTTACTAAATTTGATAGCAATATTAACAGGGAACACACATGATCATCTCTTTCCTTACTCTAAGTCATATTTTTATCTGAGACTTGTCAACCGAAATTTCAACTCTCAGTTATTTCTGAATTTAAAGTTATTATAGAAAGTTCTTAAAATAAGAAGTATTTACATCACTGTGTCCAGTTTCATTTGAATTACAAATATAAGACATTTCAAACATTGGTTTGAAAGTGCTTGAGAGACCTTTGGGAAGAGGGGTTCATAATTATATTTTTGTGTGAAACAAACTTCAAGACATTGTAACCCAGATTATAAAGAAGTAATGTGGAGTTTCAGAGGATCTGGAGAAGCTTGGAGAAACAGGAAGTCTGGGACAAAGAACTGGTTGCAGCATCTATAGTCTCACTTTTATGAAGATTTCTAAAGCCATTTTAGCTGTAGAAATGTTATGCATTCCCATTATAATTCATAACTGTAATGGAACCAGTTCAAGTAGGAGATGCCAAAAATTGGTTGGCAGACTGGACTGTAAGGATAAAAGGGACCTCACTTATCTTTTCTTCCTATAAACTGGTAGAATATAGTTAATGGAGAACAAAACCTGATAAAGGTTTCTTCAAAAGGCTAATGATGGCTGTATTATTTTTCTCTGTCCCCACTGCAGGTTGATAAAATGATAGTTGAATGATCAGATGGTAGACTGCTACAATGTCCAAATCCAAGTACTAATTAAAATAAGCCCCATTCCCACATCCTTAGTAATTCTGAAGGTAGAATATTTGAGGCAAGCATAGGGGAAAGTGGAAGTTGCAATGGAACTGAAAATTTCTGAAATATAACTTTCTTCCTTTTTGAAAAAATGCCATGGGAGTTTGATAATTTCAGTGCTTCTCTGTATCTCTGGTGGAAGATTGGTTTCACCACACTGTGTTACAAGAAAATATATGTCTTTAAGTTAAAGTTTCCAAGCACCTCTCAGATGAGACATTCTGCAAATTCCTTTAGATGCAGCTCACTCACTAACTACCACACTAGGAGGCACTTGGGTAATTAACTTAAAAAGAATACTAATCTGTTTTCTCAAATGCTGGAGGGTCTAACATAAGATTCATTCTATCTTTAAAGAAGAAACTAAGCTGTCACTGACATTCATAACGAAAGGAACTCCCCCACTTCCAGGATTACCAAAATAATCTAGTAAGAATTCCCACTGCCTATATATTTGAATGATGCTTCTGAAAGCACTGCAATCAATAATAATACAGAGATAGGTTCCCATGGGAGATATCCAGCAGATATCGACATGAGAGTTCCAAACTGCGCCCTCAAGATATGTTGGAATTATAATTCCCCAACATTTTACATCCCCCTACATTGTATGTAGACAAGCACTACATACAGGAAAACTTTCCTTTTTAAAGCTCAGTAAGCAAGGCTATAGTATTCTATAGGGTTTAATAAAACCTTATATGGCTTTGCATGAAGGTATCTTCAGAACTGTCTCCTCCAACCAGAACTGACCCACCAAATACATGTATCACAGAAGAAACTCCTAGTAATCCCATATTTTGTGAGACAAGGGTTGCTGAAGACAAAAGTTTTTCCATCACAAGATGATTGGTGTATCATGAGAGTAGGGTTTAATTATGGAAGTTTTAGTGTTTATATTTAATGTGGATGTTTTAGTATTTTATATTGTTATATGTACTGTGAACATGTTAACTGTTATAAGTTGCCATGAATCAAAATAAAATGTATGACATACAAATCTAAGAAAAAAAGAAAATTTAACCTATTTTGAAATAGTATGGCAGGTTCAACCCTTCCAATATGTCTCAGGAGAAAGCTGAAATTAGCTAGATATCTTTTTAGATGCTTGGAAGTAACCTACATGGGCCCAAATCCCATAACTGGTCGCAAACACTATTAAAAACTCCAACCAACCATTTTTTCCAGCTGTAATTCTTCCTTGTAGAAATAATGCTGAAACAGAATCTCCAATTCAGAGTGCACACTAACCAAACTTATCTTGATTTGTTTACTAATCACACAAGCAACAAAATAACTGAAGTGAACTGGCTTCATGTTCCAGCTGCATGTATCAGCATATAATATGATCATAAACTAGGATTCTATACACTTATGGCTTGTAACATTGTGAGAACATAGTTTTATATCTTTATTATGCAGACAGCAATACACAACTATCTTTCAATCTGAACTTCTTCTAAATACCTTCAAACAGTGGACAAAATGGAAGGAAATGGTTGTCCTTGAAGTCTAAGGGAGATGGAAGTATATGCATTATATATAAATTATCTGTAGAACAGACTCAAAATAAAGCAGTGTGTGTGTGTGTGTGTGTGTGTGTGTGTATGTATGTATGTATGCATGCATGCATGCATGCATGCTGGGGACTAAATTTAAAATATAACTATACTGTTTTCTTGATAAACATATAATTCTTCTCTGCAATAGAGTTTGGCAAAAATAGTTCAGAAATCCCAAATACTGACTTAATAGGCTAGAAAGCTGATTAATAAAATGTTACAGCTTATATGATACTGATGTACAGTATCTTTATGAACCTACTGTAAACTTCTGGTGTGAAATAATGCTTTAGTTGAAATGCATATATCTGAACTATATTATTTATCTGAATTCAACATTCGTTGGGCCAACCTCAATCGTTTGATTCTAGTTACAGAAATAATAAACAGTGTGTCATAACACAGGCTCCATCAAAATACACACATACATACACACACTTAATAAAGTATCACAAGCTAGAAAGCACAATTTATAAAGAAAATTTTAATTAATTTCACACATCTTTAAAAGTTAAAACAAACATTATTTCCCCAATACAAACATAACTTCCTATTCTGAATTCAAAGGAGGCACTATTCCAAGGCCGGTTCCAGTTGGTGTTCTCCTATTTAACCCCTACTGAAACTTCTGGGTGACATCATCCATCAGCATGTGATTAATATTATCCCATGCTGATGATACTCAATTGTACATCTCGTCCCTGGCTTTTCCAATGCCTGCACTTCAGCTCAACCCTGACAAGACTGAATCACCCCAGAATCACCCCAGTTCTAGTGATTTTCCATCATTAAGCATCATTAAGTTACAGTCCCCCACTCAGAGTCAGGGTGTAAGCTGGAGGTTCTCTTGGACTCGTGGCTCCTTTTCTTGGCTGGTTGGCAGCTGTGGACAGCAGAACCTTTGCACAAATAGATCTTGTGCACCAGTTGCACCAATTCCTGGATTGGGAGGCACTACCCACTGTGACCCACACTTAGTCACCTCCCGAATGGAGTATTGCAACATACTCTACATGAGGCTGCCCTTGAAGAGCATTCAGAAGCTTCAACTGGTCCAGAATGTAGTGGCCCATATGGTTTTGGGTACACCGGTACACCCAAATGACAGTGTAGCAGTCTGTGTTTTTATTGAGAATTGATGCAGTTTTAGCTGATTTTTTATTTAATATAATTCTTTGTTTTTGTTTGTTCACCACACCAGAGTTTATTAGATAGACGGGGAGTCATATAAATTAGATAAATAAAGACACAATTCCAACTTCAGTCAAGCTTATAATCAGATCTCCAAATTAGTTTCCTTTTCAGGTCTTTTCACTTCCCTTTCTCTTCCATTAGTTCTGGTTCTTCTGTTTATCATCTCCCATAACTCCCAGATATAGATATAGATATAATTCTTCTCTTTCCCAGAAGCTCTTTCTCCAAATCTCCAACTGTTCCTAGTCTGCTCCCATTGCAAGGTCAAAATAGTTCCTTCTTCATTTCTCAGGTAATCAGCTTCTTTCCTCTATGCATTCTGCATCTAATGCTGGAGATGGAGAATCAGTAATTTTCCATATGTTGCTCAACTACAATTCCCAGCATCCTTCACAATTAGCCAGACCCTTTTTAAATATACAATTGTAACTAGAGGTCCAGGGAAGTCTGTTCTGTTTCCCAGTAAAAGATGAAATGCACTCTGTTACAGCATCCAAATCAGAGCAGATTTGCCATGTTGTACTGCAAACAGGTCACCGACGACGGATTTTGGAAATCATATTTCATCACATGAATCATTTCAACGCAATGATACGTGTATGTATGTTTGTTTGTATACTATTTATAAACCACTATCACTCAGACTCTAGGGTGGCAGTAGCTTATACAATTAAAACAGAAACATTCCCCGTTCCCCCCCTACACACTCACTCCTCACCCTACATAGCCACTCAAAATTTTCAAGCCTACCTGCTTAAACAGAGAGAAATCACTAATATCAATGGGAAGAACATAGGAACGTGCCTGTGTTCTGTTACACGTATCAAACAAGAATAATTCTGCACAGTTCTGTGGTTACCAAATTCCAGAACTGCTTACAGCAAAGAATATACACAAGGAATCTCAACACATATATGATATTAATTATAAGCCAGACACTACTTCTGCCAGCTCAGGCAGAGGGAGACCATGAGACCAAAGACCAAACAAAAATCTACTTCTGGATCATTAAATAATTATGTATTTAATTGTGGATCATCAAAAATGTTCTTAAATCAACAATTTTTTTTCTTTATTATTATTACTACTTCCTTTTTTTCTTTTTTTCCCCTACTTTTCAGGTATTCTAATTTTTGTTAAATCACTTCATCTATCTCTTATTTCCTTTTATCAACATATGTATACACACACAAAGTAACAATACAATGGAGATCTTAATATTAAGCAACTAGTTCAAGACCAAAACTATTATTATACAACTAATATTTAGATGTGAATTGCAGCAGTTCTTTTTTATGTGATTCTTAACTTTGGATGAAAAGTCAAATAATGACTTTTGTCTGTAATATGTTTGTAATATTGATATCCTAAATGGCAATGAATACTTAGGAATTTTTAGTTTTCTATTTTTATTTTCAATACTTTAAGTTTTCTTGCAGTATTAGAAGTTCCATTTGATACAAGTACTCAGTACAAAATCCAAGACCTAGGATTCTTTAATTCTAAGGGTCTTTTTTAATCAGACTCCAACTACCGCATTTGAGGGGGTTAGAAAACAATGAAATAGAACCTGTTACCCTGAAATCCACCCACATCAGCATTAAGCAATGGTGTAGGACAATCTGTCAGAAAAACCCAACATCACATTTAACATAGGCACATTTTTAATACTTTCCCACTAGAAACCTGCTCTAAAAATAATACCTCTTTTCGCCAATCAGATCATGCATCAAAACTATTAAGTAACCTGGCTTACAATTTTCTTACAATTTGATAAGATAATTAATGGTTTAAATAAACAGTATTTTATGCTAATTATAATTGTTTACAATGATCTCTATGCCAATAAGACTCATTTTTCAGTTAACAAATTTGTTACTTTACTCCACAAGATGAAATGAACAGCTTAAAAGTTAGGAGCTCACATCCATGAAAGCCAATGCGGATTTGCCAATTAGTTTTATGACACACTACCACATTGTAAATTGTGGATCACAGAGTTCAAGAAATTTTAAGACACTGAGTATTCCATTAGTCAAGAAGAGGTACAGAGCAGTATTAGCAGAGAAGCAGCATGCTCTATGCAACTATTCAAAGCTATTTTTTTGTTTTTCTGCCCAGTGTTAAGATACTAAAGTTTTTAAATTCTTTCCATTCTAGCCTTTTTTTAAAAAATGCTACTTTGGTGGAGTCCTGAGGCAGAAAATTAAAAAAAAAAAAAAGTGGCATAAATAGGTTCTCCCTATGCTAATACATTACAACAAACGAATGTAGAAACAAAACAAAAAAGAATTTAAAAAAACATACAACCTTTATCACAGAAAGTCATTCTCAACTAATCTGACAGTCCTATTTCCAACATGTTATTTGCCAGTCATTCTCATTCACTGCAATGAGGTTTTGCTAATTACACAAAAGATGGAGACTGAAAAGCTGTAAGTACTGAAAGAATTAAAGGCATAGAAAACAGCTAGAAAGTTAGTTCACACAATTACGATGTCTTCAAGAAATAAGGCATGGAGCTTTTTTCTGTAAAGCCATATTTCTTAAACCTTTCCTTCCCACTGTCACATTCCAAATATGTTGGTTACAATTCCCATAATTTTTAGTCAATAGCTATATTGGTGAAGAATTATGCGTAGTATAGTACTTCTACTATTTATTATTTAATTGTAATAACACTCTTTTTTCCAAATTCAGAGCAGTCTAAAAAATACTAAAATAACCTTCAATAAAGAGAGAATAATAAAACTATTATAAACAAATAGCAATATAAATACAACCTCTGAAACAATGTTTATTTTAAAAAAAGCAATCTGAACAGTCTGATCATTGAACAGTTATCCTGCAAACCGACAACAGCCTGTCTGAGTTGAGAAAACTTTTGGAAGTCAGAAAAATGTTGAACGCTTCTGGTAAAGTCAAGTTCAAATTATTTTGCACATTCCAATACAAATGAGACAATCCATGGAGGAGTCTAGTTCAGTTATTTATTTAACGTAATAACCCCATTTTTCACACCATGACATCACTGGAAGGAAAATGAAGCTGGTCTGTATTTACTAAGGAACTAAGAATCAAAGATTCAGCATAGTTTTCAATCTTTTTACACCAGTTCATAACAATAAGCATAGTTGTGCGCACAAACACAGACACACACACACACATAAACTGCCACCAGTAATACAAAAGCAAGTACTCATTCAGAGGAGCTGTTAATTGTAAAACCAAAGAATTGAAAATTCTGAATAAGAAGGTATTTCAGGGAGCCAGTCTCAACAGAAGCAAGTACATGGGAGTCCCAATAATTCACTAAATGCTCATATTAATATAATTCATTTGCAATCACATCAAACTAGAACTGAAAATCAATGATTCTATACTGTCTTATTTAAGTAATCTGGGTACATAAATAAAAAAATTCAAATTCTATTAATTTTTTTCTGAGTTTAGTTCTCAAGAAAGCTCCAGAACACTATATATCTAAGTAGTATCTTCCATCCTAGGAGTTATGCACTCCTTAAGCCTGATATAATATTTCTGAAATCTACATAAATTACGTTAATTAAGTTATTCACTTGATTGAACAGAAAACATTTTGCAAAATTCCCTACTACCAACAATTCAAGCTTAAATTGTTTTCTGTTTTTAAACTAAAGAACATAAATTGCTTACCATGTGAAGTCAGGGGACAAAGAATAACTATTACTAAGGGTAGGGCTCATTCATAGGATTAAATTGGCATTCTACATCTGAAGATTTTATGTGTTGCTACTGTTGCTTTCAGGAGCAGTATCACAGACTGGAAATGTTGTCAAGATGTCACTGGGCGCCTGAAAAATATACCTAGAATCTGAAAACTGTGAACCTACAATTGCAGCAGGATTATTTAAAATGGGACCATGAGCTGATGGAGGGGGAAGGAATTACTGGATCCCCAGCAAATTGGATACTTCCACCCAATTATACTCATATAAAAGGGGTAGAAAATTGGCACCTTCCAAACATTTAAAATTACAACTCGTACAACATTGCCCCTGTCCATGCTAGCTTTGGAGAATATGGAAATCCAATATATCTGGAAAACTCTAGGTTACCTAAATATATAAACTTATGTAAGATCAGGTTATAATATAAACTTATATAAGATCAGGTTTTCTAGCATCCCTTATGAAAAGGGAGCAAAAGTGTCTATTGTCATCAAACTGAAGAGATCCAAGGAGCTATCACTCAGACACTCCCCATAGCTCCTGGAACTTCTTTCTCTTGGACAAGTTAACTCCTGATCCAAGCTTATTTTTCAGAATAGATCCACAATGAATTGCAAGAAAAATTACATGTAGTAATCCATAGCATCCAAAAATGCTCCTAAAGTTACTGGGGAGTTTCAATATATGGCTTCCAATAACTCTGATTCATTTCAGCCATCAGCACAGATTATTTGTAAGAAGTAAGGAATAAGAAGTAGAGATTGAAGAGAGATTCCAGAAAATGAATTTTCCTATGTACCATTTTACCTTTCCCAATGAAATTTTCCTTCCTGTGCAGTGGTATTGACAAACATGCTGTCTAATGCTTTCCATACATTTGTCCCATCAAACTATCCTACATTAATTGTCATTAATTTGTGTTGATGCGTAGTGACCACACCTAAGTAAAGAAAAAACACTATTCAACAGTCTACTTTATTTCATTCTTTCTCCTCTCTCTTCTCCGTTTAAATCCTGAGTAACAGCATGACTGGGAACCTGCTGTGTCTTCAAAGACAGGAAACAAACTGTACTTTTGTAAAGAAGATCACACATATCCTAGAGGTAGCAACCTCATGTTTGTCCAGGATATCATCTAACCCTAGTTTAAAAAAAAAAGAACTAAAAGAACTATGCAGAATTAGGCAATGAAGCAATCATGCAATTAATTTACCATGAGTCAAGGTTGGCTAGAAATGTAATTTGACAGTACATTCATATTAATGTTTCACTACTTGCAGAATCCAAGATTCTTGCCATGCCAACATGATTATATAGAACAAATTTTCATAACAATTCCTGATGACAAATTATGATATGAAAAAATATGAAGTGTCTGATTAGTTTTAGGACCAGAATCTGCACTGCATCTAACCACCTTTCTCCAATGGTTGCAATCTATCCAGTAAGATCTATCAGGATCATCCTGCTCTGGATCCCACCTGTGAAATATAATCTTGAAGGAATCTCCAAGGCATGACTTCTCTGAGGCTACCCCTGACCTGTAGAATAGCATCCCCCTGGAAATTCATGAACAAGTATACAGACTCTGAACTTTTCTAGGATTCCTAGGGCAGAGTATTTTGTAACTCCAGTGGCTTTTTAAAAATTGTATTGTTGTTCCCTGATGTGGGCATATATATGAATTCTGGCGTACGTGATCCTCTTGATTTCTAACCAGAAAGGCAGAAATATTTCTAAAAATAGATTTGAACAAAACATTTTGCCTGTCAATAAGCCCGTTCCAGGCAAAAACAACTTATTGCTCATAAATTCTTGCACTGAATTCTCCTAGGCAATCAATTTATAAACATAACCTTCAAATGACCACTTGTAAAATGAAAATCAACAGTCATGAAAATCTTTTAGAACTCTCAATTATTAGTGAACTACTGATGCAAAAAGAAAAAAAAGAGGTAAAGAAAAATTATAAATTTACAATTATTAAATGAGAATTAAGAACCTATTCTAATAGATACATTTTCTTAAACACTTTGAACCATAACAGGGTTTCTGTTTCAAAGATTTATTATTGTACAGTGTAATAAAGTCTTACAATGCCTTACTGGGGCATACCTTTTTAAAGTTGCTTGATTTTAGCAACCTTTTAGCAAACACCCTACCCAGCTGATACAATGCAAAACACCTTTGTTATTTAAAGTAATACTTTAAAATTTGTGTAAATAAGCTCATACTCCTGGTGTGATCCCAGTATAACAAAAAGAAGCACTTACTGCCATTGTCATCAGAATCTTCACTGCTGCTGGGAAGTCGACCTCGTTTCATGATCTTCCTGAGTAACAGCAGGCAGCCTGTGAAGCGATGCAACAGAAGTTAATCCACAACAACAGTCATCAGGTTTGGTATCAAAGAGCATTCCAGGACTGAATACTCACAAATGAAAGCAAACGAAATTAATCAGTACAAATATAAGCAAAAAATATCCTGGAGCTATTTACATGAATCATCCAGGATGGCCCAAAAAAAGAAATTTAAGGATAAGGGACAGAAATCTCAAGTCTTTAGGTTACTGTACCTAAGTATTTTTGATGCCTTTAATAGTGGTCAATTCACAGGGTTTTCAACAGAGCATCAACAATCTTGCCTCTATATGGCATATACATATATTGGTCAACATTTCATAGGTCTCAGACTTAAAAGAATGCAAGATTAATAATCAAAGAAAACACATCTCTACTTAAACATACACTAGAGACAAATCAGTTCCCGTGTTCATGAATGAGCTCTTTTTATGATGTAGGAACAAAAACTATAGCATCACCTCAGATTCAGGAACAATAGGAACCCAGGTGGTCTGCAATCCATGGGTTCGATGACATCCTGGAGGAAAAGACCCTTCCCCTACTACTGCTTTTCACAGAAGCAGATATTTCTATGCAGATAAAGTCAGAGAATGATCACTGCCTGTCTTTCCCCATATTCCAAAAAGACGAAGGGAACAATAACTTGCAGGGAGGAAAAAAAAATGTCCTCAATACCCAGAAACGCAGTAAGTCTGTGTGTTTGGCATGGTGGTGGACTAGACAGTCTTTCTCTGTAAGGGAGTTCTCCAAAGTAATCCACAGCATGTTGAAACTATGGAGAAAAGGCTGGGAACTTCCACAGGCTAAACATATGCCACAGGTCTCTTGATTCAGCCGGCCAGCTTCTTTCTATCCACTAAGATTCACTGGCTGTAGCAACTGTTTAAAAAGCCCCAACTGTGCCACTGGAAGCTTTTAAAATGCCTCATTGTGGCAAAGAAGGAATAGAATAAAGGAAGAACTCTCCTTATGTATGTGCAACAAAATAAATAAATAAATCAGGATCATAACCTACCTTATTCAATCAAGAAAAAATTGAAAAACAAAGAGAGCCTGTGACAAATCTCACAGGGCTTGTTAAAAATGACCAAAAAAAAAAAATAAAAATCCACATCTGCCTAGTATCTGCTAACATCAGCACATTTAAAGTGACTAGGAGAGTCAGCTCTTTGAGGATAAAAACTTCTCTGTCCTAGCAGATGCCTCCAGCAGAGCTAATGCTCCAAAACATGATATTATGAAATAAATGCAGCTCTTGGCTGCAAATGGCCAATAAGAAATAACAGACCAGGAAGTGGGGATCTATAAAGCAGAAACAAGATTACACATGAAGAAAAGCATGTTCACTGTGAAATCAACTGACATGTACTCTGGGATATGCCTGAAATCTCAGCCACAGGTTTCACTTCCAGAGACAATGAGAGCCATTAGCTTCTTCTAGGTGCAGATGGAGGAATCAGTTCTCAGGCTTATTTGCTTCTAGTTTGGTGTACTAGTTACACCAAATTCTCACACAAGCAGCAACTTCTAACATGTTGCTTTCACAATAGGAACTCCAAAAACCTAAGAAACCAGACAATAATAGATCAGTTGAAAAAAGGAGAAACATGGTACAAAACAAACAAACAAGACTGGAAAGAGACAAGCATAATACACTAACTTTCAGAGAAAGGCATAAAAGCAGATCAGCCGACAAAGAAGCTTCAGTTTAATTTAATAATCCCACCATCCATGCTAATTCCTGTTCAACTATATGTATACTATATACTCAATATGCAATTAAATAATTAAGTTAAATAAGCTACGTAAGCAATAGCTATGTACACCACATAAATATATACATGGGTGTACATATATATAACTATTTCGTTAAAAGCCCCTGCCTGTGATAAGGGCATTTCAAATGTATGTTGGAAATGTGAACAACATGAAGGAATATTTTATCAAGCTTGGGGGACATGAAAAAAGCCAAAAAAAAAAAAAAAAAGGATTCAAATACATACATTGATGCAGAGGATTTTGAAGATTAATATTCAATTGAAGCCAAAACTTTTCCTTTTAGAATTGATGGATAAACTGTTAGAAAAGAGCCACGAAATATTATTTCAATATATGATTATTTCAATATATGATTACTGCGGCAAGAGTATTATATGCTGAGTTGGACAAATTGACTTCTTTGATTAGAGAAAGGTCATTATTGACATTTTCAGTGACTGGAAACCCCTTATGGACTTTTTGCGTGAGAAAGAAAAATGAGATTCTTTCTCATTCTTTCTCTCTTTTTTGCATGAGAAAGAAATGATTTGTGATTTATGGTTTTGATGACTAGAAAGAATAAGTTATAGAAAGAAGGGAATTACAATGAAATTGGAGAGGGCGGTTTGTTCAGAATTGTTTGCATAACTGCCGAGAGGGCTATGGGAAGCCATTTCTTTATATATGCTTTCTGCTTTTTTTATTTAATTTTCCTTTTCTCTATCTTCTTTTTTGTTTTCTTTTCTTTTCCTTTTCCTTTCTTTTTTCTTTTTCACACTTACTTTCCTGTATATTTTTCTTTGGATGTATTTTTATTATCTATCTAAAATCTCTTACTAAAAATTATTTTTTAAAAAAGCCCCTGCCTGTGGAGTTTTCTTGTATGTCAAGAAAAAAAAGTCTAAATGTAACTTTGTTCTTGGAATCATGTATTATATTAAAATTCAAACTCCTATAGCCAGTAATCTGAAATGGTGCAGTCCTATATCTTACTATAGTTTTGAAAGTGTACTTAAGCTCCAACACCAAATCCGGAAGCTACAGTGGGGCAAAAAAGTATTTAGTCAGCCACCAATTGTGCAAGTTCTCCCACTTAAAAAGATGAGAGAGGCCTGTAATTTTCATCATAGGTATACCTCAACTATGAGAGACAAAATGGGGAAAAAAATCCAGAAAATCACATTGTCTGATTTTTAAAGAATTTATTTGCAAATCATGGTGGAAAATAAGTATTTGGTCACCTACAAACAAGCAAGATGTCTGGCTCTCACAGACCTGTAACTACTTCTTTAAGAGGCTCCTCTGTCCTCCACTCGTTGTTACCTGCAGTAATGGCACCTGTTTGACCTTGTTATCAGTATAAAAGACACCTGTCCACAACCTCAAACAGTCACACTCCAAACTCCACTATGGCCAAGACCAAAGAGCTGTTGAAGGACACCAGAAACAAAATTGTAGACCTGCACCAGGCTGGGAAGACTGAATCTGCAATAGGCAAGCAGCTTGGTGTGAAGAAATCAACTGTGGGAGCAATAATTAGAAAATGGAAGACATACAAGACCACTGATAATCTCCCTCGATCTGGGGCTCCACGCAAGATCTCACCCCATGGGGTCAAAATGATCACAAGAATGGTGAGCAAAAATCCCAGAACCACACGGGGGGACCTAGTGAATGACCTGCAGAGAGCTGGGACCAAAGTAACAAAGGCTACCATCAGTAACACACTATACTGCCAGGGACTCAAATCCTGCAGTGCCAGATGTGTCCCCCTGCTTAAGCCAGTACATGTCCGGGCCCGTCTGAAGTTTGCTAGAGAGCATTTGGATGATCCAGAAGAGGATTGGGAGAATGTCATATGGTCAGATGAACCAAAGTAGAACGTTTTGGTCTAAACTCAACTCATCGTGCTTGGAGGAGAGAATGCTGAGTTGCATCCAAAGAACACCATACCTACTGTGAAGCATGGGGGTGGAAACATCATGCTTTGGAGCTGTTTTTCTGTAAAGGGACCAGGATGACTGATCTGTGTAAAGGAAAGAACGAATGGGGCCACATATCCTGAGATTTTGAGTGAACACCTCCTTCCATCAGCAAGGGCATTGAAGATGAAACGTGGCTGGGTTTTTCAGCATGACAATGATCCCAAACACACCGCCCGGGCAACGAAAGAGTGGCTTCGTAAGAAGCATTTCAAGGTCCTGGAGTGGCCTAGCCAGTCTCCAGATCTCAACCCCATGGAAAACCTTTGGAGGGAGTTGAAAGTCTGTGTTGCCCAGTGACAGCCCCAAAACATCACTGCTCTAGAGGAGATCTGCATGGAGGAATGGGCCAAAATACCAGCAACAGTGTGTGAAAACCTTGTGAAGACTTACAGAAAATGTTTGACCTCTGACATTGCCAACAAAGGTTATATAACAAAGTATTGAGATGAACTTTTGATATTGACCAAATACTTATTTTCCACCATGATTTGCAAATAAATTCTTTAAAAATCAGACAATGTGATTTTCTGGATTTTTTTCCCCATTTTGTCTCTCATAATTGAGGTATACCTATAGTGAAAATTACAGGCCTCTCTCATCTTTTTAAGTGGGAGAACTTGCACAATTGGTGGCTGACTAAATACTTTTTTGCCCCACTGTATATTAGAAATGCAAAAAAGTAAAAATGTAAAGCTTTATTTAAAATTTAAGAATTTGGCCACATTTACTGAGCATAAATTATGTAAGACATAGAATCAGGCTCATTTTTCATATATGGGATATTTAATTTAGAAATGAAGTGATCAAATAATAGCATATTTCCAAGATGTGGCAAAAGCTACTTATTAAATATGCCAGATTCCTATATAAAGATTTCATGATTTAATTAGATACATTATGCTATTTTATTATTTTTCCTGGAGACATCCACTGGCCCGCAAGGACTGCTAACTAAGAGTTTAAAAATATGTTTGGTACATAACTTGACCTGCAGATCTTTGTATATTAAAATAGGAATTACTTCTGAAGACTTACCTAAGCTTTGTATGACTGTGGTAGCCTTTCCACAGTGCTATACAACTATCAGTTTCTATAATAATACAATTTTAAATATAGTAAATTACTATAATATTTACAATTTACAATTACTACAATTGAATTGTGCAGCCATGATGACCACTATTAAGTTTTCAGTTAATTATTTAGCTTTCTTTCAAAATCTGGGAATTCTAACTGGAATGACAAAATGATGCTCGAGTAGTATTTTGAGCACTACTATCTGCTTCTGTGGAATAAACAAAAGAGTGTTTGTATTTTTCTTAATTCAAAATAATCATGGCTTAAGAGCAAGTTAATAAAATATTTTATCCCAAGGAAGAATCAAGAAAGATTCTGCAAAACTGTTGTAATGTTTTGGTGTACCAATAAATAATGTACCGTATTTTTCTGACTATAAGACGATACTTTTTTCTAAAATCCTTACCCTAAAAACTGAATGGCGTCTTATTCAAGGAAGTCAGCCGAGAATCGCACGGTTGCAAAACTGCCCATACTTTGTTTCTGCAGAGAGGCTTCCTCCTATTGCTAGCCTCCAATCACGAGTGAAATAGCTTGTCTCCCAAACAGACTTCCTCCAATCACGAGCCTGATGTAACTGAGGTCAGCTGATGCTGAACAAACCAATTAGAGGAAGGCTGTTTGCAGAGACAAGCTATCGGCAGTTTCACTCGTGCTTGAATGTAATCAGTTATGCAAAAGAGCCTGGAAATAGAGCTGCAGAGAGACGGTTTGGACCTCCTCCCACCGAGTGTATCAGGTAAATGTTAACTAATTACTAAATAAAAATGTGTTCTGCACTATCTTTAAAATATTTTTTAATTTTGGGTTGGAAAAGTGAGGGTCGTCTTGTACATGGGGGCGTCTTATTGTTGGAAAAATACGGTACCTAAGAATATGCCAAACACCGATGAATATGTGACTTCCAGTAAATTACTGAAAACCACATATGTTAGGACAGAAAAATAATTCAAATTTCTAAACTATGTAGTAAGATTTTAGTTATCCTACTCTTCAGCATGACTCTCATGCTGAATTCCTAAATAAAATAGCAATGGGGGAACAATATCATCAAGTCTTAAAATACAAGAACACGGAGCAATATTCATGTCATTCAGTATTCACAATAAAAACAGCCTTAAATGGGGGGGGGGGCATTGTCCTTTTGCAACAGTAAGCTTGAAAATGCTGTCAGGCTGAGTTGGCAACATATACAGACTACAAATTACAGTATTTTGTCTTTTTATTACAAGAGCAGAAAGTGACACCAAAAAACAGATCAAATCTTGGTATCACTAGTTACAGAATCTAAGGCAGCATGGATGGGAAGGCACTCAGTCTGAGATACTGATTATTTACTGTCAGCCAGAATAAGTACTAGGATAGATGGACCTACTGTAGGACAGCATTCTATGTAATTACAAACCTTCAGCTGAAGTCCAGAACTGATTTGGTATAAGGGAACTCACTTGTATCTTGACACATACGAATTGCCCTAACAGAATGAATATTGTTTCTAGAACATAAAAATCCATCTCATATCTCATCTCATTTTTTCCCAAATTTTTGAATTTGTTCCTTCATATAAGTCTTTCTCTTTGGTCAACTCATTCCAAAGTCATCTTGAGTTGACTTCCATGATATAACAATTTTATAATCTGATAAAAGAGGAATATTGATATCACAGTAGCATCCTGTAGAGCTTGATTTCTATATCATTCCTCCTCCTCCTCCAAAAAAGGTCAATTTAAGCCTTTAAATTTTTGATCACATATTCTTTAATCCAGGAATATGCCAACAGAGAAACCAGGGCCATATATGCTCACACAAAGGCCTTAGATGTACCCTCAAAAGCTTTCTGAAAATTGCTGAATTTGTAATGTGAATGATGGAAAAAGATCAACACATGGGAAATAATCACAATTAAATTTTGTTACACTGTAATGAAATATAAAATATTAAATCAAAGCCATTCTGTGTTTCAGAATGAGGCTCCTAGTATGCCATTCAGAGATCAAGTATGGGACTTGGCCCCCAAAAGTTATGTACCTCTTAGTCTGTAGTAATATAACTAAATCAACAACCTGCAAATGGTTGGCCACCAACTTCCCAATAGGATTACAAGGGAACACTGGAAAAAATGCTTGCCCTAGCCATTTAGAAATAAATCCATTAGCACAGCTATTAACTGAAATGTCCACTGATTACACTACTTTATATGAACAGTAGATTCAAACATATGTCAATGGATTAAGATTCATTTACAATAACCCTAAGTGTCCCAGAGATCATATTATTATTGTTGCTGGTCAGTCAGACAGATGTTTAAACAGGATTTAGCATTTTTATCCACTTATTGAGGCCTTCCCAAGGACCTGGGATAGGCAGATGTTGTTGCACGAGGTTGTTAAAGGTATCGTCACAGGATGTAAGCTGTTCCAAGTAAAGCTGCCTTTTGCAATTGACTGATGGTGATTTTGTCAATGCCAATGGTCTTCAAGTGGTGCTCCAGATGTTTTGGGATTGCACCCAACGCACTTATTACCTTTGCTTTCTTTTGCCACAGTCGTTCCACTTCTATTTGCAAGTCTTTATATTTTGTGATTTTTCTCCAGTTCTTCCTTTTCTATTCTGCTGTCTCCAGTATTGCAATGTCCACTATCCAGACTTTTTTTACTTTCTTATTAACAATTGTTAAGTCTGGGGTGTTGTGTGGCAGGTGCTTGTCTGTTTGAATTTGAAAGTCCCAGAGCACTTTAGCTTCTTCGTTTTCAATTACTTTGTCTGTTTTGTGGTTCCACCAGTTCTTGCTTACAGGCAAATGGTATTTCTTGCAGATATTCCAATGTACCATCGTTGCTACTTTGTCATGCCGTTGTTTGTAGTCTGTGCAATCTTCTTGCAGCAGTTAACTAAGCAGTCCACTGTTTCTTCAGCTTCTTTGCCGAGGCAGCATTTACTGTCTGTTGCTGTCTTCTCAATTCTGGCTCTATATGCATTTGTTCTTAAGGCTTGGTCTTATGCAGCCAGAACTAGCCCCTCTGTCTCTTTCTTCAACTTTCCTGCTCTTAATCATTGCCAGGCCTTGTTGTTATCTGCTTTGCCTGCAAGTTTTTTTGTGCACTGGCCATGTAATACTTTGCCTTGCCATGTCCTTTTCTATTCTTCATTTGGTCTTTCTTATAGGCCAGTTTGGTCTCTTTATTCAGTAAGCCTTCACAGTGTACTAGCTTCACTGCATCTACTTCACTGGCCTTCAAATCATCTTCTTCTTCTTCCTCTTATTATTTGATATATCAGATTCTCCCCTTTGAGATCAAAGGAAGACATCCAAGGTTGGAGGGAAATTTATGATTTCAGGTTTTCTTTCTTAATACCTTACCTGTTTCCCAAGGCCATTTCTTTCCAAGGCTGGAAAGCCCTGACACTGGGAAACTCCAAAGAGAATGCGACAGATCCAAAGCCCCATGACTCTCCATCGTGTCCTAAAGGTTGAATAAATTTGGCATGTTTCAAGAAGTAGTCTAAATGTATTTCCTAGTGGGAAAGGCAATTCAGGTGACACATCCTACTTTCCATCCTGCCAATATGCTCCAGTGGTAGGTCAGGAAGCACCGGAATTGTCCAAACCAAATAATAGGATTGTTCTTCTCCTACTGAATTAACAATGTGTTCACACACAGTAAGGCTTAGTCCTAATTATTCATTATGCAGCCTAAAACTAAAAACACACAAAATAAATTGAATCTATTTTCATTTCCCAAGGATATTAGTACACAAAGTACCAGTATATATATCATCAAGAGTCTGATAGATTGATCAACAGCAAGTGGGGAGAATGTAGCTTGAAAGCAACTACAATTATTATTTTTAATGGAAAAGAAACATTTTATATGGACATTAAATGTGTATCTCCAGGTCAAAGCTTTTATAACTTTTGTTTTCTCCTAGAGTAATTTTAATGACTTCCATAAACCCCTGGGTAAAATGGATTTATAATTCTAGTTCTGGCAAATCATTAACTATAGCAGTGTTAAAGGATGCCTCTAAAATAAACTGCATAGAACCACTAAAGGAACAGCACAAGAAGAATGCAAGAGATTCTTCACTTACAAAGCACACTATGTACTGAAGTAATATCAGCTATGCCATGTACTAACTTTCAAACATTTTGGTGGTAAGAACTGCACTTCCTGGTTGGGGCTTAACTTAAATAAAACAACTTAAAAACACAAATAAATATCCAAATGAATGCTCAATGGAAATATTTTACTCAACTCTTTGGCACTGTGAGATATTAATCTGTCAAAGAAATATATGTTTTTCTCTATCTAGTGATTAAAGTGATCACCAAAGAATGCTACTGGCTTACTTTGACTTAACCAACTATCAAAGATTTTGGCAGCAGTGAACTGGAGTACATGTATCTATCTAGCTTAATCTAGCTCTCCCCTATCAGATTTGGTGATTAATGGTGTGTGGGGAGTCATCACCTGAATCCATTTCAGCAAGAAATAACAATCCCATGTCACAACTACATGCACTAACAACATTGATTTTGCTACATAATACCATATGAAAGAAGTGGGAAGAAATGAAATGTAATGAAAGAAACGAAAGAAGCAGAAAGGAAAATCTGTACTGCTAAGGAAGAATCTTGTCATTTTAGTTCAAGCATCTATATTATTATCAGTAGAACTGGACTGAAAACTGTAGACCGAAGTCTGTAATTAATATCTACATCTTTTGTTGCTCAGCATCATGTCCCAGAGTGAAGGTTTCTCAAGGAACAAGGCATATTTTAGAATATAAAACTACTATTAATAGGGAACAGGCATACAAGCCTAGATAACCAGCACAAGATGGTGCAGGCACATATGCTTTTTTCAGATCAGCTGAGCCAAACTATAGCAATGATGATTTAACTTCAGCAAGTCTGAGTCCATGCTAGGTTGTATTTATGGCTTCCATTAAGGACACTGGAAACATATTTCATTCTAAAATGTATTTATGATTAGGTATCAGTGGTGTCCCTTAGTATCCCATGAATAAATCCAAAAATTCAACAGCCTAGCTGCTATTCTTTGTATGGTTATTTTTAATTGTTAATGTTAGTGAATATTTCAAGACATACATTCTGAAGACACAAACTCAGTATCACAATCTAATACGTAACATTCATATGAAATAATTTGTTTATTCACTATCTTAAATACAGAATTTAACTTCATTAATCTATAAATCTACTTAAGAGTTATCAGATTGTCATCTCAGGTAAGTGAAAGTGAGTATCCACTTAAAATGACTATTTTTTATTATGTTGTAGATATAACTTACATCACTTCTGCAAAATTAAATACCCAGAAAAATTAGCCTGTGAATACACTCCACTGCTTTGAGGTTCCTGAGAGTGGGACAAAGATTCCAAGAAATCCTACAAATCTATTCGTCTTCAAAGCAAGGATTCTCCTCTTGGCATTGATTTAGCTGGAGGGTTCCTATTTGAGAGATGAAAGGAATTTAACTTTCAAGTTGGATCTTAGCTTCCTTTACTAGTGATGAGTATCTCGATGCAGGATGTTAGAAGACCAGTCACAGGATTCATTCTAATGCTCTCATCTTCAGCATCTGAATCCACAGGACAATAGCCAATAAAAAGCTACATCAGTCGTACACCAGGTCACCAGTTTTTCCAATTCCACACGTGAATGGCCCTGGGCAAATGACCTTTTCAATCTCATCACTCAGTGAATGCGGTAACACCCTAAAGCACCACCACCACAGGGAAGTAGATGGATAGTACAGGAAGAATATACTTCTGTCGAGAAGAAGGCCTATGAACTGAGTTTGAGGGGCAGAGGAGCGAGGAGGCTGACCAGCCAAACGCCAGCAGCATCACCGTTACTCCTCTCTGCGTTTGAAACTGATCAAGCCCCCGCGGCGCATCCTCGTCTCTCTCCTTCCGCTCCGCCCTCTCCCCCAGCTGCACCAATCCGCGCAGCCCCGGTTGCAAATCAAACTTGGTGCTCCCGGCGGAGCTTCGCTTCCCAAATCCATCTCTCCTCGCTCAAAGCTGTAGCGCAGCCCTCCTCCTTTTCGCGTGCTTCCCTCCCCCTTGATCTCCATGTTGTAACGTCTGGGGAAGGAAGGAGGGGAGGGTTCGCGGATTGAGCGGCAGGAGCCGCGAATCTCTGAGGCCCTGTTTCTGCTCCCACCCGCACCTCGCCTGTCTCTCCTCCCACTCCTCGACAGTTCTGGAAACTGTATCACCCCGTCAGAGGAAACCATCCAGCAAGCAGTTGCAAACAAATCAACGCCCTCTGGCCCCCTCTCATTACAGAGAAGCGATGGGAGGGGGGAAAGCACGTAGAATACGACCCCCTTAATAAAGGATGCTCGGAAGGGGCTAGAAATGTAAACGCTTCTGCAGCATCTTGCAAAGATCGAAGATAGGAAGTGATAAAACCAAAGGAGATGGGCAGGCAGAAAGGCTCCGGGGTGCTTTGTCTAATTTCAACAAGAGGGTTGATGCATTTTCTTCCTCCCACCCACTTCGCTCCTCCTGGAGGCGGGAGGAGCCGAGCAGGGCCCGTTAGGTGGCAAAGATGTAGCTATTTGAAAACACCATCGCCTACACCCATTTTCTTTGCCTTGATGTGAAGAGGGGAAACGTGTTTTCACATTCCCTTCAACCGAGCTTGAGTTCCGCCCGTCCTATCCACCGTTCTTTCATTTGACCTATTTTATCTCCGCTAATAAGTAACGTCGCAAATCTGGGATTTTTAGCTCAGACCAGTCCGCTCGGGTGCACCGTTTGACGTTTCTAGTACGAAGTATTGCATAACCGTCGTGGCTACCTCTGTACGATTTCCCAAGCGGAGAGAAAGGAAGAAAAACTATCCACCAGCATCCGACGTTACCTTTGAAAAGCCCCACGGTCGTGCCTCACGACTCTACTCAGAAGCAACGGGCATCTCCGCGACTATTCATTCAGAAGGATTTGAGAGCAGATTCTGAGCCTCGGGGTGGTGAGTGCCTTGAAAAGTTTGCACCCCCACTTGCAAGTGTTTGTGGCTGCACAGCAACGGTGCAGGTATTTAAGTGTCCCCCCTCCCTCGGCGTAAAATGGGAGGAGTAAAATTGCTCAGAAAGAATGGAGAAGTTCAGGTTTTTGCTGACGCCGCGCACCTGCCTGTTGACCCGCCGGCCGGCTGATCTGCCAGCCACCCAAGATTCCTTGCCTCCGAGCGCAGCCCAGCGAAGAAACCCCGCCTACTTACGGGGGCGGAGGAGCTAACGTATGTAGCAAATGAGGCTCTTCTAAAGAGGTTCGAATCCCAGGGCAACATTCCACATTCCGTCCTTTCCCCGTATTAATCATCTGCGCCAGCAGCAGCAGCAGCAGCAGCAGCAGCGTTGAGCATCGACAATCTGCTGCCACCCAGCAGAATAGCAGTTGAACAACACGCTCCGCTGCTAAATACACCACACACCCCTTGTTTTCATGATATCCATATGCTCACACTTCCTTAACACGTGCACTTTCGGGGTCTTACAACTTGCAGCCCAACAGGCGCGGGAAAAGCATTTCGGGTTTCATAGTGCGGGTACCGGACTGCTTTGCTTTCTTAAGGATCCAGGTGCCCTCTTGCCAAAAATCCCCTAAAATGCTTGTCCCCAGAAACACAATGCCTCAGCTGCATTAAGTTCACCGCCACATTAGCAAAAAATAAAATACTTCTGGGCGGCATCCGCACCACGGCTTCCAAACAAATTTAGAACCAAATCCGATTTGTTGAGGAAAGGGACATTTGTCAGTAAAAGGTGTTTATCCCCTTTCTCCCTTCGTATCCTCCTTGCCCTTGAATTAATGCAACGGATATTCCGAACATGTGGGTGACACGGCGACAGATCCTGGCTCTCTAGCCACCCCTCCCCCTGCTTTTTAAAGCTGTCTAAAAAGGACCTGTGCTCTGCCATTGCCATCTGTCTTCCAAGTTGTTAAAACGCGCTTCACTTTCCCTTTACGGCTGATCTATCATCCAGCGTGGATGCGTTTTAGGGTGGCCCGTCCTCCTCACCCACAAAGAAAACTGTGGCAAAAGTCTCTGGATGAATTACAAAATATCCCGTAAGACTGGAAGGAAGAGCCCCAACATTATTGTCATTGTTATTCTTATTATTAATCACTCTACACCCGGGTTCATTCATCTGGTTCATCTTAATAAGCTTCTGGTTTGCCAAAAGCTAAGTCTGCAGCGATAGAAAATAGAGCCAGCCCTTAACTCCCCTTCCCCTCCCCCGCCAATTCGGATGTTCTCAAACGCTCCAAAATAATCGGATTTTTTTCTTCCTCCTCTCTTGCCCCCACCCCCTTCCTCCCCAGCAATGTACAAGTTGCTTATGGGATAGCGAAGCTGCAACTCAACTGCCTCCTCTTTTTGCTCCCTATCAAGAAGCAAATCTTTTGGCGCCATATTAATGACGTACTATATTATTTCCACTAGGCAGCGACCTTCGGCATTAAATTGCTCTCTAGCTGCTTCTGGAGAACTCCAAAGCTAAGCCACCAAAAAAAAAAAAAAAAAAACCACCCACCACCACCACACATCAAATATGGCTGTGCAAGGCAGCTCCTTCTGCGGCGACGGGCGGAGAGGCGAACGTAGGAAGCTGCCTGGACGCAGTTACCTGCTGCTCTTGCCGCCGAGATGGTTGCCAGTCAGGTTGGAGTTTCTCTGCGCGAAGGGCTCCGTGCTGCCTCATGAGTTCAGACAAGCATTGGAGAATGGGAGCAGACTGTCTCTCTCTTCACACTCACACACGCGCGCGCACACACACACACACACACCGAGGGGGAGAGAGAGAGAGAGACTCTCACTCTGACTGACGTTTTTACTTGTTATGGAGGAAGGACTCTGTGAATCAAACTCATTTCTGGGTCACTGCTGCCACAGGGGGGAGCTACTTTAATCCCCTGCCAAAACTAGAGGGAGGGGGTGGAGAAGAGAGACAGAAATAGGGTGGGGAGGAGGAGGCAAGGAAAAAGAGAGCGGGAGGGAGGGACAGGGAAACCATTGCACTTGGAAACTGTCTGCTTTTAACTCTTTGCAGCCCTGCAAGCTGAAGATGTCATGCTCCATTAACACAGACGGAGGTACTCTTTCCTCTGGAGTTTTGCATCGAGGGACCTGCCTTTGGGGAAGGAAGGATAATTTATGGCGGGACGGGTGCAGGGAGAAGACAAAATTTGCACACCCCAAAATCCTCAGCTGCTTTAAAGGAAGAAAAAGGCTCTCTGGCTGACACTTAAAGAAGACCACTTTCTTTAAAAGGACATACCATTTGCCTGGCAAAAAATAAAAATGGGATATTATTTCAGACAAGTAAAGCACAAAAGTAGTAATGGAGAACCAAGAGACAAATGCAGATATGCAGTTTTCTCTTTGGGATCTACTGTGGATGCTTGAAATTGTTTAGGTAAGGGAAAGTCCATGCACCAGGGAAAGCAGTTTTGAACTAAGTGAGTGCATCCATCAACCCGCTTCCTTCCCCTCAGAGTTATTTTACTATTATTTATATGTATGCTTCCATTTATTTTTTTTTAAGTAGTGAGAGTTTTTTAAAATTATTTATTTAATTTTATCTTGGCGCTGCCAATCCAGAGCAACAATAGACCATCCATTACAGCAGTCTTGTCTGTGTGGGACATTTTGCAGGTTATCTAGGGTCCCATTTAGCTAGAGCGAGTAAAGGGGGACAAAATAATCCAGGTGCGTACCACTAGACTGAGCTCTGCCAGTAATGTGAAGAAATAGTAGAATGGAGCAATGTTAGGTAATGAAACCCCTTGCCAGTTAAAACCTGGGTCTGAACAAGCCTCATAGGAAGACACCCCTACAGTGATATGTAAAAGGCCTTTTCATGCATGTATACTGAAGATACTTTAGAGCTCACTTACACTATTTGCACAAATTCAACATATGAGGCTACCTTATAGTCAGCAGTCATGGAACCTGTCTTCGTTCTATTCATTATCTCTAGGAGATCCATATAGAAAGATTTCTCCCAAGACTGTAGCAAAGATGCATGAAACTCATTGAGTAGTCTAAATTTACATTATAACTAAGTTATGCTGCCACCGCCAAGAGTTGCCTTAACTTCCCACTATCTCAACATTTTAAAAAGTTGTAAAGATTCATTTCTTTCACCAGGTTTTAAACTATTAATTTATTTTGGTATTAATTATACAGTAATTTATGTTTTCAACTTTCTAGTTTCTGGATTCTATTCCTACCATCTGCCTTGGTAAGAAAAAGTCAAAAATTGGATGGAAGGGGAAAATTTACTGGATAGGAAAAAGTAAAAACTCCAGCTGCTAGCAGTTGTTAACTAGATGTTTCAGGAGGCTCATACGCAGGGAATAAAGACAATAGTTCTCTCCCTCTATTGCTGCTCCCTCCAAAACAGGATCTTTCTGGATACCTGTTCTGTCTCAGTATTATAAAAATAGTTTTGTTTCCTGTCTTATATTCAGACCTGAGCTATTTTTGCATTATACAATTTTCCTGGTTGATTGCCTTCAGAACTGCAGTGTAGCATCCACACAATCTTATGTTTCACTGTAAACAAATTCATCATTTGCCATCTATACTGGTTAGCAAATCATAACAGAATGTGCTAGAATTTTTACATGCTTATCCTGCCAATCTCAACTTCACTTCCATCCCATTCCTTCCATGTATACTTTGAGCATGCACACAGGAATTTTGTACATCGGAATACATATTCTTAAAAAAAAAAATTCCAGAATTTCAATGTTGAATCTCCCTACCATCGTATCAGTATTCTTGAGTTTTGTAACAAAGAAAAAAACTATGTTACTTTGCAACAAAGCACTTCATTACAGTATGCATTTAGTTAGTTATGACAAATTCACATGTCCCTAGACAGCAATGGCTTGGACATTATCTGCCAGAAGGCACACTATTCTTTTACATATCTCTTTGGTGCCCTCAGAATCAGATTACCCTCTTCAGTACTATTAGACGAGAAAATGGCCTTTCTGTTCTCAAAGATAAAAAGAAAAGGAAGCTGAAGCCAGAGTATTTTAAAATTCCACAATTCTAAAGTTTATATTTTTATAAAAAGTTGTGCATATAGATGTAAAAGATATTTTCACGATGTTTATTTTGAACATACATGAGTTAAATGAGTGAGGAGAGGAAGGGCAATTGCTAGCACCAAGGCTATCTTTGCAAATTTGCAAGAATGAAACATAAAATATCTACATAATCAAAAATGTGTACTTCTGCTTTAATTATGACTCTCTGAATAGTTACCATTGTTTAAACAAAAACAAATAAAAGGGAGATAAAATATGGGCTGATGACTGAAAATGATATAATTGTCAGGATGCCCATAAAGTTACTGTGATGTACCAAGCATATGCATAATAAAAGATGATATATTCATCTGGATGGCTATGAAGTTACCATAATGAACTGAGCATAGTGCACATTAAAAGGACCATTTGAAATAGTCTTGGCCTTTTTATATCTCAATTAACAGCTGAATCTTTCATACCATGGAAGTAAGAGTTATTGTCTCAGATCAAGCACCTGTTTAAAAGCACAGGAATAGTTTGGTCAAAAAGTTGGCACCCTATTCATGAGACATTTGCATTGCGTTGCTACCATCTGTCAACACCCAGTACCAAGACACTTGCAGCCAACCAGAATTTCTTTACACCAATATTTCCAGCACTCCAAAATATGGAATGTAAATGAAGAACTGGCAGGACTAAGATATGTTTCCTTCATCAATGAATTTACATTTTTCCCCTGGGCAAAGCAGGCATGTGTCTTTTGCACAGCATCTCTTGCCAATTTAAGGAAGAATGTTGCTCTAGATTTGACGTAATCTAAACATGAAAAATAAGCTTGCCTGTAGGGGAAAGTGTGTGTGCCTGTGTGTGTGTATTCATATTCCAGCACTGATAATATACCCTAATTATAGGGTAATGCATCCCTTCTGGCAACACTTATACCCTTTCTGCCAAATATGTCACACCTTATTCAACACAGTGATGCCAGAAGGACTCCATTAAGGAAGAAAGTTAGAAACAGTTTAAACCCCATAGGCATACATGTACCTGTGCAGTCTCTACCAAAAAATTTAAAAAAGGAAATACTGGGTGGTGTTTGCCTTATATTTAGGTTGTATGATTCAATAGGAGATGATCAGTTTCTTAAAAAATATTAAGAAAATACTAAATTTCTTTCCTGATTTGGAGATACTTAACATGGCACAAATATTTTTAGCATAATAGTGGACATTGCCTGCATGTGAGTATTGTCCATGAATAAAAAGTACATATGGCTAAATATAGAAGTTTGTAGACACATTAAAAAAAAATAGGGAAGAAAAACTATCTGCAATGATAGTTGAACAGATTCAGTGGGTATGGGATGCTAACCACCTATTATGGAGAGGAAAGTGAGCAGGAAAAATAATGGAAAAGGACAAGCTATCCCTTCAGTCCAGTAAATGCAGATTCTATGATGAGTGGTTGTCAAAGAATGGGTAGATACCTGTTCTAGATGTACTGAGGGCCATCACATCTGAGCTGCAACAATCTCGACAATCATTAGATGACAGCAAAGAGATACAGAAAACAATTTGCTGCCCCTATTGGTTATCCAGATTTTTGCAACCCAGATATAGTCACCCCAGTTATATTCCCTCAGAAGGAGTAGCCATATAGGTATCTTTGATCCAGCTTTGTGACTAGAATTTCAGATGGGCACAGAGGCATAGAATGCCCAACTTTGGTGCTATACTAGTTCTGGACAGAGATAGTAATCCATACTACTGTAATCTCTTATTTGGATTTTGGTAATAAACCTGGGGTGCCCTTGGAAACTCATTGTAGATATATGCTAAAAAAGAGAAAAATGAACTTGTGATTTATGGGTTTGAAGATTAGAAAGTGTAGCTTATGGAAATAAGGACATTATTATGTAACTTTAGACAGTTTCCTTTTAAAAAAAAGGAAACTCACTGTAGGTATGCTTTTGCCAACTGCTGTCACAAACAGTTGTAAGGGGACACATATCACTGTTTCTGTAGGTAGCTATTCATTTCTGAGACAAATTTAAGGTACTGATGGAGCCATAAAGCCTTAAACAATTCAGAACCTAGGTGTCTCAAGAAAGGCCTCTCCTTGAATTAACCTGCACGTGCACTTAAATCTGGGAAAAAACTAACTTCTTCCAAAGTTACATGAAATTAAATGGCAGCACTCCAAATGGGGACAATCCTCACCAACTAGAATGGCTGGTGACAATTCTATTGAAATCTAAATTCTGGCTACATTACATCTGTTTTATCACTTGCTAATGGCAAATGGTCCCCCTAAGTCCTGCTGTGCTGCCTCATTGTGGCAGGAATGAGCGAAGAACACCAGAAGTGTATGCCAATATTCCCAACAGGTCACCCAAAGTATGAAAGTCATCCCAGTTGCCAACTAAAGCAAGCAAGCACCTATCTTGGACAGCAGTGATATAGGAAGATGATGGAGGAGGAGGATCATGTGGGAGAAGGTAATGGTAAACCACTCCTGTTTTTTTACCAAGAAAACTAAAGGATAGAGAAGACAAAGTGATTGACAATACAGTGATGAGCTTCCTAGATTGGCGGCACTCAACATGCTGCTACAGAAGAGCTGACGATATTTTGAGTACTAATGGTATTTATGATGTGGCTAGATTAAAGCCAACCAATTTCCACAATATGATCTTGAGCATATACCTACCATATTCAAACAGAACATCAATAATTGCTTTGAAGCCCGGAACCTTATTGATCAAAAACCGTAGAAACTGTGGAATGAAATTAAAATTGTAAAGGATAAATATGAAAAAACTGCCAAAGATTATGGAACAGAAGAAAGCAAACTGGATGTCAGACTAAATGGTGGAAATTGCCAAGTAGAAAAGAGAAGCCAAAGCCAAGAAAGACAAAAACTCAGGAACAAATTTAACAAAGAGTTTCAGATGGAAATGGATGGATAGTAACTGATTCAAAGAAGATCAAAGAAAAATGGAAGGAGTATATTTAAATACTGTACAGTAGAGATGTAAACATCTAAGATACCTTAGGAGATACTCCCTTCTTACCGGGAAAAAAAAAAAACCCTCTAGTACTAGAAGATGAAGTTAGTTCAGCATTCCAGTCATTAACAAGTTGGAAGGCTAGAGGAATATCTATAGAAATATAGCAGGCAGCAGAAGAAGTATCAGTAAAAGTTCTAGCCAACCTATGCAAGCAGATCTGGAGAATAACACAGTGGCCAACAAATGGAAAGAGACTGGAACATTCCAATACTAAAAAAAAAAAGGAGGCTTAACAGAGTGTGCAAGCTATAATTTAATATCTTTAGTTTCTCATGCTAGCAAAATAATGCTTAGGATCATCCAATGCAGATTAGAGCCTTACATGGAAAAAGAGATGTAAAATGTTCAAGCTACCTTTAGACAAGATGAAGGAACATGAAACATTATTTCTTATGCACGCTAAATAATTGAGAAAGCCAAAGAATACCCAGAAGAAGTCAATATGTGCTTCATTGATTATAGCCTTCAATTGTGTCATCACATCAAGCTGTGGAATGTGCTCAGACAAATGGGAATCCCGGAACATCTCATTGTCCTCATTAGAAACCTGTATATAGGTCGGAAGCCACAGTACAGATAGAACATTGCAAAAGAGGCTGGTTCCAGGTTGGCAAAGGAGTGAGACAAAGCTGTATACTGTCCGTATACTCAATTTATATGCTGAATGTATATTAAGGGAAGCTGGATTGGAAGAAGATGAACACTGTTTTAAAACTGGAGGAAGAAACATCAATAATCTCTGCTATGATGATGACACTACTCTTATAGCTGAAAATGCAAAGAATCTGTAAGCTCTAGTTATAAAAGTCAAAGAGCACAATGAAAAAATGGGACTAAAGTTAAATATAAAAAAGACCAAACTGATTACAACAAATTCAACAACCTGCCTTAGAACTGACAGTGTATATACCAAAGTGGTAGATAGCTTCTGCCTTTTAGGATCAACCGTTGTCAGCCTTTAAGGTAGACCAGACTATGAAACAGATACCACATGGGCTTAAAGCTACTTTTATTAGAACACCTATAGTAACAGAATCTTGCAACTCTGAATGTGCTTCCCCTCTTCCCTCTTTTATCTTCATATCAATTGGAGGTGGGGGAGAGCTGTCTGAGGCGTATTCATAAATCTCATTCCTGGTATGGGTTGAAACCATGTTTATTTCATCATTAACTTGGTAACGGATCTGTCCTCTGTTCATCAAGGGCATCCTCTGTACTCTGTACAACCATCAACAGTAAAGGAACAAGCAGTCAAAATACATGCCACATGGTATCTGTGCTCACATGCCATAGTCATGAAAGCCTTGGAAAGGATATTCAGATGTATCAATGTGTCTATAATGATAGTGCAAGCAGTGGTATTCCCTGGGACACTATGGGAGTGAAAATTGGACCTTGAAAAGGCAGGATAGAAAGAGTATTTACGCTTTTGAACTCCAGTATTGGAGGAGCCTCCTGTGAATACCATGGACAGTGAAGAAAACAAATAGATCATCAAACAATCCAGAGTTCTCACTTGAGGTACAAATGACCAAGTTTAAATTATCCTACTTTGGACACATTATGCAAAGACCTAGCCTTCTGGAGAAGGCTCTAATGCTGGGAAAAGTGGAAGGAATGAGAAGAAGAGGACAACCAGAAGCAAGATGGATGGACTCAGTTACAGGAGACATGGGCACACTGTTGAAAGACCTGAAAGACCAGGTTAAGGGTAGAACTTCATGGAAAAGAATTATCTATGTGGTTGCTAAGAGTCAACACCAACTTGGTGAGGCAGAATCAATCAATCAATGGCAAATGTAAAGTACAGTGGTACCTCTAGTTACGAACGCCCCTACTTACGAATTTTTCGAGATACGACCAGCTCCAGCCCCAAAAATTTACCTCGACTTGCGAACTTGCCTCGACTTACGAACCGGATCCGCGGCCATTTTCCGCCTGTTCCACGTGGTCCGCAGCCATTTTCCGCCCGTGCCACGTGGTCCGCGGCCATTTTCCGCCCGTTCCACGTGGTCCCCGGCCATTTTTCCGCCTGTGCCATGTGGTCCGCGGCCATTTTCCGCCTGTTCCACGTGGTCCGCAGCCATTTTCCGCCCGTGCCACGTGGTCCGTGGCCATTTTCCGCCCGTTCCATGTGGTCCCCGGCCATTTTTCCGCCTGTGCCATGTGGTCCGCAGCCATTTTCCGCCCATTCCACGTGGTCCGTGGCCATTTTTCCGGCCGTTCCACGTGGTCCACGGCCATTTTCCGCCCTTTCCACTTGGTCCGCGGCCATTTTTCCGCCCGTTCCACATGGTCCGCGGCCGTTTTTCTGCCCTGCCGCGTGGTCCGCGGCCATTTTCCGCCCCTGACACGTGGTCCGCGGCCATTTTTCCGCTCCTGACGCATGGTCCGTGGACGCCGGAATGGATTAACGGTAATTGCATTGAATCTTATGGGAAACTTTGCCTCTTGTTGCGACCAATTCGAGTTGCAACCAGAGTCACGGAACGGATTAAATTCGTAACTCGAGGTTCCACTGTATAGCCTCTATAGTCTCTTTTTTTACACTTTTTTGTTTAGACCACTCTATTGTTTGCATTAATGAATAATGCTAAACCAAAATTTTGAATCTTATTCAGCAAACCATAATGCCCTGCTCTGCTAAGGCAAAAGCAAACGTATCAGATTATGATTTAACCCTACCTTAAATGTTCAACAGCAGTTATGTTTTCTTTATTTGTGATAGAATGGTTATGCAACGGAAGCATATAATTTCTTACATTATGATCTTAAAGAGAATTTTTATAAAATGGTGTATCGTTGGTACATGACGCCAGAGAAATTATCCAGGATGTATAAAGGCATTTCAAATGTATATTGAAAATGTGAACAACAAGAAAGGACATTTTATCATGCTTGGTGGACATGTAAAAAATTTTTTAAAAATTGGATTCAGATCCAAAATCCTCTGTATCAATACATAGATTGATACAGAGGATTTTGAAGATGAATATTCAATTGAAGGCATAACCTGGCCTTATAGGATTGATGGATGAACAGTTAGAAAAAAGCCATGGAAGATTATTTCCATATATGATTACTGTGGCAAAATTACTGTATGTACAAATATGGAAAGATTTGACATTACCCACCATAGAGGAATGGTTGGTGAAATTGACAGAACTTGCTGAGATGGACAAGCTTATTAGAGAAACAAGGATATTTACATTTATTGGTGATTGGAAATCCCTTATGGAATTTTTGCATAAAAATAAAAAAAAATGAACTTGTGATTTATGGTTTTGATAATTAGACCGGATATATTATAGAAAGAAGAGAATCATGATGTAACTTTAAAGAGAGAGGTTAAAATATAATTGGACTTATAACTGCGGTGAATAATATTGGAAGTTAGTTCTTTATATCGTTATATCTTTCTCTTTTTTTCTGTTATTGCACTTTTAGCTTTTTCTGTTATTTCTCTCTTTTTTGTTTTCTCTGTTCTATTTTAGTTCTTATTATTGCTGTTAAAACTTTCAATAAAAATTATATATAAAACCTTTCAGGCTGTAGTCTAAATATTCTGTATATGAGAGCTAGATTGGGCAGAGTCAGAAGAAAAGGGCCCAAGAGCAGACTGATCTGTACAATGACAATGTACAAGTGTCAACTTCTCCATCTGTCAAAAACAAGTTGGTTCTCAGCCCATTAGGATGTATAGACAGGATGAAGAGGTGTAAGGTTTGAACTTTGGTTTTGCTATATCTATGCCTTAAGTCTTACCACTTGATATTGCTGGTTTCTTAGTTCTAAGAGATAAAAATAATCTTACCAGGAGTTGTTTCCTTGAATATTTGCCTATGAGCTCTTTAGTTCTCATACTGGTCATGAAGAAGCCTCACAGTGTAACAAAAGCAGCTATCTATCAATATAGATGACTTAAAGAGTAGTTTAATAATTGAATCCTTGGAGGAATGAATAGCAAGTCTGAAGCCTCTCCACATGAGTATGTACTAGTTTAACCAGGATATGGAGGGCCATCTGAATGGGATGCAGGTCAAAAAAGTCAGGATGGTGATTTCAATAGAATATATGTAGTTCAGGGTTGAACTGTGGAGCCCTTGGTGCACTCTGAGCTTGGTTGTTTGCTTACAGACATTTCATTACCCAACTAGGTAATGTCATCAGTGCTGTTGATGTTACCTAACTGGGTAATAAAGCATCTGCAAGCAAACATCAAGTTCAGAGGACTCCACAGGTTGGTGATTGTAACTGTATGATCAAAGCCCTGTTCTTTTTGCCCATGTTTCAATGTCACTGCCACTGACATCTCTGATGGACAGGGAAATGGAGTTGAGAGGCAATAATAAACTTAACATGCACATGTCTGAGAGCAGTAACATATGTCTCATTCTTTCCTTTTATGATTACATATCAATTATAGATTAACTCATAGATGTCCTGTAGAAACCAGTATTATATCACACCCATTTTGACATCATCATGCAAATGACACATTATATCATTTGTGTCAGATGTCATGATTCAAATGATGTCCATAATTTGTGCCATTTAGGAAACGATGTCATGATCCAGGTGATATCACTCCTGCCTTTCCCTGCGGTTGCCTAGTCATGATTCAGTTGTCACCATTCCAACAGAAGGGACTTTTTAGCTTTATGAATAAGAATAACCCAGCTTTCATATATCAAACATAGACCATGGTCAACAATCAGCTATGATTGCCTATACCATCGTTCACATGCCATGAATCCCTTTTTTAAAAAAAAAAAATTAAGCATTGCTTTTCTGTTTGAATCTCTATACTCTGAACTGGTAGACTTTTTTTAAATGAACATGAACAAGTACAGCAGCAACTGTGGATTCTTCCATATCAACAACATATATCGTCTCTTGATAGCTGCCCTGTATTATTACCACTCTTCATTTTCTTGTACTTCTTGTATAACTCTTTTATACTCCTTTGCAAGAGTGAAAGAGTCCAAAGATTAAGGAATCCAAAAACAGCTATTATTATGCACAGAATTGGTTTTAATTCTGATCTTTTTAGCCTGCCTTTGTAAATATCATATGGTGTTGTCATTCAGCAATAGCAGGTATCAAATTAAAGCAATGCAAAAATATTACAGAAGAAACCCTTCTTTTGATCTATAACCTTACACTGGCAATAAAATATTAATGTGAATTGCTAATGTTTGTACATTACGACCAGCAATTTACACTAAATCATATACTATAGGGATTATTTCATTATTAATCAGAGTTCATAGTTTTTGTGAAGATATTGACATGTTCCCTGTAATAACTGCACAAGTATCCCTTTGATACAGTCCCTTGACATTTTTAACCCATGTGGATGTTGCCAAGGTCATTGTTTCCTCTAAAGCATAATGATGTGCTAGTTCTGTTTATCTAACTTCAAACTACCTGCCGGTGTTCAGATTATTATATACAATGACTACAGGCAACAATATTCTTAGAAGAGCAATGCTGACTTCCAATATGAATGAGGCTTGAATTGGCAAAGCAGAGTGATGCTGTCAGCCAAGTCAATGGTAAAGGGCCATTGTTTCCAAGGCTGCCATCCTTTCATTTCCTCTTCTTCATTGTTCTACTCTCCAACATGTGTTTTTACATCAAGTGAAAATAACCTATCCTATTATGTAACAGGAAGACACAATGGAACATTTTGTGGTTTGCTTCTAAAGTTAAGCCAATGTATTTGTTAATGGCCAATTCTCTGTATCCATGTATTTCATGAACAAAGAATGACAGAATTCCTATCTGTCATACTAACTGGAATCTCTGACTTAGGGCACATAGGCAAGTGGAGAATTTTTGGCTTGAACTGCATTCCCAGAAGCTGGAGAGAGAGAGAGAGCGCGCTCGAGAGTGCACACACACCAGTCTTCCTATTGGCTACTATATCTGTCTTAGATAGGAAATGAGCAAGCATGGTAGAAGCTGTTCTCTTCAAAACATATTGGTTTAGATCTGGAAATCTGAAAGGAATAAAGTCTCTTCATGCATATTGTTCTTGCCTCTTTAGTAAATCTTGTTTCATATTTTGAAGAGTGTGGTCTACATGCTGATTAATACACATTTAAGCAAGTATTAATTTGGTTTTTCTTGGTTAAACTGCCAGCAGGACTTGAGGGGGGGGGGTCAACAACTATTAAGCTTGTCAGAGATAAATGCCAGTGGTACATTTTCAGGATTTTCTCCCCATTAAAGATATCATCAGGATAGAAAATACTACTAGAAAATTGTGTTGTACTTAAGTCATCTTTCCACTGTCTTTATATTATCTGAAAGTACATAGTACGTGGAGGTAATTTTGAGATTTATTAGGGACAAGGGGAGTAACAAGGGACTCAGTGTTGCCAGGCATCTCTCTCTCTTGTAAAATTATGCCTTGTCATTTCACTTCAGCAATAAGCATAAGAATTTAAACCCTGTATAATGGGACGGTCTGCAAGAGACATATTGGTTGTAAAAGAAAAGAGATCTATCCATTAGACAGCATCTTAATTTCAGTTGCATTTCTGCCCTGTTTGGGGCTATCAACAAAGAAGAAATCATATAACTTAAATTAAAAAACCAATTAAACCTATAAAGAGTTACCTATGATAAAAATTAAAAAGAACATTTGTGTTTATATGATGTACAATAATTATTTCTATATGAAAACGATGACAGGAATACCTTCTAACACTACCACATAGTGTTAGAAAGTGTTAAATTTAAATAGTTTCTGTTGCTATCATGTTGTTGTAATTTCCATTTGTTTAGTGTGGAGTATGTTTTCAGCTGAAAAAATGAACTTTAATCCTTTGAATTATTTACTCAACAAAAGGTTATTATTTATATAGAAAAATATAGGAATCACTTAAACCCCCTCATATATTAAAATAAAAAAATGAAGAAATTGTATGCTTCTGTTGCATAACGCTTTTATCACAGATAAAGAAAACATAACTGCTGTTGAACATTTAAGGTAGGGTTAAATTATAATCTGATTTGTTTGCTTTTGCCTTAGCAGAGCACGGCATTATGGCTTGTTGAATAAGATTCAAAATTTTGGTTTAGCATTATTCATTAATGCAATCTACAGTTAGAGCGGTGTATAATATTAGTTTGAGGTAGACAGCACAAACTATTTCATAGCCTTGTGGTCAGTCTGATTTCCTATCTCATGGGGAGACACCTTATGCAAGTACATCTCTGAGATTCTTTTCACGGCCAGTGAATGGGAGATAAAGGGGAGGCTCTCCTGTACTTTCTTCAGTGAATGAGTAAGTTGAGGTTGAACAAAATAAAGAAGCACTGAACAGAATGGGGATGTCTTTTCATGCACGTAGGTGACTGTTACACCCCATGGAAGCTTTGTTTTCCTTATTGGTACTACATTTTTATTCTGTCATTAAAAATATTTGCTGACATTAAAATATGCCAAATATAATCATGTGCCTATAATTGAATGTTAATTCATCATAATTTTGCAGCTATTCCTAAGAGTAAACCGTATCACAGGAAGATCTGTTTGAACAAGGCTGAATAACAGACTTCTGCGTGAGTGCCTATGTTTATTTATTTATTTAAGAAATGTATACAGTCCCTATCTTTAGCAAAGAATTCTGGGCAGCTCAAAATACAGAATAATAAAAACAACATAAGTGCAGCTATAAACAACTATATTAAATGCAAAATATAAAAGCCAAACCACCTCATGTATCCTAAATCACAGGCACACCTATATTGGGCTTTGCTAATAACCTGGCCCTAATACCAACGGGAAAAACCAGGTTTTTACTGCCTTCTGGGAAGTCAACAGGGTCGGGTCTGTCTAGATTTCTGAGAGGAGGCTGTTCCAGAGGGCAAGCCCAATAACAGAGAAGGCATACCTCTGAGTCCCACAAGATGGCACTGTTCACTGGGGGTCCTACAGCATGTCCAACCTGCCAGATCTGGTGAACTGCAGAAGCATCCGGAGACAGGCGGTCCCATAACTAACCTGGCCCTGTGCCATGTATGGGTTGAATTGCACTTAAAAGCCTACTGGGAGCCACTGGAGCTCATACCACAGAGATGCTACATGGACAAACCTTGGTGCATCCAATACTGTGTGTACCACTCATTCTGGATTAGTTGAAGCTTCTGAATGCTTTTCAAGGGCAGTCCCATGTAGAGGGTGTTGCATTAATTCAGAGAAGTTACTAAAGCATGAGAGACTGTGAGCAGAGCCTTCTGATTCAGGAATGGGAGTATAAGATGGATCTGTGCAAAGGCCCTCCTAGCTACAGCTGCACCTGCTCCTTGAGCAGGAGTCATGGGTCCAGGAGGACACCCACAATTTGAACCAATTCTGTCTACCCCATTTAGAGTTATAGATGTTAACAGCTCCAGAACCAGGGAGCCCAAAACTCAGAGATACTTAGTCTTGTGAGGGTTGAACTGCAAGCTGTTCATCCCCACCCAGACCCTCATGACTTCCAGACACTGAATAAGCACTTCTACTTTGCTGCTGCACTATGTGCACTTATATGATGTATGGAAAAGTAAAGAATCTTGATGAGCATTTATTTAGGTGATCTTCAGCAATCAAAAAGTAGTGATAAGGAGCAAGATCACTGGGAGTGGAATTCCCTCCCACTGCTCCTGAGATAAAAATACACAGAAGTGTATATTATTGTGTGGCCTACTATTTGTGACTCAATTACATTTGTATTTTTAAAAATCTTTTTATTTTCATATGCACTGGGATTTGGGGATTATTATTTTATATGGTGACATTGTTAGCTTTTGGGAATGGGTGGCATACAAGCAAAGTGAATAAATAAATAATGGTTGGAAATATTGCCTGCTCCTGCTTTATTCAGTATTTCTTCCCCGCCAGCATACAGGAAGGCAATTTGTGCCATGAAGAGGATGTTGATGATATTTTCTATTTGAACCCTGTTCATAAAAATATCACAGGACAGGTAACAACATTAAAATGAACAAAATAATCAGTAACCTCAACAAAACAAAACAAAAAAGTGTAAAAAAAAAGGGACTATAAAGATTGTCTTTTACATTTGCCATTGATTGATTATGTGCCATCAAGTTGGTGTTGACTCTTAGCAACCACATAGATAATTCTTTTCCATGAAGTTCTACCCTTAACCTGGTCTTTCAAGTCTTTCAGCAGTGCACCCATCTCTCCTGTAACGAGTCCATCCATCTTGCTGCTGGTTGTCCTCTTCTTCTCTTTCCTTCCACTTTTCCCAGCTAGGTCTTTGCATAATGTGTCCGAAGTAGGATAATTTGAGCCTGATCATTTGTGCCTCAAGTGAGAACTCTAGGTTATTTGATGATCAATTTGTTTTCTTCACTGTCCCTGGTATTCACAGGAGGCTCCTCCAATACTGGAGTTCAAAAGCGTAAATACTCTTTCTATCCTGCCTTTTCAAGGTCCAATATTCACTCCCATAGAGTGTCCCAGGGAATACCATTGCTTGCACTGTCATTATAGACACATTGATACATCTGAATATCCTTTCCAAGTCTTTCATAACTTTGGTATTTGACCACAGAGACCATGTATCCATCCAGGATAGTCATAGACCATACTAAATAGGGAGGCCTATACAGACCTCTTCATTCACCTACAGCAACAGTGGTCTTCCAAGCTTTGATTATCTTGACAACTCCTTTTGGAGAATAATCTTGGTAGCAAGTCCTGTCTCTGAAATGTACATATCAGCCCTGTATGCATAATAGGGGATGACACTGAAGTAATAATGAAAACAGGAGCACGGACAAATGCATAGACATTAATGTTTATTTCCTCTACCACTAAAACTGTGCTACTGCCCAGTAACAAAATATGTCAGTTGAAAGAGGTAGTAATGAAAACACATCAGTCTGCAGCAATACCAGTAGTCAAAAGAAAACTTGGAAATAGAAGGAAGACCTGAAATAGTTAATCTAGCAATAGTAAAAGAATAAAGAATTCTTCCTCAATGTGGTGCTCTCCAAATGTGTTGGAACTGCAGTTCCCATGACTCTCAGATAGCATGTTCAAGCTGGCTAGGAATTCTGGGAGTTGTGGTCCCAATATTTCTGGAAAGTACCAGGTCAGGAATGGATGGATCAAAGCATCCAGTTAAGAGCCATGCCACATATCTAACATACAACAAGTCATCTAACTTGCTATCTGTAGCAGTCGAATGTGAATATAAGATGGAATCCAATACTATTTTGGCAAACAAGATTATTAGCAAAAGTCTGGAAATTTTGAATTAAAAAAACTACTTCTAGAGTAGATTGCATTGTCTAACCACAAAGCAGCATCTTTCTTTTTTTAAACTACTAAGAAACAGGGGGGAAAAAAACCCCAAATGTTGATTCACAGAAGGTCATAACATGTAATCTTGATACAATTCATAGTGTGGATGATTCATTGTGTATCACTGAGATTCAAGAGGGAAAATATTTTTTTCCAAGACAAAATTATTCACAGTTTAACTTTGCTATATTTTCTGAGCAAAGAGACTGGAAAGCAGGCTGGGGAGTAGAGAGGTGTTATGCAAACTTAAAATATATCTGATAAGAGGAGATCCTTATTCAAAGGTGCTTTCAGATTTTATAGTTAAATTAGTTTTCTTCAAACATAAAATTTTATGAAAAATACCCTTCCCGTATTTTAAGTAGCTGGACTTCATGCCTTATGATAAACTACTTTGGGATGTGATGGTGGCATTTACCTTAAAGAGGACTGTATAAATTCATGGAGAATAGATCTGTCAATGGATGGAGGACACATTGGCTATATGCTGCCTCTAGGAACTGGGATATTATGTTTTTCGATGTATACCAGTTGCTGGAGTGCAACAGCACATGCCCTTATGTTCTGTTTGATACCTAGAAACTTATGCAAGAAACAGAATGTTGTCCTAAATAGGTCTTGTTATTATCAAATAAAGTCTATAAAAAACTATGCTAACAAGACACTTAAGTGTGATTACTCTCTGACTAAGAGAGAAGTTTAAATGACATATTAAATCACTCTAATTGGTTAAAGTGAACATGTACACTCCCTTCTTAATTCCTATTCCAAAGAATCATAAACATAGTTCATGAATCTAAGTGAACCCTAACCACACAAAAAGAGAATTGGCACAATGTATTAAACTATTCTGGCTTTTAATATGAATGCAAGGACAGTATCTTCTTAGTTCCATTCTTTATGGATCCTTAACTATGGTTGATAGATTTTCAGAGGCTAAGAATGTCATCCAGACTCAAAGCAGACACCATTTTCAATTAGCACTAACCAGAGGAAAAAACCAGCTAATAACCATGATTTCAAATCCTGATCAGTACTAAGTAATATGACTTACTCCTGGATGAGTTTATGTAAGATAACAACTTCAGTCCATATTCAGGCTTCACTGTTGTCCAACAATTTGATGTGCTGTTGGATTCCACCTGCCAAGCTTAAATGTACATTTGACATAAATCTGCAAGGTCAGCATTATGTAGCTTACATAACAACATGTTGTCTATGGCTTGTCTGATTAGATGAACAGTTAGCAAACCATGTGAGTTCATGGAATGATTAAGAGAGCCTCAGACAACCCACAATGTTGTTGTAAAGGAAGGCCATACTCCCTCATCTAATGTGACTTGGATAAAAGAAAGCCAGTGTAGCAAAAAACAGCCCCATGCTACATGACATAAGAAGCTGCTTCATGAAATGCACATACCCACTTCTAACAGGGAAGCTTGCTCTTGTTTCTGAGCACTCCTTCAGCAGTCCCAATAGCCAAAGGAGACTTCTCTGTACACTCATATATGCCTCTACTGGTCCTTCCTGTCAGCTAAAAGGACCCCCCGAAGAGGCTTCTGTGTGGGGGTCTTTTGTTGGTATTAGAACTGAAAGAAAGTCTCAGAATGAGGCCAAGTTTTAGAAACAGGTATCCTTAGAAACTGCTTTGCAAAATAGCTTCTAAAGTTCTGAAAATGTCTAAAAGATGCTGAAACAGAAAGAGCTATAACAGGGATACCATATCTGGCCTGCAAAAATCTGGGCACTCTCTATGTAGCAGTAAAGAAGTAGTGGGCTCTTTTAATCTCTTTTCTATCTTGTGGTTGTCTGGATATTTTGAGCCCAGATGTGGCACCCCTAGCTATATGAATCAAAATGTAATCTACACTGAACTAACTATAAAATCAGATAAAATCAGATTCTGCAGAAGTCACTATATCATCAGGTATAGAGTAAAACTAAGCAACATACCTTACTATCAGGGAATTAATGCTAATATAAACTAATCAAGACATATGGTTTCCAAAAAAAACAAGATACCAAATCAGATTAAGAAATCATTAACATCAAGATCTTAATCTTTTCACCAAACTTTATGCACAATAGTCACAATTACATAGAATTGATCCAGTATAATTATGTAGCCCATAGACATTTTCATTGTTTCTAATAAAAATGTTCTTGGATTAAATGCATCCATTAAAATATGAAATAGAAAAGGTTGCAAATACAATGAGCGAAAATGACAAACTCTACTTGACTCAAACCTGGCTTAATTCCATTCTTATTTATTTTCTTTAAGGAGGAGGTAGGGAGAAATGTACTTCTATAAGCATTTTACTTAATTATATTATTGAGGAAAATTAATACAATATTACAACAAAAGTTTATTCTCTTATTATACTCAGAATAAACACTGTGGAATTTAATTCTGGGTAGATTTTATCTTTTCTCAACTTGTAGTACTCCTAAAGTCTATTAAATACAGTAGTACTGCCTTCAGTAATCTGGTGATTCCACATGCTTTGGACCTCAGTTCTGATCATCTATATCAGTAGGATTAAACTAGTGGGAATAGTGGTAATTCACCAGGGAATCACCAAGATGGTAGCCAATGTTTTTCTGTGCTTTTATTGTGTTTGGTTTCTGATTTCAGTTGGAAGAGAAAAAATTATAGCAAACAAACTATTCTGCTTTCACAATGACAATAAAAGCAACGTAATAAGAACAAACTAAGAGAAAAGCAAGAAGTATTGTTCTGATGCACTTACAATGCAGGGTAAAAAGATCTTAGAGGACTTCCTGTGGCCGTGACATAAGGTTTCCTATGCTTTGCCCTCTGCTAACTTTCTTCCTTTTTCTTCTCCAATCCAATTTCTAACCAAATATTTTGAACTATGCACATAGGCAATAATACACTTTGTATTTTGGACACTGTACATCCATATACTAATCTGCTCAGTTTAGTACACATTTTGATTGCAAAGTATAGAAGCAAATGCTTTGGCAATATAATCATAAAAGTCAAGAAAGCAGCTAGTTAATTCCTTCTGTTATTCTTATGACGCTACCAAGTAGAAGAATTTAATTATTTATTTATTTATTTATTTATTTATTTATTTATTTATTTATACATTCAATTTTATTCTCCGCCCATCTCCCCCCAGTGGGGAACTCTGGGCGGCTCACAAAGTACATATAGAATCCTAACAGTGAGAAATCTTACAATTAGTGCTATTACGCTATGTGACCAGCAGGGGTCACTAGGGGATCTTCCGGGCTTTTTTCCTCCTCCGTAGATCTTTCTCACCACCCACTCGCATCGATCGTCGCTCGTGCCGGCTGCATTCGGAGTTCAGCCAGCACCGGTATTTTGCTCCCCTGCGCAGCCCCGCCGGTTCCTCCCATCTAAACGGGAGTCCCCATTTATCTACTCGCAGGTGGAATAGCTTTCGAACTGCTGGGTGGGCAGGAGCTAGGACAAGGGACAGGAGCTCACCCCATCCCGCGGAGCCGGGCCGAACCGCTGAAGCGCCGACCATTTCTGATCAGCAAACTCCAGTGTCATTAAGCCCTTGTGCCACCGCGTCCCCAGGAATTTTTGACTTCCTCTGCTAAAAGTGACTTAACTTGCTGATCTAGTCAGAATTATTGGGTAGTGGGATTAAATTACCCTTATGCAGACTAGGTGCATTCACGTTCTGACCATGACAAAGAAATCAAACGTCTAAATCCCATGACTTATTTTACCATAGAACAGTTAGTCTTGGAAATGACCAAAG
Organism: Python bivittatus; assembly: GCF_059951505.1. Taxonomy (NCBI): domain Eukaryota; kingdom Metazoa; phylum Chordata; class Lepidosauria; order Squamata; family Pythonidae; genus Python; species Python bivittatus. The sequence goes on from NW_028277034.1 coordinate 29,791,893, forward strand.
GGGAGGCAACCCTAGGTTTAATCCTAGCTGGTCACAGCAATATAATGCAAGCCATTTATTGTGGAACTAATGGAAAATGGTGACCAAAATCTTATAATACTTAGTATACATGCAAGTTGAGGGGAGGGGGGCAGCAAATCAATCTACAGCCTCACTGTGGATCCTGGCACCTTAGCTCTGAGACCTTAGCTTAGAGCATAACAGCTCATGGGGGAATTGGAGTAACTAAATGGATCCTAATGGACCTCTGTGAAGACCAAGGGACAACTTGGAGGAAGAAGCAAAACATTTGCTCAATGACAAAAAAAAAAAAAGTAAGGTGGCAATAAGGAATGGAAGGAGGAGGAGAAGGAAAATGTATCATCATCATCATCATCGGTGCATATGGTAGGAAGCAGTGATATTAAAATAAATTCAAAGAAGAAAACTAACCATGGAAGTCATTGGTCTATTAGATGACAAAACAGTGAAACTGATCCTTGGGAGATATAGAGAAATTGAATGAATCCTTTGTATCTATTTTTACTATAGAAGATATAGGACAGATACTTGAATATGTACTGATCTGCTCTTGGGGGAACTGGAGTAACTAAAGCAAATAACAACATAAGATACTTTAAGACATCTTGAGAAATTACGAATCACCAAGTTCTGATGGCATCCGTCCCAGAGTTAAAGAACTCAGTTGTGAAATTGCTGACCTCCTAGCAAAAATATGTAACATGTCTTAAATCAGGCATAATGCATAATGCAGGAGGATTGAAAGGTAGCCATTGTGACACCAAGTTTTAAAGACATCCAAGGAAAAATCTAGAAAAATACAGGCTTACCTTTGTTCTTGGAAAATTAATGTCAAAGGTTACTAAAGGGAAAAATAACACAGGATCAAACCTTCCTGAAGGAAAATCAGTTTCTATTTAAATGTGAATCTAATTTCACATATTTAAAACCAAAGGTTACGTAATTATCATACGAAAATTTCAGTCCCTCAGATTCTGCAATTCAGTTCACCATATTTTCAAATGGTGTATGTGTAGGCATATCTATTTTGGAGTGGCACCTAGATATATCAAGGACTGCCTACTCTGTAAAGGGCTGTGGGCCAGGAGGTAGGCTTCTTGGTGGCAGACTCAACATTATGGAACAAAGAAGAGAAATCAAAATGGACAGGTTCATTTGTCCCTAGACCAGATTCTCCATGAGGAGTTATTTTGTTCCACCTTGTTGAGCTAATGTATATAGATAATGACAGCAGCTTCCTCAAGTTAATTTCTGGAGAAAATATAGCTTCCAAACTCAAAAGGAGGTTAAATGGAAGGGGAAATGGCTTTTTTTCATTGATAATTCAATGGAGAGATTCTGTTCTGATTGAATGCTAGTCTGCAAACTGACTTTCTTCATAAGTTTGGGGAAAGTGAAGTACCAGAAGGTGAGTTTGCATTACAGGAATAGTTAGTTTCTCCCCACACAAAACATTCACCATTCATTGTATGGACTGTTTTTAGACGATAGCGATAAAATCTTTGGTGTCAACCATAAATTACTGTCTTTACATAGAAATAGAAAGCAGCATCTTATAAGCCATTTGGCTGAATTAATTAGTGAATTCTGCAGTGCATTGGATTCAGTTCTAAAAAGGTTCTTTGGAGCATGGGGGCATGAATGTAGCTCATGTCTGCAACCCTTTAAAACATCCATATATTGGCCCAGGGTCATGTGGCAGCTGAACAGGGCTCCCATACACACCAAAACATGTTTTAACTAATTCAAAATGCAGCCCAACCCCACCCTGATGCGAACACAGCAATCTTGATTTGGATCACCAAGATGAATCGGTCCCCAGCAGTACTGTTCAAGATCACTGTCCTATTGCTGCCAAATGATTGCAGGAACCAACAAACTAAAGCAGAGTCATTGAGAAAAGAAAAATGCAATCAGGCTTCCCATTTTCTCCCAGCATTCTCAAGAATGGTGTGAATAGATCCATCCACTCACAACCTCTGTCCCATCCCTACTTGTCAACTGATGCAGTCCTCAAGGCAAAGGGGTTGCCCGTATTGCTTTCTTTAGCAGATCTGTACATTCTGTACATATATAATAAACTTTTGTTTTTGAAAACTATCAGCATAGAGCTACCTTTACCAAAATGTTTTCAAAGATAGTAAATATTCTTTCTTAAATCCCCAAGAAATCTTCCAAGGCTGAGCAAGATGCAAGTCACACATTTAAGGAGTGTCTATGAGACCAGGTTATTGCCACATTGGAGATGAGTATTATTCACTTACTCCTTTTTTTCTAATTTTAGCTGGTGTTACTTTAGCACTATTTAACACTACTTTAACACTATTTTTTTCAAGGCCTGTGTTCTCTTTAAAGAATTTTCACTTTTGTCTGCTAAAATTTCACCATAGTTGTAATAATGTCCCCAAGTTACAAATATTTACACCCATTCAGCACTGTGAAAAATGCTGAATCGACATGATAGCATATAGCTTCCCCATGGGTCTTCCCAGATAATTAAAATATGGCAATTGTTGGAACCATATTAATGTCAGCCCACAACAAGTACGTCAAGTAATGTATTATGTAGCCTTACTGTAAGTCAGTGTGCTTCTTTCTTTGTGTCTGCTAAGATGCCTACCCTATTTATTAATTTAAAAGCTGCTTTATTAGAAAGCTAGTTTGGTCTAGTGGTTAAGGGTCCAGGCTAGAATCTAGGAGACTCTGAGTTCTAGTCCTGCCTTAGGTAAGAAAGCCGGCTGGGTGACTTTGAACCAGTCACTCTCTCTCAGCCCACGTCAAGCTCAGGTGACAATCCAATCAGTCAATTCCTGTCACAATAATGGATCAAGATTCGGTTGATCTGAAAAAAAAGTGGACCCTGCACCTGAGAGAGAAACACCAGGAAGAAAAAAAAAAAATAAGCTGCTTTATTGCAGACAAGAAAAATCATATATGCACAGAAAATCTGGCTATTGAAGAACACAGAAATTAACTTTCTATAGATCAACCTAGGTGTTTAAGTCATAGGCATTTTTCTTCTACTCATTTAAGTCAACAGACTTTGGCCATTATTTTCCTGCCTTGAGAATCAGAGATATCTGTTCCATGTTAACATAATGTTTCTCTCTGGCTGCTACTCACTTCTTTCTACCTTGCCAGCTTCACTCTTGCAGAATGTCGTGTACTCCTGCTGTAGATCAGAAGCCAGTGGTTTTGGAACGAAAACTCAGGTAGTGTAAATCTGGTAGCCAGCTTCAGGGCTCTATTCCACAGAATGAGCAGGAGGGCTTGGCTCATGCAAATGCAGTGGGGCTAGATTTATCATACTTTGAAGTAATACATGCTGCAACCTAAGAAAGCCATTTTCTTCCATAAGACCATTACATTCACAGTCTAAAATTACCTAACTGTATTACTGAGAATGGGAAGCTCTAAGAATGAAATAGCCTTTTGTATTTTTAATCTACTGAGGCATTTTGAATGGGATAGATCATATAACTGAAGCAAAAGAAGGAATGAATGAAAGGATTTTGAAATGTCAGATCATAGCTACAAAAACGAGTAAGTAATATTACTAGCATTTGGCACTTTAAAATGTTAGTAGCAGTTGTGGGAGTATTCAGCTCCTAAATATGTTCAAACTAATGATTTTTCCTGCCTCTGCAATGATTTTTCTTGCTTACTTTCCCATCATTTGGGCTTTCTTGTTAGCTTTTAAAATTTGGGATAGGAAGGGAAGTCAAATGTGAGAAATGCCTTAAGAAAAAGGTTGCTTATCTGGGTACCTGATCTGGCTACAAAAATCTGGACTACCACTAAGTGGCAGTAAAGAGATACTGAACATTTTTGCAATCTACATCTGATAGCTCTAATTTATGGAATGAACATTTACTGAGGGATTGTAAAGATTATTTAAGGGAGACTCTAGTGGCCTTTAGGGATACTGCCCCGGACATAGCTGGATGCAAGACCCTCTTTGTAAAATTGGGCCGCAGGGATCAGTTAGGCTTGCTCCTCACCTACCTTCTTCCCTGCAATATAGCAGTGGCCCTGCTTATGCTCCTTGACTCCATGGTGGTGGAGTTGAACAGACTGATGTTGCTAGGAGACTTCAACCTGCTTTCTCTGGCCCTGGAGTCAGAGATGGCCTGGGAGTTCATGGGAGCCATGGACTTGATCCAGTTTAGGGATGGCCTGACTTGTGGGATGAAGGGTCACCTATTGGATATGATGTTTGTCTCAGGGCAATGGCAAGATGATCTGGGGTTGGGGGACATAAACATCAATCCCTTGCCATGGACAGATTACTCCCTCATAGGTCTGGAGTTCTCTGTAGCAGCTACCCCACTGCAGGGAGGCTGAGCCTATTCAGTCAAGATCCTTGGATTGGATTGTGCCTGTGTGGACTCTCTGTGGATCCCATAGGGCCCCAGCTTACAGAGGAGCTCCAGGAGATGATATAATACAAGAGATGCCTAAAGCGCTGCTGGAGGAAGATGGCAGATGAAGCCAACCAGGGACAGATAAGAGCCTTTATTAGGTCCTATCTTGTAGTAGTAAGAGCAGTTAAGCATTCTCCGCTCTTGTTGCATCCATAGATAGCCAACCAGCAGCCCTGTTTCAGGTGACCAGGGCCCTCCTGGGTAAAGGAGGGACCAGGTGAACCCTTGAAGGATCACTGTGAGGACTATTCTAGGCATCTGATGACAAAATTGCTTGACTGTGTTCAGAATTATACTCCAACTGGGCAGATCCAATGGAAGTGACTGAGGCATGTCCTAGCTTGGATATCTGGGAGCAGTTCAAGCCAGTTAATCCTGAGGAAGTGGACAGGAGGTGGCATGTGGTTGGGGTCCAAGCAGTGGTAAATGCCTCTTTGTGAGAGGAGTAATTCTGCCTTGTGGAGGGTATAGGGAATGGCCTTGAAGGACAGGAGGAAGACCCACTACCAAGGCTATGGTCAGATAAGTGGGGTTTGAGCTAGGCCAAGAAAATAACCTGAGAAAACATCTCAGACAAACCCCTCCCTTGTTCAAGATAAATTGAGGCAGGGAAAAGCCTGCAAGTTTCTGTTACTTGAAAGATTTGCAAGATTCTATTACTGTGTTACAATAAAAGTAGTCCTGACCTATATGGCATTGGTTTCTTAGTTTGGTCTACCTTTTAGGCTGACAGGGTATGTGTGTGTGTTTGTTATATTTTATTAAATAAGTTTAAGATTAAACTTCATTTGTATACACATTCATTCAAGAGAAAATCTCACTGAACTCAGTGAGAGTCACTTGTGAATAAGAATGCTGTAAATTATTTATTATATTAATCAGAACATAACATCCAACAAAGAAACAACAACAGTTGTTTACTGAGTGTACACAGATGCACACATCCAAAAAACCAAAAAAAATGCATATACTATATAAACATTCACACTCACACCATTATATACATAATTCCTTTATGCATTGGGCATGCTTGGAGCACATTTGGCCATTATTCCTATGGGGAAGGTACTGATCTCCTAATAAAAATTCTACATAATATTTCTCTCTCCATCATGAAATCTTACCTAAGAGAGTTATCGTTCTTGCTAATCATAAGTATTTTTTAATATAAGCATCACTGCAACATGTGCATTATTGACTCCATCTTTTTGGTGCCATCGTACACTTGATCTGAGTACAGTATACATCTCAGGAAAATGGAAATACATTAAAATATACACGAGAATGCTTTTCGCTGCCTTTTTGCAATATCACTGGTAAGGCATCTAGCTGAAGTAAAGTTATCCTTATAGTCTTATTAGTTGAGATGTCAAGATTTATTATGTGTAAGTTAAATATTTTCTTAACTTGAGCAAATTCCAATGGCATCATAGAGTCCAAGCAAACCTATAATAATATAACTTTTTATTCATGTTTTGCCCCGAGTAAAATAATCGTTATCCTGAATTATCCAATCAGAGAAAGTGTAATATGAGACAGAAATTGAAAAACACTGATCTATGCTAAACATTTTTCTGTAGTTCACATTCTTAGATTAAAGTTGTCTGAAGTCTGCATTGGTTGCTGATGATGACCTTCTTATGAGTGCTTATTTAAAATTTTAAAAAGTCAATTTCAATTTCATATGAAAAGTTAATATGTGCATGTGTGTGTGTGTGTGTGTGTATACATACACATATCTATCCATCCATCCATCCATCAATCCGTCCATCCAGTATATATACAGTATATATGCATACACATACATGCACACACATATATATAGAGAGAGAGAGACCAATGTCCATAATTCAGACATTAGTGAAATAGTACTACAATTTGCCAATTTGCCAATTTTGTGAATTCTCTGAAACATTCATTGTAAGAAGAATAATACAAATACAAACTTTCTGGATCTGGTCAGATGGATAATTTTACGTATTTTTCAGCAAATCTAGGCTGGGATAACAACATGATTTTACCTCATCTTTTACATTAGCTGTCCTTCTTGCTATTACCTTTTCATGCTAAACCTAATACATTTTTCACAGTGCATTCTCATTGCCATCATCATCACTACCATCATCAAAACAAGACTGAGACTAATCAGTTCTGTGTTTCCTTATCCATTAACCAAAAAACACAAAGTCTCATTAAAACCCCAGATCCCTATGCAAACTGTAGAGTCAGTCTGTTTTATAGAGGGAGGTACTGTTAATTTGAGTCAGATCTGTCCTGCTTCTCCTGAAATAAACTGCAGCACTCCAAAATGGCAGAACCAAAATCTGATAAACCAACAGGTCAATCCACGTCAATATTTGAAAAGATTTTAAGCAAATGTAATTTTCGTTCATTGCTTGCTTGAAAAGCAGTAGAACAATTTGCTCTTTTCCAGCCCTCCTTAACTGTTAAGTGTAAATATGCCTTGCTTTCACCATAGTGATTATTGCAAAGTGTTTCTTTACCACCTGCTTTTTTTAGCACCCAAGATGCTGGCCGCATATTCATTTCAAGTGGTTTTTGCACTCTCCAACAGCCTCAGTTAGAATGGCTTACTCATTGTTAGAGGTAGTAGTTCAAAATGTGATTCCCCACTTGCTACCCTGGTGTTCAGTTCTCTCAAATTCAGGCAAATCTAAACAGACACAGATTTTTACACCTCTTCCGTGCATCATAATTCCGTGTAACACTTAGCTTGTAACAAGAATGAAAAGTCCATTTGCATAAAAGGCATTTTGTTTCTTTGCATATGGTGTAACATTAGCAGCCAGCATATGTCTCTATAACCATAAACAAAGCAGTTACATGTACAGAACAGGCACTGAATAAAGAATACTTATTTTCAAGATGTTACTTCTTTCCTGTTTGAGTAAAGAATGTCTAAAAAGGATGCTTTAAAAAAGCTAAAAAAGGGAAGAGATACTAAATGTGCAGTTGACAGTGTTTATTGTGAAGCAAGTACTATTCAATTCTCTGAAGTTTATTTCTAGATAAGTGAGTAGAGTATTGCAACCTTAGATCCAGCAGATAGATAGATGATAGATAGATGATAGACTGACAGACACTCATATATACAGACATTAAATTCTGAGTTCCTTGATAATATTATTTAGGTGTTGCCTAATAAAAGGCAAATAAAATAAATTATATTTTATAATATATATAATATATATATATTATAAATTTATATATATATATATATATAATAAATTTATATATATATATATATATATATATATATATATATACACACACACACTGTATATATATATATTTACTTTCTTCTCCATTATTTTATATAAAAATTGTAATGATGCTTATAATATCATCTTAGATTACAGTGAGACTTTTTAGTGATGAGAGAATTTGCTGAACAGATAACTCTGGGCTCATCTTCATTTCTCCCTAACTGCAGCATGAACGTGACACAGTAACCATTTTTACATGATATGCCCTCGTGACATTGCCTTCATCTACTTTCCACCCCACAGTTAAGGCAACTAAAATTGTCTTTGTTCCAGTTTAAAGTAATGTCTTCCCTCCTGTCCTGAGACAATTTTTGCTGTAGATACAATCTAGCATGCTTCATGATAACGCAGCTGATGACAAAGTCAGGGGTTGGGATCTGTCCAGCTCCTAGTGGCCATTTTAAGGTCCTGCAAACATGTCCAGGTCCTGGACACTGCTCTCTATGGTCATTTTGATTTGGACTGCAAAGAGACTGGACAGCTGGCTTCTACTTAGACTTTTACCCATGGAATGCCTAACAAGTGTTTCCAAAAGCAATTGTCAAGTCTTATGTGGACCTGTTATATACATGGCTTTAGCACTGTTGTGAAAGAGAACTAGATCTGTATTTAAAAAACAGGATTAGTCCTCTTTTGTAGAGATGGCTAATCTTAAGCTGCACAAACATAGATTGGCACTATGTTACTGTTTTGTCAATAATAAGTACTTTACAGTTTTTCTACTGGTTCTGCTGGGAAGGGATTTTTCCATGGTTGCACTTTTTTTTTTTTTTTTTACTGTTTTTATTCCTTTGAAGGGAGGGCATCCCTATGCCGTTCTGCCTACTTCTGGGTGCTGTGAGATGTAGCTACTCACTGTGACCACCTGCTGTACTTGTTGTCATTACTTTTCAGCACAAGCCAAGAACAGAGCTCACTTGTTATTGATTACTCTCTCACACGCTTCACCCCATCCTCCTCTTTCATACCTGTGATTTGTCAGTTGGGCTATTTTTGGGTTTAGCACTCTTTCAGAAGAGTGCTAGATATGCGTTCAAATATTGTTTGGCTCCCCTTCATGGATCACTGCCTTGTCGTGGCGAAGGGGCTTGCGTAACTCAGTGAAGCCATGAGCTATACCGTGCAGGGCCACCCAAGACGGACAGGTCATGACAGAGAGTTCTGACAAAATGTGGTCCACTGGAGAAGGAAATGGCAACCCACTCCAGTATCCTTGCCAAGAAAACCCCATGGACAATGTTAAAAGGCTAAAAGATATGACGCCGGAAGATGAGCCCCTCAGGTCGGAAGGTGTCCAATATGCTACTGGGGAAGAGCGGAGGACATTTCCAAGTAGCTCCAGAAAGAGTGAAGCGGCTGGGCCAAAGCCGAAAGGACGTTCAGCTGTGGATGTATCTGGAAGCGAAAAGAAGGTCCGATGCTGTAAAGAACAATATTGTATAGGTACCTGGAATGTAAGATCTATGAACCAAGGCAAGCTGGATGTGGTCAAACATGAGATGACAAGATTGAACGTCGACATCTTGGGAATCAGCGAACTGAAATGGACGGGAATGGGTGAATTTAATTCGGGTGACCATTATATCTACTACTGTGGGCAAGAAACCCTTAGAAGAAATGGAGTTGCACTCATAGTGAATAAGAGAGTGGGAAAGGCAGTAATGGGGTACAACCTCAAAAACGACAGAATGATCTCAGTGCGTATCCAAGGCAAACCATTCAATATCACAGTCATCCAAGTCTATGCCCCAACCACTGATGCTGAAGAAGCTGAGGTTGACCGCTTCTATGAAGACCTACAACACCTTCTGGAACTAGCACCAAAAAGATGTCCTTTTCATCATAGGGGATTGGAATGCTAAAGTAGGAAGTCAAGGAGTAATCGGAATAACAGGCAAGTTTGGCCTTGGAGTACAAAATGAAGCAGGGCAAAGGCTAATAGAGTTCTGTCAAGAGAACAAGCTAGTCATAGCAAACACTCTTTTCCAACAACACAAGAGACGACTCTACACATGGACATCACCAGATGGTCAATACCGAAACCAGATTGATTATATACTTTGCAGCCAAAGATGGAGAAGCTCTATACAGACAGCAAAAACAAGACCAGGAGCTGACTGTGGCTCAGATCATGAGCTTCTTACTGCAAAATTTAGGCTTAAATTGAAGAATGTAGGGAAAACCACTAGACCACTCAGGTATGACTTAGATCATATTCCTTGTGAGTACACAGTGAAGGTGATGAATAGATTTAGAGGATTAGATTTGGTAGACAGAGTGCCTGAAGAACTATGGACGGAGGTCCGTAACATTGTACAGGAGGCAGCAACTAAAACCATCCCAAAGAAAAAGAAATGCAAGAAAGCAAAATGGCTGTCTGATGAGGCTTTACAAATAGCTGTGGAAAGAAGGAATGCGAAAAGCAAGGGTGAAAGGGAAAGATATAAGCAACTGAATGCAGATTTCCAGAGAATAGCCAGGAGAGATAAGAAGGCCTTCTTAAATGAACAATGCAAAGAAATCGAGGAAAACAATAGAATGGGGAAGACTAGAGATCTCTACAAGAAAATTGGAGATATGAAAGGAACGTTTAGTGCAAAGATGGGCATGATAAAGGACAAAAAAGCAGGGACCTAACAGAAGCAGAAGAGATTAAGAAGAGGTGGCAAGAATACACAGAAGAACTATACAAGAAAGATCTTAATGTCCCTGATGTCCACGCTGGTGTGATCACTGACCTTGAGCCAGACATCCTAGAGAGTGAAGTCAAGTGGGCCTTAGGAAGCATTGCTAACAACAAAGCTAGTGGAGATGACAGTATTCCAGCTGAGTTATTTAAAATACTAAAAGATGATGGTGTTAAAGTGCTGCACTCAATATGCCAGCAAGTTTGGAAAACGCAACAGTGGCCACGGGATTGGAAAAGGTCAGTTTACGTTCCAATTCCAAAGAAGGGCAACGCCAAAGAATGCTCAAACTATCGCACAATTGCACTCATTTCACATGCTAGCAAGGTTATGCTCAAAATCCTACAAGCTAGGCTTCAGCAATACATGAACCGAGAACTACCGGATGTACAAGCTGGGTTTCGAAGAGGCAGAGGAACTAGAGATCAAATCGCCAACATTCGCTGGATCATGGAGAAAGCACGAGAGTTCCAGAAAAATATCTACTTCTGCTTCATTGACTATGCAAAAGCCTTTGATTGTGTGGATCACAACAAACTGTGGCAAATTCTTAAAGAGATGGGAGTACCAGACCACCTTACCTGTCTCCTGAGAAATCTGTATGGGGGCCAAGAAGCAACAGTTAGAACCGGTCATGGAACAGCCGATTGGTTCAAAATAGGGAAAGGTGTACGACAAGGCTGTATACTGTCACCCTGCTTATTTAACCTATATGCAGAGTACATCATGAGAAATGCCAGGCTGGAAGAATCACAAGCCGGAATTAAGATTGCAGGGAGAATCATCAACAACCTCAGATATGCGGACGATACCACCCTAATGGCAGAAAGTGAAGAAGAACTAAAGAGCCTCTTGATGAGGGTGAAAGAGGAGAGTGCAAAAGCTGGCTTGAAACTCAACATTAAAAAAACTAAGATCATGGCATCTGGACCCATCAATTCCTGGCAAATAGAAGGGGTAGAAATGGAAGCAGTAACAGACTTCATTTATTTGGGCTCCAAGATCACCGCAGACGGAGACAGCAGCCATGAAATTAAAAGACGCTTGCTCCTTGGGAGGAAAGCTATGGCAAGCCTAGATAGCATATTAAAAAGCAGAGACGTCACCTTGCCGACAAAGATCCACATAGTCAAAGCTATGGTTTTTCCAGTAGTAATGTATGGCTGTGAGAGCTGGACCATAAAAAGGCCGAGCGCCGAAGAATTGATGCCTTTGAACTGTGGTGCTGGAGAAGACTCTTGAGAGTCCCCTGGACTGCTAGGAGGTCAAACCAGTCAATCTTAAAGGAAATCAACCCTGATTGCTCATTGGAAGGATCGATAATGAAGCTCAAGCTCAGATATTTTGGTCACCTAATGCGAAGAGAGATCTCTTTGGAGAAGACCCTGATGCTGGGAAAGATTGAAGGCAAAAGGAGAAGAGGACGGCAGAGGATGAGATGGTTAGATAGCATCACTGAAGCAATGAGCATGAAACTGAGCAAACTCAGGGAGGCAGTGAAGGACAGGAAGGCCTGGCGCAATATGGTTCATGGGGTCACGAAGAGTCGGACACGACTTAACGACTAAACAACAACAACAATTGTTTGGCTGTCAGGTAACAGGCCCTAGCCAACTTCAGGCCTGTAATCAGTCAGGCAATTTGACAGATGGCTAAAACACCATTCTAAGCACCTGCCTACCTTTGTCCATTCCTGTGTCAACACACGTTAAGGAGGGTGATTGATTGGTGATTGTCAAAAGATGCTTGGTTAGAGGAGAAACAAAGCCAGAGGAATCCGCCAGTCACTTTCCTTAGATTGTCCCACATTAGAAGAGTAGGGCAGCTTAATTTGTTGGTCTTGTTCCCTAGACCAAAATATAATACACAACAAGTGCAGTGCAATAAGTGCCAATATATTTTTTCTGCCAGCTGATTATGGAGGGTAGCACTTTATAAGGGGGCAGCCTGACTGCAACCTCTGTTCAAACTAGAGTCTTGTTCACTCATATAAGAACAGTCTTCCTCTGCTTTATTTTTAAAATGTCTAAATTCAGTACTTCTTTAGATTCAGAAAGCTCTCTTTCTCATACACTGTAAGAGATCCTCCCTGCCAGTTACTCTGATCAAAATATGATTTTGACAAAACTTTACTAGCTCTGAATCTCTTTGACTCTTTGGGACTTTAATTCTCTTTACTTGTCTGAAGTTAAAAGATTCCTCCATCTCAAAGCCTAAATTCTGTTCATTCTCTAAACTGCTATTTAGAAGGAGGGATGGCATTGCCTCTATCTCATGCACATTGTTTAAGTTACAGTACAATTCCAAAACTTTAACAATGTGTGTAACAATTAAAATGTTATCAGTAATCCTTTTTGTTGGTAGAAACACCAGGAAAATAATATGATTGGAACCAATGCCAGTTTTTTGTTTAATACTATTTTATGCACCTATATAAATGAATATATGAAGTGAAAGGGAGAGAAGGGGTGGCAAGGGCAGATACCATCTTGGAGATATCTTAACATTTATTTTCCTGCACTTACAGTAAACTGTGGAAAATGTATAGCATATTGGTGTCTGCATTATTGAAATATCAATGGAATTATTTGGCTATACAGAGGTAATATTAAAATTAGATCCAGAAATGGTTTAATGATGTAAGTTTTATAATTTAAAAATCCATGAAAGCAAAATTACATTTTGTATGCCAGTTGCAAACATTCATGGATCAGGAGATCTTATGATCAGTCATTCACTTCACATTTGGACTACTGTAACTCACTGTATATAGGGCTGCCCTCAAAAAACATTCAGAAGCTTCAGCTGGTTCAGCATTTGGCAGCCTGCATAGTTTTGGGCATACCAAGATTCACTCACGTAGCACCACAACTACAGGAGTTATTTTGGCTGCCAATTAGTTTCTAAGCACAAGTCAAGAAGTTGGTTACCACTTTTAAAGCCCTGCATGGCTCAGGACCTGGAGACCATCTTCTCCAGGTTGAATCTTGGTGTTTTTGTTAGCTACTCCTTTCTTTGGAACAGCTAACCCCATGAGGGAAGAATGGCTGTCACTTTTATGACCTTCCAGGAAATAGTTATAACCTGTTTTTTTCTGGAAGGGCTTTGGTAATTGGCAGCTAAGGAGGCTCCACACCATTATTGTCAGTTATTGCTTTCAGTTTTATCGTTTTTTTATTATATTGTTCTTTGTATTGTGTTTGACTTTGTGTACCACCTAGAGCCTCTGGAGTGAGGTGGTTTATAAATCTTGTAAACAAATATAATTAAATAAATCTGCCTGCCCTGTAAGGTGTGGTAGAGAACGCCTCTTGAGCGTTCTTCCACCAAGGCATCTTGCCAATAAGCCTTCTCGGTGATGGCCTCTCTTCTGTGGAATACCTTGGTTCCAGATATCCAGACCCACCCACTTGGGCTTGTGACTTGTGAAGACAGGAGAGTGTTTAGGGACATTGAAGATTATCCTCCCTTGGTGGCACATTAGGTTTATATTATTGTTTATACTGATGGCTGTAAGCTGCTCAGAGCCTTTGGGAATTTTGCTAAATAGAAGCTATAGTAAGAAAATAAATTAAGCAAAATTTAGAGAAGAAATGTCAGTGGATTAGAATGTTTTTCACATTAACACCAATGACATTCTTTAAGAGTCAAAAGCACTGCTTTTAGAGGGCTTAACAAGTAGTACAGAAATTTGTTAAAAATAAATTTATGAATTCACAGGATAGGCCCAATCATCAAACAAGTGTAGGCTACTGGCTATAGTGATCATTTCTAGGCTAGGCTATCATCTTCCTTTCCTAAGTCGGTGTTGCTGCCTACCACAGTCTCTGCTGCTTTGTCTTCATTAATACTTTACCTTCATCTTCATATGTAGCTAAAGAAATTGGCTGTCTTTATACCCCCAATACAGCCACAGGAAATGAAGAGCACTTTTTAGTGTCATATTTTTCTATGTTGTTTTAAGGAACTTGTTAGGCTCAACCTTTAGCCAAGTTCAGGAACATTATGAATTACAAAGTTGAGGAACCACTACCGCGAATCTTTATTCATATTCCTTTGTAACTCTGATGGTACACCTACTGGGATACGTTCATTCATAAAAAATAACACAGACAACATACAGTCTACTGTTCATTCCAAAATGGATTTTGGATTTTAGAGAGGAGAGAAAAAAGCATTCTGTGGTTTTTACCCTTTTCATTGTGAGTCTTTTTCTTTTCTGCGGCTGCGTTATAAGCAAACCCAATCATGTAAAATGTTTCCTTTAGTCATATCAGTATGCTGTGACAAGCCTCACCTGATGAATTTCTAACAGCCAAGCTGTAGCTAGAAGCACAGCAAGCCTGACCAAAAACAACAGTGACAAGGCAGTATTTATCAGTCTTCTTCAAGAGCTTTGAGACATTTAAGGGAACTTTTTTTTCTTTTCTTTTTTCTTTTAATCAAAACAATATTATAACCTAAACAAACTATTCCAGAAGATGTATATCTTCAGCTTTCTCCCCAGACACAAATTTTTAGCGGAGAGACCATGAAATGCCTGCAGCTGAAGTGACATTGACAAATTTCAGCATACACAAAAGGGCTCCCTGGGCAAGTAATACCAGCCAATCTTACAAGCAAAGCCAAATCTCTGAGCCAGCACTCTTCTGTTTCACCCTGCCTTTCAGATACCCTATAGACGAAAACAAACAAACCAAAAAAATACATCCTTCTGGATAACAGCAGCCACAGCAATCCTGTCATTAGCAGCCCCTGAACTGTTACATCAGTAACTTTCAAGTGAGAGTTAACTATGGCCCTTTCCTTCAACTGCTTTCTCAACTGGGAAAAGCGTTCTTTGATGGGCAACAAGGGGAACATGTACATTTGTCTGCCATTAGTACATCCAAGGTCTCCCAAGCCCACATAAGCAAAATAGCCATATTTTTACTTTTTATTTGCTGTCCCCTTGAATGTAGCCACTGGGACTAGCTCTGCTGATATACTGTAGTAGTGGGGGATAACTGTTTGTAATCTGTCTAGTACCACAGAGCACTTGGTGCTTCCTTCACTTACGCATTTCAATATGGGGGAATGGGTTTTTTTTAGATATACATACTACACAACCCAGAATTTATACTGAACTGATAAATCCCTGAATGGTAGCCAAAACACTTTGGGACAACCTAAAAGGCAGCTTCCTGTAGCTTTCTGCTGTGGGTATGGCAAGCATTTCCTAGCACAGTGGAGGACTTGCTTTCTTCCTGCCATATTATCTCTTGTGGCAGGGCTCACACCATTTCAAAACAACTGGGTATTTTCTGTTCAGCACTTTGAAGTGCCATTTTATTTTCTACTGCGCCAATATTTTACATATGATATCTATATATCGTATGATATTTTATTGGAGAGTCTCACACATACCTTGCACTCCTCTCGCTCTTTCTTTTCTTTTTCCATTCTTCCTTCAGTCATGACTGTTTCTCTGTAACTGAGAAGTTTACCTCAGACCACACTGTTACATCAATTTTCCATGAAAAAAACAATATGACATTTATATTTATATTTTGCATTATATCTGAAATCTTACAAGAATTATTTACCTGATAGGAAGCAGCATGTTATACTGATTTATTCATTCCTTATAAAACAGAGCAAGCAGAATAATTTTGCATCACATATGTACTCCCATGAAGGAGAGATTTTGAGAATATATGAACCTCTGCAAACAAAATATATGTCCAGTGATAGGTATATTTTACTAAAAATATTGACTTCTTTGGAATACTGAATAGCATATCTAGAAATCCTATTTATTTATTTATTTATTTATTTATTTATTTATTCATTCATTCATTCATTCATTCATTCATTCATTCATTCATTCATTCAATTTGTAGAGTAAATAAAATTTTAAAAATCTTACCAGCTCTACTTGATTGAAGCAAGTTTTTTTTTTTAAATAAATTTAGGCTGCAATCATAAACACTACTATATGAATACATGACCATTATGCTATTTGTTTTGAGGTAAGCTATATTAGGCAGAACACATAAAAGCAGGAAGAAATACTAAGTAAAAGAAATTAAAGGGCAGAGATAAGGGAATATTGCTAAAACTAGTCTGTACCAACTCCATTCATTAAATTTATCTGCATCTTTCTATCCTTCCAAACCAACCCTGCTTCTTACCATGTCTGTACACTGCTTTGAACCTTACCTTTAAATTCTCACTTCTCTCTTTTTCAAGGTCTTATCAACTCCATCAGTCACAGGTTTCTCAATCATCCACGTTAGTTTTAAAATTCAATCGTTCATTCTCTGTATATGATCAAAACATCTGTTTTGTACTGGATGCTCACTTTTGTATGTAATCCAAATTCATTCATAACTCAGTCATTCTTAATACCATCTCTTCTGGTTTTACTATATATACTTCATTTACTTTACTTCATACACTTAAGCCATTTCCATATATTAAATTTACTATTATGATTTTCCTGATTTATCTAACTCCTACTTCCATATAATAAACTGGACAGAAGCTTGTTTTAGCACACAGCTATTTTTACTATTTTCTGCTGTCTAACTAAACTGAGACCTATAAAACCACTCAATGAAAAATCAGGAAGAAAGCTAACTCATAAAGTACATGACCCTCATTGTCTATAAATCAGTCCTCAGAATAAGGAAAATATGCAAGATGTGGAAACTTTATTAGAGGAAAACAAATATGGCTGAATACAACTTCTTCAAAAGGAACAGTAGCAATGGAAAAAGAAAAGGAACTGCACTGTAAGTTTAAAATATGCACATTTTCACAGAAAATTGAGGAAATGGACTTGATGACATTTTGTAGGTATGGTCCACTGTAAGGTTCTAAAACCAGGCCCATGATGTTTTACAGTAGCAGACTTACATGTGTCAGGGTCTTTGGCAATTGTTTAAACTGAAAATGATTCCTTTCCAAGCATGATTCTCACAGAGTAACGCTGAGCAAAGTTTATTGAGATGGATGGTATGGGGTAGATGAATTCCAGCAACCAAATTATTTTCAGTTTAGAACTAATATATCCCCATATAATTAGGACAAATACTTTCTGATTCTCTTTCTAACAGCATTCCAATGAATTGGAAAGGAGAGAGGTCTCTTCCCTGATAATAGCAAAGTTTGCAGTGGTCGTTTACATAATCATCCTCACTTAACGATTGTTCATTTAGCAAATGTTTGAAGTTACGACAGTGCTAAAAAAGCTACTTATAACAGTCCTTGCACTTATGACTATCACAGTGTCCCAGGGTCATGTGATCACCATTTGTGACCTTCCCAGCTGGCTTCCGGTAAGCAAAATCAACGGGGAACCATGTGATTCACTTAAAAACCGCTGCAAAAAATATCATAAAATTGGGTGTGGTCACATGATGTTTCGCTTAATGACCGCCCTACTTAACAATGAATTTTCTGGTCTCTATTGTAGTTGTTAAGCGAGGACTATCTGTATTTCCTGAATCTCTATCAGGCAGTTTCTGCCAAAAATCCTGTATTATATGGGTCAATTCTAAATGGAAAAGGCAGTCCTGCATGTACATCTGTACCAAGCCATATAGGATTATCTATGTTAAAACCAGTGCTTTGAAATCTATCAGCAGCCAATGCAGGTTCCACAAAGTGGACATAACGTTCCACAAAGAATGCTGTTGCATTCTACAAAACTACAGCTTCAGGGTGGTCTTAAATGTCAGCTTTATGTAGAGTGCATTACAGTAGTCCAACAAGTAGTGATAACAGCATGAATTGCCATTACAAGATTTTCCTTTTTTATATAGTAATTTTATTAACAATTACAATTAAAAATATAAAAACTAAGACAAACTAAAAAAAATATAAGAATAAAAAGAAAAAATAGAAAGTGCAGAAAATAAAAAAATAGAAAGAAATATAGAAAAGAAAGAAAACATTAGAATATAGTAAAGAAAAAGAAAAGAAATATATAAAGAAATGACTTCCCCCTTTATCACAACAAGTATAAACAATAAGGGAAGAAATGGCAAACTGAAGACACCTCCACAAAAAGCAGAGCTGACGATCGTGGCAGAATGAAGAGCTGGCGAATAGAGTAATTTCTCTCTTAACAAGGAGAGGACTTGAGAATGCCCACAAGTACTCCAGAGAGTTGCTCCTTGTAAGGAGACTGCAAGACAGCAGTCTCCAGCAGGTTTAAAGTTCTGAGAGACTAGGGAATAACCATGTTTTTGCTCAAACTGCGGTTGGCGCCTTCAAAAGGGCACTGGGTTTGTATATTTCCTTCTCTAATCACTTTTGAAATGTGCTGGTTAACTACTTTTCAGCTATTAGGAACCTTTGGATTGACAGGTTTTACAGCACCAGGTGAATTTCCTTCATTCTTTAGTGAAAGAAGTTTTAAATGCAAGTTTAAGGACTTAAAAAATATATATATTTTGGAATAAACAGAAATTTAGAACTTTGATTTTGGAAAGTTACAAATAGACTAAGAGTCCAGATGGATTTAAAATAAGATTTTGGAATTAATTATAAGAATCCTTCCGATGGGAAGATGCTGTTGTTTTGAATTCTCTTTTTTTTAAAAAAAAAAACATGATAGGATGAGACTTTGAAGGATGGACACTAGAGGGAACCAGAAGGAACTAAAAATTAAAAGAGAAGAACACTTAAATTTGACCTACTAATACAGAGTGGAGCAAAATATTTTAACATTAGACATATTGAAGGATATTTTTGAACAATAGACCCAGAAGTTAATTTTAAGAGTGTCTGTTTCTATAGCTAGACTGTGTTTAAAAGATGCTATGGAAGAGGAACAAGTTTTACTGGACAAGACTGAGACTGATTTGAAAGTGGATTAAAAAATGATAGGCTACAAGAATGATATGGAAAAAGATGCTACCTCGGACATACAAATGAAACTGGCTGATGTCTTAATAATTAAAGGGGATATACAAATAACAAGCCAAAAGAGTGACCTCAATAACTTTTCTATGTTAGATCTACAAAAGAGACTTGTTAAAGCTTTGAAGAATTTTGTGAGAAGGGACAAAGAAAAAATGAAATCAAGTTCTAGAATATTATTTGAAGGAACTAAAGATCAAGATTGTTAAAAGTAAAAGAAAGGAATATACATTTGGTTTATTTGATCAAGGTTAAAATAGATATGTTAACTGTTAATGAACTTTCGCTGATCAGGACTGAATGACAAGACTTTAAGGATTTGTTTATAGATAAGAGATGGGATATGGGAAAAATATATCATTTGTTAAATTTTAAGAGAAGGTGATAAGTTCCCATTACAAGATTTTCCTGCTTCAGGTAGGTCCACAACTAGTACACCAGCTGGAGCTGGAAAAGGCCTTCTGGCCACTGCCTCCATATGCCCTTCCAGCAGTAGCCTTGACCCTCAAACCCTCAAAGACCCTCAAACCATGTCCCTCCTCCTTCAGGAGGAGTGCCACCTCCTCAGGAGTGAATACAGTGAACAAATATGTAAAAATCAGCAATTTTATTTTGCTAAGATTCAGTTTCAGTCTGTTTCAGCCCCTCCATGTCAAGACATCAACAGCATCTCCAGAGCAGCCCAGAAGTGTTGATAGATAATTGAGTCTCATCAGTATACTGATGATACCTCACGACAACCTGATAAATGATCTCACCCAATGACTGAGATCATGTTGAAAAGTATAGAAGAGAGGACTAAATCCTGTGGTATCCCACACACCTGGCTGACCTCTCCTCTACCATAATCACTAATTAGAATTGCTTGCTATGGAAGGAGCAGAACCACTGTATAACAATATCTTCAATCTCAGTGCCCCACAGGATGTCCAGAAGAGTATAATGGTCTATAATAGGTATGACCATTGCTAAAAGCTCTAATAGGACCAAAAGGAGCATACCTCCCTCTATCAAGGTCCCAGCAAATCTAATCAACCAGAGTGATCAATCTATCCCTTGCCTGAAAATTCTGCTGCTGCCACCTCATCCTTTTTACAGCTTTCCCACTAAAAGTTAGTTTGGAGTCTTGGTGGATAGGTATCTGATATGGCTGACTCCATGAACCATCTTCAGGAAGGTTCATACTATACTTCTTCAAGTCTACTGATGTCACTCCCTCCCACAGTGAGATCTTGATACCTCTCACACCCACCACTACCTCCCCAAGCAGCATGAAAAAGAAAGGAAGGGCAGGTTTAGAAAGCACTTTGTTAGAGTTTGTAAGCCAAAAGGACTGCCAAATTGTAAGACAAATTGTTGCCCCTGCCCATGATAAGCCATGATATCAATTAATCTGAGAGATTTTATTAGCAAAGTGCTTTGCCAGAAGATCTATCTGCCCACTACAAAGCACAAAAGAGAGTTGGCTGACCCAATAAGAAAGGAGAAATATTAAATGTAAATTGAAATAAATGTAGACTCTTCCATTAGTAGAGGGCAGTTGGCCACCTGAATCCTACTAACTGGGAATATGTAGGGCAAAAAAAAGGGGAAAAAAAGATATGACCATAACCATAGATAAGGCATTTGTTCATGAATCATAATGCATACTTACAATGACAGCCAATCATATTTGTGTAGAAGTTAACAGCCTTAGCTCTTACAGGAGATGTGGGTCATGTCTGACAGATCTATGGCCACAATCACATCATCAGGAGGGGCAGAGTACTCTTTTGTATATTTGAGAGTTTATCCAACCTCCATGGTTTTCCTATGCACAACATGGTCTCAACTACATTCTAAGTCCTTCTCAGCCAGCAGATCTTAAAGATAAGATTGTGTCCCTTCTTGTTAGATTCAAAGAGTAAATGAAATTGATTTGCATTAGCATACCATCTAACAATTGTCTTAATGAGCAAAAAAAGAAAAAGAAAAAAACATATTCTGTTCTTTTTCCTAGGCTGCAGAATATTCACTAAAGGTACTATTCAGCTAGAGTTTAATTCCTCTCTGAAGAAAATAAGTGGTTATAAACAATCAGGAAAAATGGTTATAATTACTGGCATTAATTTAAATAGTTGTCTACTAATGTTTCTGCCCAGGAATGTACCTCAGATTTACACGATAAGAGAGAAGAAATTACCTTTTTTATTTCTGTTGTTTTTATATATGAAATTGTACAGAAAATTCACATGGAAGATTAGTCTACTTCAGACACAAATGGTCTCATTCTACTATAGACTCCTTTTACAAGGAATATCTTGTCAAAGATTGTTTCCCTACTTAACCTCTCACAAATTCTGCATACTGAAAACTTTTGTGTGCTACACAAACCTCACTTGCAATTAAAACATTAATTGGCTTTAGTGCATGGATCAAAGTGTATTATGTTGTTATTCTGGTTTCTGTTTAGTTTGAAATAAGTACTTCTCTTGTTGCGGAAGAGGACAAACTAAATCCAGATTTTGGCCAATATTTAGTAGAAATGGGAATGGCAATAGGTACGGGAAGGAATTGTAGTGACAATTTTATACTGTTCCCTGAGGATCATAGCTAACCCCACCTCCCCAAGATCCTGGCAATGACTTTAGGCAGCAACAGAAAGTGCCTGAGCCCAAAGCAAACAGTAGTACCTGTAAGATAAATCGGTTCTCCAAGTCTGTGCACCTGAACCATTGTCCAGACATTTCATAAGACTATGCCTGCTTGTTTTGGCAAAATGAAAAATCATGCACAGAAGATACAGTACTTGGCAGAAGCAGCAATGGGGATGTGCTTGGGTCTCACAACCATCTGGGAGGACTGGACTATTGGCAAAGCATGTGCAGTAGATCCTGATCTGAAGATAGGTGTTTGACCACGGGCAGTAGCTGCAAGTCCAACCAAGCTGTTGGGAGCACAAGACCATGGCATGATAAGCCATATGAGTTAGGATCTTCATGAGGCACTAGCTCAACTTGTTGTGATATCCAAGCAGGAATATGCATGTGTGGATGATAGCTGGCTTAGCACCTACATTGCCTGCTGTAAATCCTCCTATGAATGATTATGAAAAAACATTTTCCTAAAATTATTACATTCTGTTTTCTGTTAACCTACTCATTCCCAATTGCAGAAGTACTTATTCTTCCCTTATCTTGAAAGGCTCACATATACTAGAATTGCAGCTATCGAAATCCCCAGTCAGCATAACTACTGACCATCGTGGATAGGAATTCTAAGACTTGCAGTTTGAAAGGCACCAAAATTTAGACTGAGGCAACACTGGGAAAATAAATGTTTTCTATATAATTATCAAAATATTACTATTTCAGGTCAATATTGCTACTGTTTCTTGTTTTACTATGGAAAATCTCTAATCATTTCCCTAGGATAAAATATAGAGCAGAAAAATGTACCTTTATTACTTTGAAATCCAAGAATTTGTTCCCATCAAACTATTGCAGCCCATGAAATTGCTTGACAGCTTGCACTCTTTGTATTCTGTATTTTCAATCAGTAATCACATAGATTTGTGCAACAGGAAATGCAACTATTTCCCAGGACAATTTAACAGACAAATTGATCCCTGATAATGTAAACTGGGATGGCTATGATTTGATGTTATAGTCACAAAAGTAAAACTAATTTTTAGAGTAGATGCTATGCTATTAAGAAAAGAATCGTGCTTGTAAGCAGTTGCAGCAAGCCAATATAAGACTTATTTTAAATAAATCTTTAGCACACCGATATTTAAGGTAAGGGTCAAATGTTCAAGAATATCAGAATTTACCCCTCACAATGAGGGATTCTTATTTCGCAATCTTTACAGATTTACAGATACTTGAGAGTACCTCATTGTTACTGGAGGAAAATACATTCCACAGTTCAAAGAACATTAGGCAGCTTCAGTTGGGACACCAGAAATGTTGTATCCCCTATAGAGAAAGTCTAAACATATACTGAGAATATGGTTCAAGAGTAGACTACTGCAATGAGGTTCATGGGATTATCCTCAAAAAACTTCTATTAGTAGAGAAGGCAGCAGCAAAATTGGACTAGTTAATAGAGATGTGTCTTCTCTATCATAAGCCTGTTCCAGCCTTGCCTTCAATGTTTGAATATCTATTCCTGATCAAAGGGTTTAATTACGGGCCAGATGAAATTGCCACTGTTTTAATTAAAAGAAAGTAGAAAACATGCCAATTTCTTTTTACATTGTGATCACAAGTAGCATCTTTGCTAGTGTAAATATAAAAACAAGATAGCTGGAATGTTTTGTCTAATAAACCAAAAGATGCCATGGAGATATCCTTGCATCTTTCATGCTCTCTTTGCTTTCAGAAGCCCACTGGGGCTGGGGGATGGGGAATTGTTCTGTTGGATTAATTAAAGCTACAAATTTATACAGATTTACTTGGTATATCTCCCACAGAATTCCCCAGGACCAACGTTTGAAGTAAACATATATAAGATTGAGCTGCATGCGTCTACCAATGCAGTACTATCAACAGATCTTGTAATTCTCTTCCTGAAACTGTATGGATGTGTGGTTTGCATGAAGGTCCTCTTTGAAAGCAGCAGCTATAACTAATATGGTCAAAGCCAGGAATGAAAGAACAGGGAGAGCACTGCACAACAAATGATGTTCTGGAGAAAATATGAGAGGCCTAACCATTTTCAGAAATCAGTAAGGAGAGTACTAATTTTAGAATAAAACTCAAAACTGATGCCAAGATCCTGTCACTGAGGAAACTGCATGCATGTCTCAGAACAAACATTAAGACACAGAAGAGTGGGATGTTCCCAGATATACATTATTTCAGAAGTTCAAATCACTGTAGAAGTGAACTAATAGCTTTATGCACAGACTTACAAAGTTGTCTGAAACATTGAGTTCAAGGGAAAAAAGTTTGTTGCATTTGCAGAAGCAAAAGCCTATTTTGGTCAGTGCTGATTGTCTGGAATAGTTGTGATGTCATTGACCCTTTTCTATCCTCAACCTCACTTTTCGTTCTTTATAAAATCCCATTTTTCTTGTAAAAATATATATTGGTTCCATAATTAAAAGTGAAGTGCACATACAGGATTTTTGCTGTTGACTTAGGGACAAAATGTATTTGGAATAGTAACCTGTGTGAGAGAGAGTCTCAGTAGTTCTATCATATGGTCCAACTATGCCTTGTTACACTCATGATTCAAAATATTAATACTATGTTCTATGGCATAGTTGTCAACTCTTTGATGTAGGCCAGATCAGAAAACAAACATTGCAAGGATTACAGGGATGATACTTCATTATTGTAGGGTAAAAGAATATTGAAAGCCTGCCAGAGTTTCCTTTTGCCCCCCTCTTATACCAAAGAATATCAAGGCAGGGTTTCTGACCAGAGGCACTGTTGGAAAACACAGCTTGAGACTGATACTCTGCTTTGCACCATGCTAGATTCCCATTAATTTTTAACTAAAAGAATATCTATATATGCTTTAAATAGAGCAAGTAGTTTGGAAAGCGCCAAGGAACATGTTCAGGCGTTAGGTGATAAGCAGCCACTCAGCTAGATCTAAAAGCTAAATGTGAAAAACACCACCTTAAATTTTGCTTGAAAAACAATTGGTGACAAGTGCAGGTCTACTCACAGGCATCGCTTAGCAACCTGGCTGTAACATTTGTATCAGGTGAAGTAGCGCAGGTAACTACGTAGTGAGTCTTATTGCCGTCACTGTCTACATATTGTTTTTCCAAGAGGCAAATAATATTTGTAGAAATCCTGAAAAGTCAAGTAGAAATATTTTGCTCTCCACATGGCAAAATAGATAACTCACTCACTAAGTGGCTAGTGGTATAATGTGCTTAATTACGCAATTGTAAAGAATGCTTTTCCAAACATGAGTCAAACTTGTGTCTGTGTTTATGTAAAGGTACTCAACATGGGAAAGTCAATAATTTACAGGGCCAGGGAGATAAGAAGGGGAAGAAGCAAGGATACCAATTATTTTTCATGATTTAGGAAGGGGAGGGGGGAATATGACCAGCAACACCCCTCCCTATGAAATTCAATCATTTTTAAGGCTAGAGAAACATAAATAGGACATCCATTAATGAAGTGGTCCTAGCTGGCCATTCAAACCACCTCATATGCTTAAGGCAGGCTTGCAGCAAACTAATCTCCTTTTGCATTGGAGAGGTGAAATAGAAAATAAATCAGAACATAGCACCTGCAGAAAGCATGACAAATGGAAAGAATCAAAATAATGTACATAAGTATCTTTAACAGAAGGATCCCAAGACATTCTGAGCAAGTATTTGCCTTGGAGGAATTATTTTTAAATGCTATTTTAATAACCAAATTAATTCCTCCAGATATCTGGGCTGAATAACCTGTAATCTTTTAAACCATTCCCTAGAAGCAATAGTTGTTAGAAAAATCACAGAAATCCCTACTTTAAAGTTGCACTTGATTTTTTCCCTACTTTGAAGGCAAGGCAAGTGAACTCAGAAGTAGACTTTGTTTTCTCTTTCAAACTTTTCTGTCTTGCTTTTCCTAGGATATACTTAAAATACTCTTGGGATAATGGGGTTGGATGAGAAGAATGGGGAAATAGGCTCCATTCTATAGATTTTTATTGCATGGAAAATTTTGGATAGGGCATCTAACTTGTAGAGAATTTGGTCATTCTACAAATTATGAGAAGACCTGGTTTCAAAACTCTACTCAGCCTCAAAATTCATTGGGTGATCTTGAACCAGTCACTATCTCTTAGCCTAAACTCCATCTTAAAGGATAGGACGATTTATACTGAATTCAGGAATCATATAGTTAGGACAGAGGGTAAGTTAGAAACAAAGAACAAACCAGGAAACAAAAACAAAGTTGAGTAGAGTCTATGAAGATCTTGTTGCTCAGACAAAGCTAAATTACAACTGCTAGCCTTACTTCTTC
Organism: Python bivittatus; assembly: GCF_059951505.1. Lineage (NCBI taxonomy): Eukaryota > Metazoa > Chordata > Lepidosauria > Squamata > Pythonidae > Python > Python bivittatus. The sequence goes on from NW_028277034.1 coordinate 29,818,184, forward strand.
CTGTTGATTAGGTATTAATGACCAATCTATTGAGCAAGATGAAGGTACTAACTTTGCTGGGTCAAGGTGGATTCTGCAAAGCTTAGTGCTTTGTTACACAAGGTAATGTACATAAATCAAAAGCTCTTTGAGCATAACTGGCAAGTATAATAATAAATAAATGTTATATGATAGGAGCTATTTTTAGGGTAAAAATAAATGGACATGATTTTTATGAGAAATCTTCTATTCAAAAAAGCTAGTAGTTGCTGCAAAAAGCTGAGAAGTGTTTACCATTCTAGGAACATTGATTTCATTCTGAGCTGGATTTGATTTCTGTGACATTATCCTAAAGCCCAGTAGTTTTCAAACATTTTGGTCTCAGAACCCCTTTGCATTCTTAAAAAAATGATCCCAAAGAGTTTTTGTTATGTGAGGTTTTGTTTATGTGGGATTGATATTTATCAATCAAAATTTAATTTAGAAATTAAAACTGAGGAATTTTTAAAGTACTTATTTATTAATTTATGTAAAAATAAGAATAATAAATCCATTACAAGTTAACAACATGGGGTGTATGGGGTGCCCAGGGAGGGGTAGCACCTTTGGTGAAGGGGCATGCCAAGCCTTTTTAGGGTTGCTTGTTCACCTTTTGTCACCACCCATTGCTCAGCTCTCACCTGTGGCTCCAAGTAACTGTAACACTAACAGCAGACTCACCCCAGTAAACTTTCTCAGCAGATGGGCCAAACCAGGTATGGGTAGCCAACAGGTCTCTGACCTTCAGTGACATAGGGGATTTGTCTGTCCCAGCATGTAAAGTCTGGTGCTGGCAGATTGAGTGGAGGAGACCGATCAATGGTCCAATGGTCAAGAAGCCAGGCCCAACAGGTCTTACAGAGTGCTATGAGCACAAGACACTTTGACGTCCTGGTCATCCACTGCAGCAGGAGAGGTCTCTAGCTATAATGGTTGTCCATGCCACTGGATTCTTCTGCCAAAAGAGTGGGACTGCCCTTGTGCAATGGCTGCTCCACTTAAAACTCCATCACACGCAGGTTTCTGTTGTGCAATTCATATTCATATTCATCTATAACCCATCTGCAATTCATCTCAGTCCACATCTAATTTGTTGAGCCCTGTGGTGATGGGGAAGTGGTGAAACAACAGGTGGAGATCAAAAACCTGCATGTGGATGGCCTTTGGACCAGTGGTCATTTGTCTCAGTATCCAGGGCAGCAGAAACATCCACAAGCATCCAGGGCGACTGGGCGGCCCTTTTTAGGGTAGCACTGCCCACCCTCACATGAGGGAAGGGATTAGAAAAGGTACTCTAAACATTGTCTGCCCCACAACATCTGGCCAGCTAAATGTGGCTGGCAGATCATCTTCTTAGCAGTTGAGCACCAAGAAAAACAAATCACAGAAAACTCATCTTTGGAGCATGGAACATCCACACCTTGCTGGATAGAGACGATAGAAGTTGTCAAGACCTGAAAGACAAACAGCACTCATAGCAGCTGAACTTTGCCATTATAGCATTCACATTGTTACAGATGAGGGTTCGTTACAGGAAGCAGCAAGGGAATATACTGTATGTCCTTTTGGAAAGGGAAACCACAGACTGACAACAGGACTCACAGAGTAGGTTCTGCAATCAAAACTGCTCTGCTGAAGAACATCTCTACTCTATCCACTGAAATAAATTAACGTATTATAAAGTTTCGCTTTCCGCTCAGGAAGTCCCGGTACATCATCATTCTCATGAGTCTAGATGAGAACAAGGAAGGTTTCCAGATTGTTCAAACAACCCCCACCGGTGACAAGCTCATCATTCTGGGTGACTTCAATGCTAGGGTGGGTACAGACAGCAACAACTGGGAAGGAGTCCTTGGGAGGCATGGGGTAGGAAAACTAAAAAGTAATGGCCTGCTGCTTCTGAGCAAGTGTGCTGAGCACAACCTGTGCATCACTAACACAATGTTCAGACTTGCAAACAAGTACAAAACAACCTGGATGCATCCTAGGTCGAAACACTGGCACCTATGTCATAGTATTGTCATAGTACATCAGCACGACCTTAAAGAAGTCACTGTTACACAGGCCATGCAAGGTGCTGAGTGCTGGACAGATCACAGGCTGCTCCAATCAGTCCTCAACTTGCACATAACCACTTTACATTGTAAGCAACCAAGGACTGTCGGAATGTCATTCAACATTGGCAGACTGCAAGACCCAGGCCAAGTCCAACATTCCCAAGATGTATGTAATGAAAAACTCTCCAGCAATTTACCACTTGGAATCTGTTGTGAAAAGTGGATGCAGTTTAAAGATGTCATTACACAGACTGCAACAACTGTACTTGGACTGAAAACCTGGGCACATCAGGACTAGTTTGATAAAAACCATGAGACCATTTCTGCAGCCCTCCAGGCCAAGAACAAGGCCTATGCAGACTAGCAGAATGATCCATCATCTGTCTCAAAGAAAGACAAGTTTAAACACCTGCAGTCCAAAGTACAGGCAGAACTGCAAGAAATGCAGGATGAGTGGTGGCAGAGGAAGGGTGAACAGGTGGAACACTATGCAGACATGCATGCCACCAGAGAGTTTTTCAGTGCCATCAAGTTAGTTTATGGTCCTTCTAAATCAGGATGCTCCCCCTTGCTGTCAACTGATGGGTCGAGCCTAATCAAAGACCAGGAAGGACTGAAAAACTGCTGGGCTGAATACTTTTCCAACATACTCAATAGGCTGTCCACAGTTGGTCCTGATGTCTTACAGCAGATTCCTTAGCTGCCAGTCTTGGATGCCCTAGACCTGCCTCCCTCTACTGATGAGATTAAGAAAGTGATCTCGCAAATGAACTCAGATAAAGCAACAGAGCAGGATGGCATTCCTGCTGAGATCTACAAAGCACTAGACCTAAATGCCTTTCAGGCATTCCAAGACATCTTGGAAGACATCTGGTTCACAGAGGAGATGCTTGATGACTTCTGCAATGCCCTCATTGTGGCTCTCTATAAAAATAAGGGAAGCAAATCATACTGTGGAAACTACATAGGTATCTCACTGCTGTTCATTGCAGGCAAGATCTTTGCCCACACTCTCCTGAACAGAGTTGTCACTGTCTCAGAAAGGAACCTCTCAGAGGTGGTATGACTTTTGGCCAAAACAGAGTACAGCAGACATGATATTTGCCATGAGACAAGTCCAGGAAAAATGCATTGAGCAGAACAAACATCTTTACTCTGCCTTCATTGACCTAACAGAGGCATTTGACTCTGCAAACAGGCTCTCTGGACCACTCTAAGACACTATGGATGCCAGAGGAAATTCGTGAAGTTGATTCAGCTACTTCATGATGCAATGGCAGGACAATCCTTTACAATGGTGATACGTCTGCTGTATTTGCCATTTACAATGGGGTGAAGAATGGTTGTGTGCTAGCCCCAGTCCTGTTCAATCTGTTCTTCACTTGCATGTTGTCATGTGCTGTCCAGGGTCTGAAGGAGGGAGTGTATACTAAGTACCAACTGGACGGCTCTCTCTTTGACCTTTGCCACTTGAATGCTGGGATAAAGTGCCTCCATACAGTCATTCAAGAAACCCTTTTTGCTGACAACTGAGTGCTCCTGGCACACAAAGACAGTGATCTACAGTTGATGCTGAATAAATTCTCAGATGCTGCTATGCTTTTCAGCATGACTATTAGCCTGAACAAGACTAAAGTACTTTACCAGTCTGTGCCAGATACCAACTCCATAGAACCAAAAATCATTATTGATGTCACCCAGCTGACAAATGTAAACAGCTTCAAATACTTGTGAATCATCATCATAGAGTGCTAAATCAACACAATGTCTGTATCTCCACAAAGCTGAAAGTCTACAGAGCTGTGGTTATTCCTTCTCTCCTATGTGGATGTGAGTCCTGGACTCTGTACTGATGACACACCAAACAACTGGAGAAATTTCACATATAGACACTCAGCTCCATCCTTGGCATTTGCTGGCAAGACTGTGTCTCCAACCTGGAGGTCTCAGATTGTGCAAAATCCACCAGCACTGAGTCCCTGATTATCAGAGCCCAGATGCGGTGGGTGGGACACATAATCAGAATGGATGACCACCACATGCCTCGCCAGTTGTTCTATGGTGTACTGGCGACTGGGAAGAGACCTGAAGGTCATCCATGTAAGCGCTACAAAGACACTGTGAAGGAAACCCTACGCCATTGTGACATCCAGCCAAGAGAACTAGAATCTGCAACTGCTGACAGAACCTGCTGGCAAGCCCTATGCTATGAAGCCTCCTCCAGCTTTGAAGACAGGCGCCGTCAAAATCTGATAGAAAACTGTGAGCAGCATCACAGAATAACACTCATGGTTATTACAATGGACTTCCAGTGCCCCCATTGTGCTAGACTCAGCGCTTCCAGACTGGGACTGCAGAGCCACCGCCATGCTCACAGATGAACTGCATGACAGCATGTCTTCTTTGAACCTGAAGGACTACCTATATACATGTTAACATAAATAAAATATTTTTAATGAAAAAGAACTATATTTTCCAAAATAAACAAACAAATTAGTGAGAAGAGTGGCATTATTTAACATTTTTATAAATCTCTTTAATGCCTGGTTTAAATGAAGACTGCTGGATTCTGATATCTGCTTTTGAATGCATTCTATTATGATATGTTGTTTTGGTTGAAGTATATGAAGAAAATCCAGCCTCACACAGATACGTTGTTGGAAAAGGAAGGAATATTCTAACAGCCTTTTCAGATAATTTTGAATATTCTTCCTTGATATCATACTAAAACTTGACAAGTGGTAGTTTCTTAAAGGTTAGTTGCAATGTGGAAGTTCAAACCGTATCAATGAACTTTTCCTTCTCTGTTACATTAAAATCCATTGGGCTATCTTGCTCTTAGAATGGATCTTTTACCCAAGCATGATTTTATAACATCATGCATTGGTCATATGGAAACTATTGGCTCACTGAGTTATGCAGATTGTCCAGATGTTGACACATTTCATTACACAGTATCAAAACATCACATTTGTTAATAGCACTACTGATCTCATCAGAAAAGTCTTTAAATATTGGGAAGCTGTCAAGCTCAGGGTGACAGACACAAGTTTTCCAAAATTCTAAGTTTTCTTGAAAGCTCAAATTTTATCATTGGCAACAAATACTGTCAGTTGTTTTCCTTGAAATGACAGGCTCATTTTGTTCATTTTCAAGAAAATGTCTGCCAAATATTCAAGTCTGAATAACCATTGTTTGTCTCTTAATTGCTGAAATAAAAATGGTGTTACCTGAAAAAAGTAACTAGTTCAGGTTGCAACCCAAACAATCGCACAAGTGCTTTTTCTCAAGACAACCAACATAATTTGGAATGCAGCCAAAGTGCTTTATGTGTACTTCCCATTTCATCACACAGAATATTAAAAAGGGTCAAGATTTAATAAAATTAATCATTTTTACTGCTTCATCAAGGACATTCTTAAGTGAAACTGCTCTCTCTCTCTCTCTCTCTCTTTTTACTGCGAGTGCATGGCAGTGAAGAATGCAATGACTACTAGTGCAATTTGGTGGCACTGTCTTGATTCATGCTAAGGTGCCTGTAGTTTTATCCACCATTGTTTTTTCACCATCAGTGAAAATGTGAACACAGCAGTTCCAGGATAAACCATAAGATTCAAAAAAGTTATTTAATGTTTTGAATATTTCAGCACCACTTCTGTTTGTTGTCAAACATTCATGTAAAAGAAGATCTTTGGTGATTAGTTAGTGCTGTTATTGGTCAAATACAAGCAAAACAGCACATTCAGCCACAACTATAGATTTGTCCATTTGTAAAGTAAAAATGCAATTCTGCAGACAAGATATTAACTCAATTGTCACGTTTGAGGCTAAATCTTTAATTCAATGAATTATTGTAATGTTGGAAAGTGGCACTGACGTGATTTTTTACGGACTTTTCATCCAGCAGGCATTCAACAATGTCAATGGTACCAGGCCATATTGGTTTGTCAGCTATTGTGCAGCTTCTCCAGCCAATGCAATATGATAACTTACTCTGTAAGATGCTTCAGTGGCTTTTCATTTCCAGTTTAAAAAGCTGTAACAAACAATGTTTGGCTTTTAAAGAGCTCATCATGACTACTTTTAAAATATGCTTTATATTTTAAGACCACTGGTCTCAAAATGACACCTCAACTTAACTGGCACCATTATACTATTTGAAAATGTTCTACTGTACATAAGACACAATAAGATAAATTATTAACTTCTATAAGGCCAAGGGAAAGATAGCTTTCATTATATTTTTGTTTCTTGTTTACAGTTTTGCCCAGTTTATTTACAGTAAATTTCTCCCTTCTATGAGTCAGAGAACTCTCTGATATTCATTCAGAGAAATTCAAAGAGTTGCATCTTGAGACATAGATGGTGCAGCTATGGGTTGAGAAAGCAAGTCTTCCAATCTTCCTTTTTTATGCCAACAATCCATCCTTAAATATAAGAAAAATATAAATACATTTGTTTCATTTTAGTATTATTTATTCTAAAATTCTAAAATAATACATTTTAGATAAAAATTTTGAAAGTTTTGGATTTTTTTCTTATATTATTGTAAAATAAGGCAACAAAGTGTGGTTGTTTCTTGTTGTGTTTCTGTCAACCCCACTGGATAGATTAAACAAAGAATTAACTCCAGAAATTAAAACTACTTTTATTGAGAGTGGCTATAGTAACAGAATCTTGCAGGTCTGATTGTACTGGGAATCCTCCCTTTCTTATATCCACATGAACTAGGGAGGTATCTGTCTGAGCCACTTACACATACTTTCTGCTTGTTTTGGACATAAGCTATGTTTTTCTTATTGTCGCTCTGGTAATGGATCTGGTCTATCTCTTTCAAGGTCATATTCCTTACTCTTTACAGTTTCTGTGTAGGTGCAATAAAAACTTTGGGATTTTAAAATACAGATTTATTTGATGATAATGAGGTTACTGAGATTATACCAAGTATAATAGAAGATAGCTAGTAAGATCACAGTAGAAGTACTGAGAACAAACTAAGTTAATCTCTGAAAATGCACATATTTATGCCTTAAATCTAATAACTTAGGGAATTCTAGAAAACATAAGACACAAGCACATATTCCATTAGCTAACAGAGTGATGATTTCAGCACATGTCATATAGCTTCTGGAAAACTCCACTGTACACTTGTGAGAAAATGAGAGTGAAAAAGTCAGATAATATGTTAATATAATTATGAAAACAGTTTTGAGGTTGCAGACCTCCTGAAGGATCTGGTGTCTGCAGACCACACTTTGAGAACTGCTGTTACAGCCCAATCTAATAGCCTTGCGATTTTGTCCCATTCATATGTGACTCTTGAGAGTCAAGGATATTATTGTTGTATTTTTGCTCTTAGCAGGCACTGTTGCCATTTTCAAGAAGATCATTTTTAATTTTGGCTGAGTTGTGATTTTATGACAATAAATATGTGAGATTTCAAAGGAAGGTAAGTCATTAATGTTAGCTGGGATAGTCACATGACTCTTGCCATGAAAATTAAGAATAAAGGTACTAAAGCCCCAGTGATTTATAATAATATGACAGGAAATAGAGTTGGGGAAAAGTGAACATTTACATGATTTACTTTTTTAAAAAAGGAACATGTTTTTTTAGAAATATTTACAATTTGAAAAATGAATTGAGAGAACATTTGGCACAGGCTCAGAGATATCCTATTATTTTTTCATTTCCATATGCACTGGATACTGTTGCAAAGTATTTGTTGAGAGATGTTTCCAGGATGAGATAATTAAAAAGAAAAGACTATTATTTTTCTTATTTATTTTGAAGGTAATAGTAGTCAAATAAACCTACCTTTTACAACAATCTGTTCTGGGTAAATCTTTTCTTTTTATCCTCCAAAAAGGGGGGCAAAAACCTGTAAGACTTTCTTTCATGTTGGTTAATTAAGAACATAGGTTTTAAGCTAATGTTGAAAGCCTGTTTGGTGACATAGAGATGCAGGGCATTTTTGTGGCAACACATATTCATAATGGAAGGTTACTTGGCTATAAATCTAAAGCTCTAAAGAGATTGCTTCAGAAGAAATGCCTGCTAATCAAAATATGCAACAAGGAAGCAGAAGGATACTGACACAAACAACTTTGTCAGCTGGTTTGAATTCTTGTTCATACAATGGCCACAGCAATTACATGATCTTAGCATCTAGTTGACCTTCTTTCTAAAATCCTATCTGCAAGAAAAGAAGATACCTCCTCTGACCCCAGTCCCAGCTTCACAGGGTAAGTCGTCATCACAATTGTAAGTTCTTTGCCTTTCTCTACCTGTCCCCTTCTGTGTGCTACTCTTGATGTTCTATCCACTACAGCCCTTCAGGGGAGGAAGTTGGTTAGGGTTTCAGAAAAAACAAGCAGGAAGATATGGTAATAATGCCAGGGCAGTTAGATTATTACTGTGTAGCCTTACTATTAGGCAACAAGGACTTTCAGGTCACTTATTACATTGGCAAATTCTGTTAACTAACTTCAAGAATGTGACAGATGATGCATCCTGAAGGCTAAGTTCCTCCTGTATTAATTACTTGTCTGCCTCTTTGAATTTGTTTGCTTTTTCTGGCCTTTGGCCATAAGCAGTTTTAATTTTGATTTGGCAGAAAAATTGTTGTGTTGTATCATTAACAAATGTAAGGAGATTGTATCAATGGAGAATCTATATAGTATAGTGGTTAGGGTATTAGAAGGGAACTAGATGGCCAGCTTCAAGTCTCCACTTGACCATGAATAAAATTAGTGATTTTGAGCTAGTCTGTCTCTCTCAACTCAGTCTAGGTTAGATATTGTGGGGATGAAATATAGAAAGGCCTTGTATGGACTTCTTTGAGTTCTTAGCATAAAGGTGGGATATAAATGTAATAAACAACCTGCATCATTATTACCATCTACGTTGTAATCTTGCAATTCTTCACGATTGGCACAAGTCTCTCTGAACTCGTGCTGAAGAAAATGGATAAAGTTAAATGTAGCTGGAGTGGTCACAGCCCACACAGAGGCAAATTCTTCTGTATTGACATACACAGTGCCCTAAAGCCTGCTAGGCCAACAATTTGCTACTCAGTGCATCCTTAACTGTATAATATTGAGAACAATAAAATTTGAGTCTCTTTATAACATTTTAATTAGAATTTTAAGTCTTTCCCCCTCTTCAATTTATTAGATTTCTTACTCAGCAATAACTAAATTAGTCGATGCAACTTGGTATGATTATGTGCTCTTGACTGCACAGACTGATTGCAGTCAATGGATTTTTGTGCTGTATTTATCATTAAATATAATTTTTACAAACATTTTCATCTTTGTCAAAATGTTTGCAGGAATAAATAGTTATATGAAATGATTTATTCTGTCTTCTTTAAATGTTATCTTCCATAGCCAGGTACGTTATATACTATGCCTCCAAGGTCATCCATTTGTCTCCCTCCATGTTATAGTTCAGAAGAAACTTGGCTCATTGCTATTTGCTCTTTCAGCTTTGTAAATAATGCTTGTATTTCTTTTCAGGTGCTGGCAGTGAAGAATCCACTATTTCTTGGTGACCAGCCAAATCTTGTCCAACTGACTCTGGGGGAATCTTTAAACCTGAAGTTGCTTCTCCTCTCAGATGTCTAGAAATAGTTTTTCTAGGGAAATGTTTATTAATATGGCCTTGTTTCTTGCTGGGGGAGGAGATCTCCTAGCATCTCTTCATAAATCTAATGAGAAGCACAACCTGTTAGGTGTTGGTTGGAGTCAGGCAGCATCCAAATGAAATAAATAAATAAATAAAAGGTTTTACATGTTGTTTCAATCAAAATAATAACTCCTCCTACTACTGACCCCAATCCAATTAAAGTTAGTGGTAATTAGCCACTGTAGCCATGCCCTTTGGAACATCCTCTGTTCAGAGATTAGGATGTGCCCAGGCTATGTGCCCAGGCCTGGGGTCCCGAATGTGTTAAGGGCCCTGTCTCTTGGCTATACTGATAATTATTATGATAATTTTCTCAGTTGCTATACGTATATATTTATTTTTGTATTGTTTTTAATTGTTAAGAGTCACAGCATCTTCTAGAGTCATCAAACCATCACTATGCCAGAATAACAATAATGAGGATAGGCTTTATACCACTTCACAAGGACTGGATGATTTTATGAAGAACCTATAACATTAAATGTGATTTCTGTAGTGGAGTCTCCAGTGTTTAAAGCAGGGGTTCCTAAACTTTTTGTCATCACACCTCCCTTTAATGTAATCTTAATGGACACATTTCCCCTAAAAATCTGAAAACCAAAATGAACAATGAAAACAATACAATGAAATGTTGGGAAAGATGGATTTATTGTAACAACTTAACTAAAAGGTTCTTCGCATCTCCCCCAGAGTCTGTCTGCACCTCCCCAAGGGAGGTACACCTCACAGTTTGGGAAACCCTGGTTTAAAGGAATGTAAGAAGCAACTTTAATAGGTGCAGTAATTTTAGGAAAGAAAAGCTATATAACTGCTTTTTCTATGCTGCATTCCTAATTTAAAACCTCCCAAGCCCTTTCTGAAGCTACGCAAACCCTCCCAGGTTTTAGGTCACTCCTTTCCATTGCAGTTTCAGAGAATGAGTCTGGGGAAATCAAGCTGCATCGCTCGAATGTAGAAACCTCACTTCTGATTAAAAGGACAAGAGAAAAGCTCAGCAATTCCATCATTGTTCACGTATGTTTGTTTCAGTCCAACGTAAGCCTTAAATCAGAACCAAGATTTTGCCTATGACATACCCAGTGTAACGTCTCTGGGCAACACTATGTCAAGTTATCTCCCTTTATGCCTGTCAGACTCTTTATCCCTTCTGATTTTTTTTAATGACTTGCTTTAATTAAACTGGGAGGACAGCCTGCTATAAAGTGAAACCTCGGTGTTCAGCTGCTTTTTTCCTTTCTAGAAATGTCTCTGGGCCACAGAAACTTTCTTGGAAGATAAAATGGCAACCAGTGCTTTGTTTGGAAAAGGACCTGGATGCCCAGAAATAAAAAGAAAGGTAAACTGAGGTGAAGCAGAGACTGCAAGAGGTGTGGTGAAATGATGATGTCACTGGTGGTGGAGTCATTTTTTCAGCTATTGGGAGAAGCTTGGTGTTGGTATTTAACAACACTAGCTGTGTTAAGCTTATCAGTAGTGGAAGACTACTTTCCTTTCCTTTCTATTTATTGGCAAGAGACCAAGTTGCTGAAATTCATTTGAGATAGATGTCTGAGAGCTGCAAAAAAAAAGGGGGGGGCTTACAGGCTCCTTGCCCCTGGACTAAATTTTAATTTTTTTTTAATTTTTTGATTTAGGATTGTGATTTATCTTATGTGGAATCTGAACTGGGGAAAAAGAATCTTTATATGTTATCATTACACATGGAGCCAGTGGGGAAGTTTCAGAACCAAGAGGCTGCTTTTTCTAAGAACCTGTACCTGCTTTTTCTCTGAGCGTGTTAGTTTTTCATAGAGAAGGATTTAAAAAAAAACAAAAACAAAGTGATTATTATTGGAGGAGTAGAAAAGGACAAGGGAAAAAGCCAAGGTGCCATGTGTGTATAAGATACCACCTTTGTTCTATGAACAGGACATTTCTGCAAATACATTTAGGTGTCTCCCTTGCTCCTTGACATTTTTTCTTCTATGTGACCTGCAAAAACATTTTTAAAAAATAATTATGTGACCTAATTTGCTGAGCCAAGACAATATGATCTTCTATGTAGCAAAGCAGTGTCCTATAAAATATTTGCAAATACCAGCTCCTTTGTGGTAGACAGTCCCTTTAGCAACTTTTGGAAGCCCTTCCTACCATCCCTACCATCTTATATGCCTTAAGTAAGAAATTATGTGCTATCACTGAACTGATAATGTAGTGCAGGAAATTGTGCTTTAAAATATTCACATTTTTAAATATATATTTATTATACAGTATTTACTTATTAATCAAATGTATATGCTGCTGTAATCATAAGACTCTTAGTGGCTAACAAGATACAAAAATACAATAAAGTATAAAAAGCTTAAGATAGATCAAACCCAAACAAAATATGTGACATCAGACCCAAAAGCCCACTGGAAAAACTTCATTTCCAAAAGGTAGAAAATGTTGGATACAAATGAATATCCAACAGAGCTCATTCCAGAGGGCCAGTCCCATCACAGAAAAACAGGGCTTCCAGGATTCGGCTCTCATAACCTCCTGCAAATGGGGAACAACCAGCTGCTTCTCCCAACATGAATGGAGTGGTCTGGCTGACTCTAGTGGGAGTATGCAGCCCTGCAGATACAAGGCCCCTGCCCTTGCCCAGGTCTTGACATAATGTTAAGATCATCTCTGTCCCAGGTCTGGCCTGAACCATGATTGATATGGGTCCAGATAAACCACTTCACCTAAAGTGGTCCGTAGTTGGTCCCAAACCACTGTTTTGGCAACCTTCACTACAGAAGGAAGGCTAGAAACCAGACAGAAGGCTAATATTTCTGAATCCAAAAAGGATTTTGTAAGGAGGCTGTGAAAGAAAGCTTTCTAAAGGGCTGTTGGTATTGACCCCTTTTGCAAAGAGGTGTTCACATTTTTCCAGATGCAGGGAACTACTGCCCACCCAGTTGCCCAAGGAAGCCAGGAGGGTAAGGATCTGGCCTTTTGGTGGTTAAGGACATTCTAGACAGTACCCTGTCCACTTCCTCAGAGCTAACAGTCTGAAAAGAAACCAGGTAACCTGGCAAGACAATCCTTCAGTCATTCCACAAAGCCCTGCCCAAGTGAAGCCCAGACTACAGCGAATTTGAGCAACTTTGCTGATAAAATATTGAGCAAACTGGTCCCAGGAGCTAGATGGTAAATTATTATGGTGACTCATATCTGAAAGGGAATTGGCCACCAAGAAAAAGGCTGCTGGATGACAACCAGCCAACACATTAAGAGAAGATAAATATGTTTTGCCTTTCTCTCATCGCCACAAAGTTGGCTAAAATTGGGCATTTGTGCTTGTGCGTATTCAGTGCTCATTGTCTTCCACCTGCACTCTAGCCATTGCTTCTGCTAGTTCATTTCCCAAAACTACTCAGAGAACCAAAGAGCCAACTGGGATTGGCTGACAGAGAGGCTGCTCAGGAGCGACTTCATCAAGGGCCTGAGATGTTGCCTCATGCTAGCAGTGAACCAGGCCTTCAAGTGATGTCAGGCCCAGCCCAAGAACAATGGTGAAACAGTCCAGTTAAGTTCCTTTATTTGATTACACCATATAGACAGAATCTAAATCTATACTGCTGCAACTAGTGGATATACCCTGGGAGATTCTAGGGAGTGGCTATCTTGAAACTCTTATGCTTCCCACACTCCCCTTGGGGACTGTGTTGTGTTTTGTCTCCTTTCCCTTCCTGAAATGCACTCCCTCCTTCCTGATAACCTTGCTCTCTGTTGCTATCCACCACAAGTGACTTGCCCACAGGATCATCATGGAAATTCCCAAATGCCTGCCAGAAACCAGATGGATTCATAAGACATCTGTGGCTGATTATCTTAATGGGCCCAGCCTTCCAAAGGAAATAGATGGGAATCAATCATCTAGACCAAGGAATGATCTGTCCATGACGAAGGGCAGATGGTATCCAGATCACAAAACAACTGCTCAGAAGCAGAGACCAGGTCTAACATGTGACACCTATGTGAGTTGGAGCCAAGATAACCAATGACAAGCCCATGGTTGCCATGGAGGCCATGAAATCCTGAGGTCTTTTAGACTTAGTTCCATCCACATGGAGATTGAAGTCCACCAGTACAAACAGATGAGGGGGGGCTGTCTCTATCAAGAAGTTGGCAACCACATCCAAAAGTGCAGATAGGGATTCTAAAGGGCAGCAGGCAGCTGGTACACAAGAAGGACCCTTAATTGGTTCCTATGGCCAATCTGAACACAAAGACACTCAGACCCAGCCTCCTCTAGGACAGTGATTCTGGACACACATAAGGTATCCCAATAAATCAATCCCACCCCAGTTCCCCGGCCCTGGCATTGAGGGACCTGAGAACATTGCAGGACCTGAAATTCATGTAGACAAATTTCCAAGAGGGCCACTTCCTCTGCTAGGTTTTGGTGATACATGCCAGGTCTGCCTATTTGCCAACCACCAAACTGTGGATGGACATGGTCTTTGTTGTTGTTGTTGATGATGATGTTATTAAAGTGTTTTAACAAAAAAGTGAAAGGAATACAACAAAGAAAAAAATATTAATATGTCATAAAAGTGAACAATTACAATTCTATATATACTTATCTAATGTTAGTATTATTCAAGTATGTATATACTTCTAATGCATTTATCTATCATTTTTTTAACCTACTTTATTTTGTATAAATAAGTCCTATATTTCATTATACTTGTCCATGCAAAGTCTACAAAGTAGTAATTTTATCATTAGATGCTGAAAAAGCCTTTGACAAAATACACAAGCGGTATGTATGTTTGCCATATTGAATAGATTTGGATTTCCTTTGGAATTTATAAAATGGATTAAGATATTATATGAGTTGCCCACATCTAAAGTAAAGGTTAATTGTATGCGTTCTCTTATTTTCCCACTATTTAGAGGAACTAGACAAGGATGTCCACTTTCACCCTTGCTCTTTAACATTTGTGTGGAACCCTTGGCTTGTGCTATTAGACAACACAGGGAGATCTACGGAGTAGTACATAATTCAGTTCAACATAAATTGGTATTATTTGCAGATGACATTCTTTTGTTTATTTCTAAACCTCATACTACTATTCCAGTATTGATGCAAATGACAGATACCTTCAGTAAAATAGCAGGATACTCTATTAATTGGTCCAAATCAGAATTGATGCCAATAGGTGAAAACTTGCTTACCCCTTCATTTAAGGAATATCAGTTCCATATTTGTAGTGAATCTATTAAATGCTTAGCTATGTCTATATCAAAGGATATAACTAAGTTAGCAAAATGTAATAAAATATAGAGAGAGGTTTCTTCAGATGTCAATAGATGGGAGTCATTAAACCTCACCATTTGGGTGAACTCTCTCAAAATGAATATTATTCCCATATTTATTTATATTCTGAGAGGAATTCCAGTTTTTATATCTGAAAAATATTTTCAGAAAATAAATTCTTTGTTTAGAAAATTTGTATAGGGTTCTTCAATTCTGAGAATATCTTTACCGAAAATGCAATTATCAATTAATGAGGGAGGATTCGGTCTTCCAAATCTGGAGCTATATCATCATGCTTACCTATTGTCGAGTATTAAATACTGGAAGCTGAAAAGTGGTGTTAATTTTCCAATTTGGGCAACTTTGGAATATACACATATAACACTTTTGGTCGGATGGACAGTATTAAGATCAAAATATACTAGAACGCTAATATCTTTGGAAACAATTTCATCAGAAAACTATGGAACGTAATGTATAATAAAAAAAAAGATTTGATCCTTTTTCCCATGCCAAACTGACTTTATGGGGAAAATTGGATGGAAGTGGGGATATTGACTCTGGACCAAATGATAGATGATGAAGATGAATTTTTAATGTATGCTGTGTTAAGAGATAAATATTTTCTACCAAATGTAACCCAATGGCAATATTTACAATTACATTTATTAACAACATTGTTTGGGCCAGCAGCATTTTCAGCTTCTGAGACACCTGAGATATTAGAACAACTTGTTAAATCCTTTAAAACTAAAACAAAAAACAAAAAACCTACGATTAGTTTGTATAGATATTTGTTATCGATAAATCAATTTGATATGCAGATGCTAAGCAATGAGTAGAATAAATAATTAGAGGTTTTATATTGCCTAGACAATGGGAGAGTGTCTTAACTTCTATACCAAGAATGTCTATGGACCTTAAATTGCGACTTATACAACAAAAAATAATGTTTAGAATTTATTGGACTCCACTACATATGTATAGAAAAGGACTGTCAAAACAGCCTCTTGTTGGAGGTGTAATAAGGACAATGCCTCTTTAAAACATAGTATGTTCTTACAATGTCCTATACTTATCAAGTTTTGGGAGAAAGTAGTGGGCTATATAAATATGATTGTGTGACAAAAGCTAAACTTTTCAGAGGACAATATTCTTTTGAACTATAGACCTAGTACATGGAACTTGACAACTGGACAATGTAAATGGCCTTACTATGGCCAAAAGACTGATATTGCAACATTGGAAAGATAAATGTATGGCATCAGAATATAAATTAATCTGGGAATAATATGGATGGACATGGTCTTGATACAAACAGACTTGGCATTAACCAGCACCACCTTGAGGTTGCCCTAAAAATCCAGCCAGTGAGTCCCCAGGAACAGGTAACTGGAACAGAAAAAGAGACCATCAACATACTTTCCTGGCCCAACAAAACCAGGATGTTGCAAACATAGTTCCCCAGCCCCAGCCCTACTCACCACAGGAAGTACATGCCATTCCCCTCTACTCCCTATCTCTCCCTGCTCCACCATTTAGAGGTGGCAATCTGGGTACAGGCCAGGCTTTTCCAGCTCTCCAGCTGGCCAGGCTTTCCTCATTCCCCTAGTCTCTCACAGGGGGCCTTCCTAGTCCAGGTAGCCCTGATCAATGTACTCCTCCCACCAATGGCCATAAAATAGAAGGGGAAAGTAGAGAGAGCTCCACAGTCACACACCAGACATGGGTGTCACAGAGATCCATTGCAGGCAAAACCCTACTACCTTGCCCCAAAGAACTGGGTTCCTAGAGGAAACAGCTCAAGGGTCCCTCTCTGACTATCCCAGGCTAGTGCGCTAAGCTGCAAAGATGTAACGAACACCCCTGGGAAGAAGTGGCTGGCCTGGTGAGGCAGTAACTTCTTCCCAAGCATCAAGCTTTGTTTCCTTCCTCTTGCAATCTGCACCTTGTCTCTTAATGTTTGTAATGGAAGTTACTGATGTAATATTATCCAAACATTTTACTAGTTTACCTCTTGGGATTTTTAAGGTGAACATAACTCACAATACTTGCTTATTTCTCTTTGCTAGAGTCAATATATTCTTTGCAATCACATGATCAGTTGAGCCACTGTTATCCCTATATGATCTTTAAGTGGGCAGAACAGGCATATTGGAGATTTCCATGTGTGCGATTATAGCCTTGCGCTTGTATTTTTTTCTGATGTATTTTTCTTACATTAATTCCACATACAGTGGTACCTCAGGATACGAACTTAATCCGTTCTGTGACTCTGGTTGCAACTCGAGTTGGTCTCAAGTCGAGGTAAAGTTTCCCATAGAGTTCAATGTAAATCCGGTTAATCCGTTCCGCCCTCCGAATTTGGTCGCAACCGGAGGTGAATTTCCCCATAGGGTTCAGTGTAAATCCGGTTAATCCGTTCCGCCCTCCGCCCGAATTTGGTCGCAACCTGAGGCAATTTTCTCTTCAGAGCCTGACTCCCGCCAAGCCTGCTCTGCATTTTCTTTGAAGCCATGCTAACACGCACACCAAAAACCTTCGCAAAACACCGCAAAACACACCACAAGCCTCACCGAATGTCTCCTTGCTACCGCAACCTCGCCCACAGGAAGCCACGACTGCGTGGCAGCAGGGAAAGTGGCCGCGGATCCGGTTCGTAAGTCGAGGCGAGTTCATAACCCGAGGTAAAATTTCCCTGCCGAAGCTGGTCGTAACCCGAAATGTTCGTTAGTAGAGGCGTTCGTATCCCGAGGTACCACTGTACTTAAATTGATAGATACAGCATGTGAAACACACAAAACAAGAAAAAGAAACTTTAGTATTAATCCAGAGGAAAAGTGTAATGGGTTACTTATCCATTCACCTCTTTTGATTAAATGTGCTATTTAAGATCTGAATATATAGTGAGAATGTTATTGGCTAACCTGTGTTTCAATCTGCAACAGGGGAAAGAAATATTGTTACTGAGATCAACCACTAGATTGCAACAGGGCTGCATAAATCATTACAATGAGGTTCTTGAGAACCTGCAGGAGAATACACCAAACATCTCTTTCTGAATTGTTACAACAAATACATCTTTTTTCAGACTCATGAATGTGCTTCAGAAGCTGCTTTATGAATCTGCAGGAGCAGATCACAGCATGGGAGAAAATGCAGCTACTTTAAAAGACGTACTTCATTTGCATGCTAGTATTATTCAATCAGCTGCCATTGAAAAGAAAAGTTCTGCTGCTTCTCTTTCTCAAATATACAGTTCTTGCCAACACAAAATGTACAATGTATTTATTTTAATTATTTTAATGTTTAATATGACCACCCATCTCATGGCAGTGACTCTAGGCACCCCACAAGATTAAAAACAATTCAGCAATCCAAACCACAATCCCAACTGGTAAAGCTATACAGTATATATCATACAGTGATGCACTGTTGAGGAATATCTTAAATGAAGCAGATCAATAGGGTTTTTTCACATGAACTAGAAAATCTGAGTTGGCACAAAGCAGCATATTCAAAATAAATATTCCCAACACGAAAATGCTAGTTAACATTCACAGATTTTGGAGCATACTAGATTAACCCAATTTGCTAAACTAAAGCCAAATAAATTACATGATTTTGCATGAAGTAGGAACCTAATCATGCTGTAGTGGTGTTTTCAGATAAAAACCATACATAAGATTTGGCTTTCCTTGTTACTTTATAACCCTTGTTTGACAACTATCATATTTACCCAAAAAGTAAATTGAAGACAATCCTCCAACCCAAAGACTGAAAAATTAGAGCAGATTAACAAACCATACCTTGTCTGGCTCAGTTACATTAGTCTAAATAAATCTAAAATAATCTCTTTAAAGATACCATATTTATTGGTGTGTAGCATGCACAGGCGTGTAACACGCACCTTAATTTTAAGAGGAAAGTTTGAGTAAAAAAACTTAAATTTAAAATAAATAACTTGGAAGCAAAATAAAGGGAGCTCTGAACTTTTTGTTTATTAATATTTATACCACTTATAAGGTAAATACGTAATATGAAAGAAAAAAGCACCTCTTTGGATGAAGAAAATCTCCCCATCGCTCACACCTGATCTCCCCGCAGAGCAGAGTGTGTGTGGGGGGGGGGGGGGAAGTGAGCAAAAACCGGCACTCCCCTGAGCTCTGCGGAGCAGAGTGTGGGTAGTGTGCACATAACACACAGCTAGGATTTCAGCCCCAAATTTTAGGGAAGAAAGTGTGTATTATACACCGATAAATACAGTAATTTGGGGGGGAAACCATGTTTCTTTCAGATAGATACAGTGCCACATTCAATAATAACTATTATTCTGCTTTGTGACCAATAACAGAATAATCATAATTGGTAAATACTGTATTCTTTTTAGCTGAATATACAAATAGCTCATAACTATATTATTTTCCTTCATATAAGACATACAATGGAACTATTTATTTCTTCATTCAATTTATGCTTACTGGAATCAATGAGATTTTTGGCACTTTACAATACATCAGTAATTGTCCATGGCACAATAAATAAAAATAAAATGAAAATATGAGTAGCTCAATAAAAATATTAGCAATACACAGAATGAAGATAAGCAGCCAGCAGTAAATGTAAAACATTGAGAAAACATTGAGAAAATTAATGACAGTAGTTCATATCCCAAATGTTCTCTGGAATAATTCTTTTTTCAGTAGGTTACAGAAAGCTGGAACCTATTAAACAAACTGGAAGCTTATTGAATTCCTAGGCAAATTGTATATTTTAAATTTAAACATTAGGGGAATATTATAACCATACAATAAATTCCAACCTATAGAACATTCAGGAATCCAACATAATTTTATTAAAATTAGTATTTCCACATTTAAATGGAGTGGCAAAACATTCTGGAGCAAATCAAAGCCTTTACAATATCATCTCAAATATGGGTAAATATAATTCTGTACAGAATAAGTTCCTATGATATATTTTTGATATTATGAGGCTACATAAATTAAGCAAAGCTATTTCATGCTGTCCATAGTCTCACATTTTGTCTGTGTATTTTTCATGTATCCTTTGGTAGCATAAGTGATGAGTCATGTCTAGGCCACCCTATTTTCCTTTTGTTCTTTGAGACTGATGGGGAAGGAAATCAGTGAAGTGTGCAGTTCACAGAGTAACAGTTGGCCTTTGATTTCTCACATACTAGTTAATCAACACTATTAATTTAAGATAGCCATTCCTTGACAACTTACATTGGTGTAACCCCATTGACTTTAGTGAGACTATGCTAATATAAATAGTCCATTTATCATATTAATCATCCAATCCATAAACTGGTTAATCCAGAATATCTGGACTTTGCTCACTTTCTATGCCCAGCTATAACTAACTGTGCCATCTGTTTTTTCTTAAGCCCCAACACAATAGTAGGGCATATGCTTTAGTAAACATCTAGTGGAATCTAAATAGATATTTAAAGTAGATACTAAAAATACGTGCATATTATTTCTTTATTTTTGCCCCTGTCTCTTTCTTTTTCCTCCCTTTCTTTGTTACTTACCCCATAGAGAATTTTAAAATTGTGAAACCCTTGAAGCAGATGTCTAATCTTGTGAACTCTGGATAAACTTTGATGGTGCTATATATTTATTCTCCAATACACTGATTTCAATGAAACCAAACCTGTAATTGCTCACTCTCTTGCTTAATAAAAATGTTTAGGACTGGATATAATATATATAGTATGTGACATCATCACATTCTGATTCCATTCTACTCCTGATAATAGCTAATGCAGTGAAGGAAAATGGTGTAAAAATTTTTTAGAGGATCATATCATAATTTGTGTTATTCATGAAGCTATTCATAGAACCATAATTCCACCCTCCATATCCCCACAACATTGCACGATTTGGATGGGGTGGAAGATGAGATAATTAACTATTGCTTCAGTTCCTGATGAAGAGGAATTTAACATTGTAACATTTGCTTTAGAGCCCTGGGCAGGGCAGTTTCCTGTGGTGGGAATCCCTGCTCATCCCATCTCCTGGGATTTTCTCCCTCCCATTAGAGGGAAATAGCAGTTTCTCACCATCGTCCTATTCTTCAGGAACAATCAGAGAGGCAATTTTGCCATCCAGTTCTTCTACACAGTCACCAGCTTGCTTGTTTCTTCACTGCAGAAGCAAATGCAGCAAGGCAACAAAAAGGAGAGGGATTTTGTTCTCCCCCAGTGGTTGACAACATGGCCTTTTAATCATCATACATATAAGCCCAAGGAAAAAAGTGATGAGTGCATTAGGAGCACAAAACTGCATCAAAATGGAAGATGAGTAAGGCCCCTAGATGTGTGGAAGAAACATCGTTGATGGAAGGAGTAGTTTGTCCCCTCCTCAGAAAGCCATCACTGGATTTAATGGTTATGGGCAATTTTTGGCTCATTTCCAACTTTCCTTTTTTGTTGAGAAGTTGAGGTTGGGGAGTCACTTCTGGTGAGGAATGGTAAACTGACATTCTGCAGATCATGGGAGGCATTACAGCTGAAAAGGCAGCTGGATGCTGGATCCAGACTGCCAAAATTCTCTCCAGATTAAGGAGAGATTTTGAGATTACCCATATGTACTCTGGACAACTGTTTTTTTGTGAGTACACGGCACAAGCAGATGTTTTTGCGGTTGCTTGCAATCAGCTGGGAGTCATGGGATTCCATCATGCTCAGAGCCATTAATGTAGCCTTTTACGAACTCAAAGTTTGACCAAAACTCATATTTTTAATTATTTTGGAGGGTGTTTTCCTTATTGTTTTCTAAAGATTGAAAAACTTTCAGAACCACAAGTTTGGTGTTCGCTGGGTGAGTTTCTCTTCAATCCATTTAGAAAAAAACAAACTTACATGTTTAAAGTTTTGTAAGAATTTTTTTTTTTTTTTTGAACATACAGCCGAAGGGTAATTATGGTGTTGATTTCAGTAAGTTTTTAAACAGATTAAGGGTTCAGATGAATTTGAATTAAAGAAAGACTTTCAAGTTAATTAAAAGGATCCTCTGATGGAATGTGAGGGTGACAGGAGGGCAGGACCAATTCTGCTGTGCACAGTTCTTTTGCAATTGACAATCAAAGATCACATGGAGTTTATAACACTCTACGTAACTGCCTCCTTGCAAGTGCCCATAATCTTGGGTATAGAATGGCTTCAGCTGCATGACCCAGTTATAAGTTGGGATCAAGGGACACTCTCATTTCCCTCCCCTAAATGCCAACAACATCACTTACAAGCAGTGAAAGCTTACCTCCTCCCCCCACTCCAAAGCAGAACAAGGGAGGATCAGCACTACTGGAAAGATATGCAGACTATGCTGATGTTTTCAGGGAGGAAGAGGCATCTGTGTTACCCCCCCACACACACACCAGGCATGTGATTGCACCATGAATTTGAAGCCAGGGACCCAAATCCCAGCAAAAAGGTAGTATCCCATGTCTAGCCATGAGTTAACCATCCTCAAGGAATATCTGGATGTCAACATCAAAAAAGGTTTTATTCACCCTTCCAATTCACCAGCATTGGCACCATGTTCTTTGTCCCCAAAAAACAAGAAGGAGAAGTAGCAGCCATGCTGAAGGGAAAAGAGGGAGCCCACATACGTACTGCTCATATTACAAAGATCTGAACAGAGTGACTATTAGAGACCATTATCCACTCCCACTTATCTCTAATCTACTAGACTGACTACAAAAGGCATGCATCTTTACCAAACTGGACTTGAGAAGTACTTACAACCTAATCAGAATGAAAGAAGGGCATGAGTATTTAACAGTATTTGATATAAGATATGGAAAATTTGAATACACAATAAAGCTGTTTGGCCTAGTGAATTGTAGGGCTATTTTTTCTACATTCATGAACCAAATATTTGCAGATATTTTAGATAAATATGTAGTCATTTACTTGGATGACATATTAGTTTATTCTGAAGATCCTGCCTTGCATGCAACCCATGTCAGAAATGTATTGCAAAAATTATGGGGCAACAAGCTGTTTGCTAAATTAGAAAAATGTGCCTTTGATCTGGTTCAGCTGGGTTACAGAATCTCCACAGAAGGCATATAGATGGATCGAGCAAAGGTACAGATTATTCTAGCAGTGCAGGGATATATTACCTATACTACCATACTGGTAGTAGTGGATTTATTTACCATATTGGCCCATTTTATTCCTTGCAAGGGTCTCCCAACAGCCTAGGAAACAGCTCAACTCTTTTTAGACCACATCTTTAGATATATAGGATTGATCATTCATATTGTGAAAATTCATTTCCAAATTTTGGATGGCCCTGTTGCAATTGTTAAATATTAATATTCATTTGTCTTCATCGCATCATCTGGAGGCAAACAGAGAAGCTGAGAAAGTTAACCAACTATTGCAGCAGTATTGAAGATGCTATATTTCTTACCAGCAAGACAGCTGGACCGATCTCATACCTCTTGCTGAATTTGCTTACCACAATGTAGCACATTCATCAGTTGGTATGTCACCATTCCAGGCAACTTATGGATTCAATCCATGGGTCTTACCAACAACCAGGCAAGAAAGCACCATTCCTCGCACTACAGATGTCCTGCACAAGAGACAAGCAGCCCAAACCCTCTTAAAGGAACAGCTCGAACTAGCAAAGGCAGTGTACAAAAAAGCAGCAGGTGCATATAGACAAGAGGGAGCTAGAATTGCAGGAGGGGATTTGGTGTGGCTTTCTACAAAATTTCTAACTTCCATGAGACCTTCCAAGGAACTGGACTCAAAATTTATTGGCCCTTTCCCAGTAATTAAGCAAATTAACCCAGTAGCTTTTCATTTGCAGTTGCTGGCATCAATGAAAGTTCACCCCATATTCTATCAGTCTTAAAGGAAGCTCCCCCCTGCATTCTATGTTCAGACAGCACGTCCCCCTCCCAATCTAGTAAACAGGGAGGAAGAGTAGAGGTGGAAGTGGTGTTAGATTCTAGACACAGAGGGAAGCGGGTTGAGTACTTGATACACTGGAAAGGCTACCCAGAGTCAGAAAGATCATTGGAAGCAGCAACGGACATGCATGCACCATAATTGGTGCATCGTTTTCACGACCAGAATCCCAGCAAACTCTGTCCTCGGCAAGAATTGCCGAGGAGTCAGGCACTGACCAAGATGAGCAGGAAGAGTTTTTCTGGGGGGGGGGGAAGGGGCCTCAGGAATAACAAGAGACCAAGTAGCGGGAAATGAATCAGTTCCTTCCACATCAGGCATGCAGGACCGGATGGAGGAGGTCAACAGATTCCCAAGGGAGAGGCAGTTGTCACCTTGGTTGGAGCAGATGGTTTGTGGGAAGCCTCGAGTGATTTCAGGGAGTTACCAGAAGAGAAGAGTGACACAGCTTCATTACATTCCTAGCCTATTTCCCCTGGGAACTTGGGGGGGGGATGAGTCTGAAGGGGAGGGTGATGTAATGGAATGTGAGGGTGACTTTGGAAGACAGGGGGAAAAGATGCTGCCTAGGGAACGATCAGATAAAAGGGGGAGGAGCCTGCAACAGAGTAATGGCCAAAAAGTAACTTAGGAAGGACCTGCTATAACTATTCAGGCAGTAAATAGGGAGGGCAGGAGATTTGTGCTTTCAGACTTGCAAGATTCTGTTAATGTAGCCTTACAATAAAGTAGAATTAGCACATCTAGTCATGTTTCCTGTCTAGTTTTCCTGGGAAGGCTGACAGATCCTCTCTAATGGGAAAAGTTCTTTAGTTTACACTTGAGTTGATAAAAAGTCTTTGAAGGTCAGGCACTAGAGGGCACCAGATGGCTACTTTAAAGAAAATGTTTGATGTTTGGGTCCAAGAAATGTATAAGGTATTTAACTCTTTAATGGGATTAAAAGGTGTTGTTGAAGAGAAACAAGCCCCATTGAATAAAAATGAAATGGACTTTAAGGTGAAATTAAAAACTGCAACTTACAAGAAAGAGATATAAATATTGTATTTACAAATGACTTAAAAATTTTTTAAAAAGATATACAAATAGTAAATCAAGAGAGAGATGCAGATTTTCTTATCTTGGAATATAAAGGAACTACTGGAGTTACTATACTGGAATTACAAAAGGACTTTGATAAAGATGACAAGAATTTCAAGAGAAGAGACAAAGAGAATGTGAGAAAGCAGATGATAGAACTTTATTTGTGGGACTTAAAGATTGCTGGGAGAAAGAAGAAAAAATATATGATTTATTGGACCATGGTTAAAACAATGGGTTGCTATCTCTGGTGATGCCTAATGACTGGGGTTGGATGATGAGAGTTATTTTGGTAATGTTTAATTGGATGTAATGGATTCATTTTTAATACCTATATTGTTATTTTTGATATGTAAATAATGGGTTATTATTTCTGGTGATCATTAATGCTTTTTTTTTAATTGGGACTGGATGGTGATGGTTATTTTTCTATTTGAACAGAGGGATTAGGGGGAATTTGTTTAAATGAAAATAATAATTTATTTCTTTTATCTTAATTATAAGATATAAATAATTAAATTGTTATTTCTGATAACCCTTATTGGACTTTTGCTGATTAATAAGGAGAGCTGAAGATTTAGGGATGGACTTATACAAAATGGGGTGAGGTATGGAATGAAGAAGTACTTGGTTGCTTTTTAAGAGACAGTGATAAGTTGTTAATGTTGATTATACTGCCTGGAGATGAAGGAGGAAGTTTCTTCTTTTTTTTCTTTTTCTTTTTCTTTCTTTTTTTCTTGTGTGTTTGTTTGTTTGTTTTGTATTCGTTTTTCCTCTGCACTTTTCAAAAATAATTATATATATAGTGGCTGAATAGCGTAATGGTTAGAATGCTGCCTTTGAAACAGGAGACCAGGGTTTGAATCCCAGCTAGTACCTACCTTACCAGTAGGGGTCCTTGGGCAAAGACCCCCTAACACTTCACCTGCCTACCTCAGATATGAGAGTGACACAAACTAAGAGAGTCATGCCAGCTCAAATGTCACCCGGATTAACAAGGTCTGCACCAGAAGTTGGAGAACCAGGACAAACTGATTATAAGTGGGCTACTGGAACAAACCATACATGGATGAGACAAGAGAACCTGGAATTGATGGAATACTACTATAACAGTAGACCTAATGAGAGGGGATATATGAAACGTATGAGGAAACTCTGGATGGTCGGAAGACATACATCTGCGCTGAGAAACAACTAATTACCCAACGCTTCAACATAGTGAAGAGGAAGCTGCTCTCACACCTTGAGATAGACCAACTACACATTACATTCCAGAATCAAGAAGATCCGCAAGAACAACTGGATGTGCAACTAACACCTGAAACTGAAATGTCACTGCCACCCCTCCATTACAGAGCACAGCAGCTGATATGAGGCATAAGATCATGGGCACACTAGCTGAAGTCAATCCTCGAGACCAATTACCAAGGCTCAGTGGAGAAGTACCATCAGATAGTATGCTAAAAGATTCCAATAGAGCCCTCACAACAATCCGTAGTACCATCATAACTCAAACCAATGAACTTGTATATGCTACAGCCACTAGTTCTGGAGATGCTTGGCTACATGATCAAGAAGAACAGCAGTACATGGAGGCTCAAGGCAACTTGGAGAGACATTAAGCTATGGAACTACAGAAGGGTGTGAAAACTAAGGATAAGACTCGGCTACTGAAAAAATACAAAAGCCTGACTTCATCTGAAACCCTAGAGTCTGCTACACAAAGGCTAACAGCACTGGCTGCCAGGCTAAGAGAAACAGAGGCCAAGAATAAATGCCCTCTTCTCTAAAGAACCATCCAAGGTCTACTTCCAACTGCAGTGCAACAACACAGTAACAGCAAAGCCACCAACAGCAGAAACTGAACAGTACTGGAAGAACATAAGGGAGAAAGAGAAGACACATAACACCAGTGCAAAGTAGCTGCAGGACTTGAAAGCAGACCACAGCAATCTCCCAGAACAGGAGCCAGTCACCATCACAGTAGCAGACATCCAACAGTGTGTCAAGAACATGAAGAGCTGGGCAGCACCTGGTCTGGACATGATCCACACCTATTGACTAAAGAAACTAACAGCAGTGCATGAACACCTAGCAGCACAGATGAACCAGCTGCTATCAGCAGGCTCCTGCTCAGACTGGCTAATACAAGGAAGGACAGTGCTGATCATGAAAAATCCCCACAAGGGAACAGAGCCAGCCAACTACCAGCCAATAACCTGGTAGTTCTGGAAAGTCCTATCAGGCATCATAGCCACCAAGCTATACGACCATATGGGCCAGTACATGACCACACCTCAGAAGGGCATTGGGAACAACAGCAGAGGCTCAAAACACCAGTTGCTCACAGACAGAGCAGTCGCCCAAGACTCAAGGTCTAGAGAGACCAATCTGAGCACAGCCTGGATTGACTACAGGAAAGCTGTATGGACTCAATGCCACCCACATTGATCTGTGAATGCCTGGTGCTATGCAAAGTCAACAGGAGACTAAGGATCTTCCTCAAGAACTCAATGCGACTGTGGAAGACAACACTGGAAGTCGACTCAACACACACACAAGTGGCCATCAAGTGTGGCGTATACCAAGGTGATGCACTGTCCCCACTGCTGGTCTGCATAGGCTTAAAACCCTCAGCCAGATAATCACAAGGACTGGATATGGATTCAAGTTCAAGTGGAACTACCATCAGCTACCTCCTCTACATGGGTGACATCAAGCTGTATGCTAAAAGTGAACAAGACATTGACTCACTGATCCACCTGACATGGATCTACAGTGAGGACATTGGGTTTTCATTTGGACTAGACAAGTGTGGATGTATGGTAGCAAAGAGAGGGAAGGTAGTTAAGATTGATGGAGTAGAACTACCAGTAGACCACATAGTAGATATACAGGCCAGGTACAAGTATCTTGGTATCCCACAGTCACATGCGAACCATGATGAGGAGGCAAGGAAGACAGCAACATCCAAGTATCACCAAAGGATAAGACAAGTCCTGAAGAGCCAGCTCAATGGGAAGAACAAGATCGATGCCATCAACACGTACACCCTGCCAGTCATCAGATACCCTGCCAAAGCAAGACATGGAGGCTGCTGACGTGAAGACCCAGAAGCTTCTCACAAAGTACTGAGGTTTCCACCCCAAGTCCAACACCTAGAGACTGTACACCAGCTGGAAAGGGAGGGCGGGGTCTGATGAGGGTCAAAGCCACTGTCCTGGATGAAACCCAGAGCATCCAGGAGTATATCTGTAAGATGAGACCCAAAGATGAGCTGCTAAGAGAATGCTTGGGGCAGCAGCAGACATGGGAGGAAGTTCAAGCAGAAGTGTCATGGCAAGAGAAGCCCCTGCATGAGAAGTACCATTGCCAGATATCTGAGATGGATGACATTGGGAAATCCTACCAGTGGCTGGAAAGGGCTGGACTAAGAGACAGCACTGAGGCACTGGTCATAGCAGTACAAGGACAGGCACTAAGCACCAGATCCATAGAAGCAAGGGTCTACCACACTAGACAGGATCCAAGGTGCAGACTGTGCAGAGAGGCCTCAGAAACAGTCCAACACATAGTGGCAAGGTGTAAGATGCAGGCAGGAACAGCATACACTGAACGGCACAACCAAGTAACTGGCATTATGTACAGGAATATCTGCACAGTGTATGGGCTAGACCCCCCCAAGTCCAGATGGGAGAGTCCACAGAAGGTCATGGAGAATAACAGGGCTAAGATCCTGTGGGACTTCCAGATCCAGACAGACAGGTAGTTATTGGCCAATCAAGCAGACATTGTGGTAGTAGACAAGGACCAGAAGACAGTAGTAATGATAGATGCAGTGGTGCCAAGTGATAGCAACATCAGGAAGAAGGAGTATGAGAAGCTGGAGAAGTGCCAAGGCCTAAAGGAGGAACTAGAGAGGATGTAAAAAGTAAAGACCAAAGTGGTCCCAGTGGTGGTAGGAGCACTCAGGGCTGTGACTGCTAAGCTGAGAGAGTAGCTTCAACAGATCCCAGGAACAACATCAGAGCTCCATCCAGAAAAGTGCAGGAATAGCTAAGATACTGTGCAGAACCCTCAAACTAGGATAGAGGACCTAAAACTGAGGAAGACACATACCACCCACAGGGGTGTGAGGGGATTTTTTTTAGTTATTTTTTTAAATTAATGTATTTCTGTATTATGTTCTTGTATTAGTTTTACTTGATTTTTATAATCCTCAATAAAAATTATTGGGGGGTAAAAAGAAGTTGAGGTCAAAGTTTGCGAGAAAGTGGCCAGTTAACAGTTTCAGAAGGCCTGGGGGAAGAGGATTATGTGGGCTACTTTCAGCTGAGTCTCAGACCTGGTTATAGTACTGAGGCAACACTTATAGATTCTCTTTCGTGGAACAGATGGGATGCTTCCATCCTGGCCTTTCTTGATCTCTCAGTAGTATTCAATATCACCAATCATGATAACTTTCTGGACCTGCTCAGAGGAATAGGAAAGGGAAGCATAATGCTGTGGTGGTTCTTTTCATTCCTCTGGGTTCAGTTCCCATGGTGGTTGTGAGGGGAGAGGTCTAGTCCTAAAGCCTTGTTCTGCAAGGTCCCCTCAGGGCTTCATTCATTCTCTGCCCTTGTTTAACTTCTACAGTATATGAAGCTCTTGGGTGACATTATCTAACAGCACAGAATCAGGTATCATAAGTGCACTGATGATGCATACTTATATCTTGACCCCTGGCTGAGTAAATGGCACCATTAACATTCTTTCTCAGTGTCTAGGGGCTGTGGGGGGCTGGATGAGGAGTAACAAGCTAGTTCTACTATAGATGGGGTTGCTCTGTCCCAGATACACTTATGACTTGGCCACCTCACCTTTGGATTATTGCAAAGCACTCTACATGGGTCAGCCCTTGAAGACCACTTAAGTATTGTTGAGTGGTCCAAGACTTACCTTCCAATTCTCTGATCATCTTCTCTGAACCAGTTTATCTTAATCCTTCTTAACTGCAATGCCTAGAACTGGAAAACAATACTTTTGGCAAGTATACTACTTTATGAAAGCTGAAATTATATTTGCCTTTTTTAAAATCACATCACGCTAATGGCTCATATAGATTTAATTTGCAATTAATGTTCCAATATCTTTTTACATGTACTATTTCCAGGTATTTCCAGGCCAGGTATCCATTAATCTATACCTGTGCATATGATTTCTGCTTTTTAAGTACTAAAGAACTTTGTATTTGTTTGTTAAAAGTTCACGTTTATCTTTCAACTTTTTTGCCTAAGAGTAATAGATGTCACAATCCTACTGCAGCTTTCTGGCTAGACTTGTTCACCTATTCTTTAAAGGTAAATGGATTTTTGAAGTTAAAGTCATCTTGTTTTCCTATTTCAGCTTCTCGTAGATTCCAGCCCTTAATCAGAGGCTCAGGAGAACAATAAATTGTGGAGTCCTTGGGGTCCTCTGAGCTTGGTTCTTTTCTTGCAAACATTTCATTACCTGGCTAGGTAACATCTTCAGTGCTAAAATGGGAGGAGGTTTGCTCTCTATTTATCTGCTGTGGCCTGCTTTCCCAGTGCTGGTGGGGGTGGGGGTTCTGTTTTGCTCTTCTGGTAGTTTATTGATTAGCATCTGTTGACTGCTTGTTGTGTGCCTGGTGGTGACCTTTGCTTATCTGGGTGATGATTGCTGGAGGTGATTGCTGGTGATTGAATGCTGGTGAGGCGATCTTCTGGTCTTTTGTCTCAATAAATTAGTTCAATTAGAACAATAAATTAGTTCTCTCTTTTTCTTAGTCCCAATACTCAGCTTTTGCCTTTGTTCTAAAAGGATCCAAACCTTTCTTTCTTCTGAGGAAAAGCTAGGGAGAAAATGATTCTATGTCAGAGTCATTTTCTCAAATATATAGATTCTGTGTCTAAGATGAGTGAATATGTTTCTTGTGTCTGGTATCATGGCCTGACAGTCTGGAGTAATGCAAATACAAGCTAGCTTCACCACCAGCTTTTATTAGGGTTAGGCAACACTTTGGAATCAGTTGCAAAAAGGTGCTTTGGAATGAGGGACACAAATGTAGCATCTGCTTGTAACTGCATATTTTTCCCAGGATCATGGGCAATAGCAGAATGTAGCTGTACTATTCTTTATCTTTTTAAAGAAATGGCTGCTTTAAAGATTTGGAGACCAATGCTACATTCATATTTCTGCATGCTTTTCCAAATTATTTCTGAACTGCTGCATAGCCTTAATATATTCTTAACGGTCATGCCTCCAGCCCACATGTAACTAGCTTGCTATTCAGAATAACAGGAGGTGCTTTGTAAAATGTTTTGCTGATATCAAGATATATTCATCTCCTACATTTCCACAATGCCCTGTAAAAGCAGTCATGCATCTTCGTAATGCAACTGTAGCTTGGATGATTCAGAACTTTTCTAGATATTTCCTACTGGAAGGCAGAAGTTTCATTCTGTCAATATTTCAGTAAAGATAAAAACCTTTTTAATAATTGAATATTAATGCATGAACCTAAACCCAAGCAGCTACAAAATTTGGTTAAGAAGGATACCTGTGTTATCATATTATTCCTCCTTCAAAAGTTGAGACAATTGTTCATGATCTCATGAATAGATATGCTTACATAGCAGCTTGTACAACATGACTTTTTGCCAGTTAAAATAATTCATAATTCATGTTACATGATAAATAATGGCAAGTTAATGGACAGATGGGAAATTTTGCGACAGGTAAATTTGAACATATTAAGTATGTCCAAAAAATATTCATAAAGTTGCTGTTTACTTCACACATTAGACCATATTTTGAGTTTGTCCACTCAAATAAGGTAGGTTTTCTGCCAAATTCTCTGTTCTTTTAGCAGCAGAAGCTATCTATCTTTTAATGATTCCATAATTATGATAGACATTCATGTCAAAACTAGCTGCCTTCCTTCCATTTATTACTATTCTACAGTGAGTAGGTTTCCCATTCACCTTTTGCAAAGGATTTATTTCTTACTTGATTTTCCTTTCTACATCAGTTACAAGAGAACAAACATTTGATCTTTCTTTCACTCTGAACTTCTAGTGCTTTGATATTCTTAGGTTGATTCACACTCCAAAGTGAAAAGGTGGACATTTTGAAATTATCACTTGAACAGCTCATAATTTCCAAAGGATGTGTAAGAGCCAATTCAATTATTCTTAAAGAGTTTGCTTGAAACATTTCCTCCTTCAATATATTCTCTTCCATCCCAAGAAAATTTATTTTATCAGCAGGCAAAGCACTTAAAAAAAAAAAAAGTAGGGATGGTTTCTCCATCTCTGGGTTCACTGGTTCATAGAAACTGTAATGGAATGTGAGAATAGCCTTGGAAAACTGGGGGCGGGGGGGGGGATAGATGCTGCCTAGGGAACGATCTGATAAAAGGGGGAAGAGCCCCCACCTGAGTAATGAAGAAAAAAACTTAGAAAGGACCCGGCCTAACTGAGCAAGTGGTAAACAGGGATAGCAGGAGATTTGTACTTTCAGACTTGCAAGACTGTTAATATAGCCTTACAAGTCTCATATTCTCTTCTAAAGAGAGGAATTTTGAGAATGGCCTCCGATCCTCAAGGAACCCCGCTATCCACTGAGCATGGGGCAGCAGCATTGTTACAACACCAGCAGCAAGTAGACATACAGATGGCCAATTTACAGAATGCCATGATACAACCAACACAGCAACTCAGGCAGAATTTATTTCAGCACAACTAGTAGTGACCCAGCCAGTGTTCCTGTGATCCCATGGAAGCTTGCTAGAGAAATTTGGAGGGGACCAGGATCAATTCTGGACATTCATCACTCAGTATGAAATGTTTACAGCAGGCCAGCCAGTGAAGTTTCCCACTGATCACACCAAAGTGACTTTTGTGCTGAGTTTGCTGAAGGAAACAGCAGTTAAGTGGGCAATACCATTCATTGAAGGGAATGATCTGGTGCTGGACAACTATCAAGACTTCATGCGTAAACTCAAAGGAGACCTTGGGCATCCCATACAGAGAACACAGCTAGTTGAGAGATCCAAAAGCTCAAGTAGGGACAGAGGAGAGTAAGAGCATATATTTTGGACTTTAAATTACTTGCTGGCGATGTAGGGTGGAGCAATTGAGCCCTGATTGACCAGTTCAGGGAAGGGCTGACCAATGACCTAAGAGACGAGCTAGTGAGACAAGGCACCCCAAGTACCCTGGAGGAGCTATATCAGTGTTGTGTAATTATGAACACCCAGCTGGAAGAGTTGAGACAGGGAAGGAATAGGAAGGAGAAGAGATCCTACAATCTGTCTTCCCCCATATCACCCCTCCCAATGGCCTCCTTGGCATCCAGTGCGGGAGAACCCATGCACATCAGTGTAGCCAAGAGATCCCTGTCATCAGGAGAGAAGCAAAGAAGAAGGGATCAGGGGCTGTGTTTTTACTGTGGGGCCCTGAGGCACATAGCCAGATCGTGCCCAATAAAAGTGTCAGCGGCTGTCACAGCAATAAGATGCAGAACTTGTAAATCAACAAAGCATGAAGCCAGCAAGTGCCCAGCTCATTCCCAGTGCCCCAGGGAAACGTCACTGGCCTCCCTCCCAGGAGCTCTGAAGGGGAGCCATCCACCATTTGAGGAGAGTTCAGACAGCCGACAAAAGGCAAGCATATTTAATTACTCCTGTTATTGTTTTTTTTAGATTCCAGGCAGAAGGTCGAGCTTTCTACTCTCATAGACTTTGGAGCCTTTTAATGTAGCCTAGCAATAAAGTAGAAGTAGCTCATCTGGTCATGTTTCCTGTCTGGTTTACCTGGGAGGGCCAAGAGAAACATGCATTTTCTCAATAAACATGTTTAGGTTAAATATTAGAGTTATGTCATAATATATGCACAGGCTTTACCATGTAAGACAGATTTCAATGACAGCTTGAAATACCTGATAGCGTAATGTTGCTAAAGCTTTCACAGTAGGATTTAGCTGAAGTAGCATTTTCTATGGAGATTAATACATCTATACCTACAGTATATCCATATCTATGATATATCTCTTACATCCAATAGACTCAAAATAATCATACAATTTTTTTAAAAAAATGGCTTGATGATTACATTACTATGGCTTCTGTTTTAAATATTCTTCAGTGATCAACTTGTATTTATTCCTCATGGAAAGGGTTATTTGTAACAAATCAATCCATTATAATTTTATCCAATACATCTGCAACAACTGACTGATTAATAGAAAACTACACACACACACACACACACACACATTTCCAGCTGGGGATTCAGTTTTATCTAAAATTCTCTAGTTTCAATTCACCATCAACTTAAAGAGTCAACTAACAAAAATGACTGGATTCAAAGAATGTAGCTTCTTTGAGAAAAATGCCTCTCATTACTCCAGGAATTTTCAGAGTCTCAATTTTTAAGAAGATAATTTGCTTTCCAGATAAACCAGTTCCCATGAACAGGATTAAAATATAGTCTAGCAATTTGGAAAAGCCAACTTTAATCTACCAAAATGTTTAATTAATACAGGTACAAAGTCTACATTATTCCATAGAGATTTACTTTTATTATGTATGGTATATAATTATTGATACACTTCAAAGACAAGTTTAACATAAGTGATACTTCCAGTCTTTTTTTAAAAAAATCCAATTACCCACAGCTTTGTCTAGGTTAATCAATCTGCCAGGTGTAAAGCCGTGTGAAATTACAAACAAGGTAAACTGCTTGATGATAGGGCAAATCTTTGTCACGGATACTTAAGAAAGAAAAATGACAGCACTAGAGGACAAATTCTAGCTCCAAATGTTAATTATCTACCCTCTACATCTGGATATTTGGCACTAACCTTGCAACACAAGCTAATTTTTTCTTATCTGTGTCATTTTTGGATTAAACTTGAAGGTGACTACCTGAAAAAGTATCTATGCTGTTAACAGAATGAACTTTGATTGATTCATCTATTTGCTGCATGACTGACAATACGCAAAATCAGGATTAATTACACAGATGCAATTAAAACACACTTATTTTGTTACGGGGCAGTACCACAGGGAAGCCTGAGCAGCCTTGAGTCTCTAATAGGTGGAGGGCAGATGGGAAAGAATTAAATCCAACCAGAAATAGCCTCTCTGAAGCCACCATTTGCAACACACTGGAAACTCCCATTTGTGTTACACTTTTATCCTCCCTCCCTCCCTCCCACCCTCCCTCCCTCCCTCTCTCCCTCCTCCTCTCTCCATGCTCCTTACATAATAGAGATATTGCAATTGATGTCACCTCAAGGGCCTTGTCAGATTTGGTGTTGGATGGCAAGGACCAGCCACCAAAAGTGGGTGGGGCTAGGATCCATTTGGGAACCATTTCAGAGTTTTAATGGATATATTGGTGCCTTAAGCATCTGTGTGCACAATGTATTATTGTGCTTCTCTTTATTTGGTTTGCTGCTTTTACTTTTATTTCTTTATAAACCACTTTGAGTCATGTGAAGTAAGGCAGTATAAAAATATTTATTTGTATAAATAAGCAAATCACTCCCCAACCTTCCGAAAAGCAAACAAAATAAAAGTACTACATATGACTTCACTCACTCTGGGAGTACAGAAAGAACGTTGATAGGCTCATATGATTCCTTGGCCACATACAGTATATTACCAAGAGGCCTTACATGAGTAAAGGGGGTTTAGAAAAGTGTACAGTACACCAGAAAGCCATCTCTGAGGTAATACATATATCAATTAACTTGATTTTCACACACACTAATTCCAGGATGAAAGAGCACTTTGTCCTTTATATAGATACTCATATCAGCATATTATTGGTGTTTGGATTCCTTATAAACCCACACAATGAGGTAAGCATGACCAGGGAAACAATAAAATCAAAGATAAGCTGTAATCTAAGGTTCCCACAGAAAAAGAATGACTTTTGCAACTTGGAAATAAGCTGAAATCCTTACAAAACAACTTACTTATCAGCTCATTCCAGAGGGCTGGCCCCATCACAGAAAAACAGGGCTTCCAGGATTTGGATCTCCTAACCTCCCAAAAATGGTGGGGGTGGGGAAAATGGCTGCTTTTCCTGGCATGAATAGAGTGGTCGGGCTGACTCTAATGGGAACATGCAGTCCTGCAGTTACCAGGCACCCCATAAAGGGGTTAGTAGGTTACCAGCACTTTAAATTGAACTCAGACACTAGTAGAAGCCACTGCAGGACCCACAAACCAGGTATAATATGTACCCAACAATCAACTCCTTGAGCACCCAGGCCACTGCATTTTGCACTAACTGAAGCTTCCAGGTGGACTTGTAGAGTGTGTTGCGGTTGTCTAAATGGGTGGTGATTATGGTGTGAGCCACTTAAAGGTCCAAAAGGACCAGGACAGGTTCACTACCCTTGTCTGGGTCTTGACGTAAGTCATCAACCAAAGTGACCAATGTCATCTCTGACCAGGTCCGAACTCTGACTAATATGGGTGCAGATAAACCACATCACCTAGGGTGTTCATTCATTGATCCTGTACCACCACACCAACAACCTTTACCACAAAGAGAAGGTTGAAGACCAGGCATTAGATATCTAATTCGCATGGATCCAGAGAGGGCCTCTTAAGGAGGGGGAGACCAACTCCTTCTAAAAGGCTGCCAGCATTGACCCTTCCTGCAATGAGGTGTTCATGATCTCCCAGATCCAGTTGCCTGAAAGGGCAAGGGTCCAGCCCATAGCTAGTTAAGCACATCCTAGAGAGCACCCTATTCATTTCCTAGGAGGTAACAGGCTGAAAAGAATCCAGATAATGTCCCAGTCACCACACAAGGTCCTGCCTAAGTGGAGCCCAGACTACAGTGAATTTGAACAATGTTGCTGATAAAATATTTAGCAAACTAGTCCCAGCTGCTAGATGGTAAATCAGCAGGATGACTCTTATCCAAAAGAGAGCTGGTCACCCAGAAAAAGGCAGCTGGATAACAAACAGCCATGAAGAAAATTACTTATGTTTTCCCTCTCTTATCACCACAGAGTAGGCCAAACTTGGGCATTTGTGCTTGGTCATATTCAATGTTTGTTGTCCTCCACCTGCACTCTGGCTATTGCTTCTGCTGATTCATGTCTGAATGGGTCCAGCCTTGCAGAGGAAACAGATAGCAATCAAATACATCTGGACCAAGAAGTGACCTTACTGTAGCACCATCAAAACCAAACTTTAACAGATTATCAATGAGAATGTCATGTGGAAGTTTGTCAGGAGCTTAAATGAAATTGAATTGATTATATCCACAGCATTCCTCTTGTCCACTAGAGTAGTTATCCTGTCAAACAAGGAGACAAGATTTCTCTAACATGATCTGTTTTAGACAAAGCTATGTTGGCTCCTAGCAATCACAGCATTGTATCTGAGATACTAATGAAAGACCTGCTTTATTAATTGCTCTAACATCTTTCTAGGGATCAGTGTTAGGCTCACTGGTAGATAATTACTGGAATCTTTTTTTCCTTTTTTGAAGAGGGGAATGACATTTCCTGTTCTCTAGTCCTCCGGCACCTCCTCAGTTCTCTAAGGACTCCTCAGAGATGATTGACAGCTCTTCAGCCAATTCCTTCAGCATTGTGGAGTATATTTCATCAAGGCCCGAGTACTTGAAGACTTTCAAATCAGCTAAAAAATACTTTACTATAACCGAACTGACATGCACTCTGTCCTTTTGTGTTCATTCCCAATCTGTGCTACTCAAATCATGATTTCTTTCAGATGTAAAGACAGAGACACATTTTAATGCTAACCGGAAGCCCCTTTTGGATTTTTTGTGGGAAACAGAAAAAAAAATGAAATTATGATATATGGATTTGACAATTAGTAAAATTAATAGATTATAGTTATGCTGGCCTTTGAGTGTAATAAAGATTTGATTGATTGCTAGATTATAGAAAAAATGGATGTTAAGTTGAAATCTTAGAGTAAGAGTTTAATGTATGTTTGTCTGCTGTAAAAGAAGTTGGAAGTCATTCTTTTTCTGTATTTCTGTATTTCTGTTTATTTTTTTATTTTTTTATTTTTCTGCACTTTTGTTTTCTTTCTCTTTATTCTTTTTTCTTCTATTCTCTTTCTTATTAGTTCTTGTTAGTTTTTGTCTTTCTATTTTTAAAAATTTGAATAAAGTTATTTAAAAAAGGATGTAAAGACAGAGGCAAAATAGGTGTTGAGGCCTTCACTTTTTCTAGGTCATCTGTTAAAATCCCATCCTTCTGAAACTAGCAATGAACGTGCTACCTCTGTTGCATTCTTCTTGCTGCTGACATATTTTAAAACATTCTTCTTACAAGCCTTAGCATGTTTTCTGCCTTTGCCTTCATGACCTCATGACCTTACTTCTTTGGTGGTAAGTTTTTCCTTCTACTCCCAAGAAGCATTCTTCTTTCATTCAGCTGTTTGTTTAGCCACATTGGCATCTTTAGATTTCCCCTTGTCCCCTTCACTGATATTGAGACTGTGCTATCCTTAATACCCTTTTCAAGAATTTCAGCTGGCCACAGCACCTGTGCCGTAAAGGTTTTCTTCCCAAAAGTATCTAACTTACTTATACAAAAAAAAAAAAAAAAAAGGAAATTAGATGGGAAATAGCTTTCCAGATTAGACAGACACAAAGAATAAAAATATGGTATTTCCAAAAAGAGCCTGGGCTATTTTAAAAATGTCAATGCTAAAGTATCAATACCTGGGGCATTTTTTGCTTCAAAGAACATAGGCTGTTGTAAGGTCAGCAGGTATCTGAGTACTCTGTAAATACCTAAGTCCCATGAAAAATGACCAAATACTATTATCACTAGACAACCCTGTGACCCAGTGGGTCATCCTTTGAAAGAAAGGTAGTGCAGTCTGACATGACCAGAATGAACATTAAATTTTAGGCTGACTATATATATATATATATATATATAGACTATATATATATTTTTTTACCCCAATGCTGAATGGTCCCGTGATCATCTAAAAAGAGTATATATCACAAATTAAAAAAAAATTGTAGTGGCAAATGAACTTCAATAATAAGTCAATATTTACTTACCTCAGCAGATAAACAGAATGAGCATGGGTGGGCATAAAAGCAGTGGGAGTGGGAGTGACTTTCAACTTCTTGCCGGCTTCCCCATTGACTTTGCTTGTGAGAAGCTGGCAGGAAGCATTGGAAATCACAATCATGTGACTGTAGGGACCCTGCAACAGCCACAACTTTGCGAATAAAAGTTGCCTGAACATCGTGGAAATTTCAATTCCACAGGAGTAATGGGTCCTGGATTTTTTACACATTCTTTAAATTAGTGGATTTTAGGTACCTTGATTAAAAAAATGTTGCAGTATAATGCACCGTTTGGGCTAACGTGAGGGTAGAAACAGACAAATAGATAAACACAATGAGAGCTTTAGTAGTATATAGATAAAAACTAAAAAAAATCAAAATCTCTTGAGCAGAAGACAGTTATAGACATCTTCCACACACACATGCACAGTGACTAAATCATCAGTATTAAATTAATCTGTAAGTAATACATAGCAAAAAACTTATTCCCCTATACCTTCTTTGCCAACCCTTTACTCCCCAAATCACTTAGGCTAGTCATTGCTAATCATGTTCTGATTGATGGATAGTGATAGCATTACTTAGGGTCTCTGTGGGAAATCTATTATAGTTGCTACATCAACTATTTTTATTTTCATTGTAAATTACTGGTCAGGTAGTATAGTGTTGTGAAAACATTATGAAATGAGATTAGATCTCACGTAGAGCTGCAGATATATAACTGAATTGTGGAAAGCCAGGATAGCTGGAAATAATTGTTCAATAAAGGCCATCATGTACCTAATTGTTATAAAAAAGAAGCTACAAAATAGGAATGAAACGCTATGTTCTTTTTCTGGGTTGAAAGAAATTTGAAAATAAATCGAATGGAAACTCACAGAAATAATGCAGGAGAATTTTTTTGCCTGGCAGTAGATATTATGTGTTCTTTCTTTAACCTTTCTTTAATATTTTTTTTTCATTTCTTCCAATGTATTTTACAAATTTTATTTTATGCCCAGTAAGTTAGAGCAAATAGATGAATACTGTTAGCTCAAAGTGATATAAAAAAACACTCTGAGCCTTTGCAGTTTCACATTTTAAAGTCACTTAAATCATACTGTCATCACAACTATAAGAATAAAATGGATGTCCTTCTGCTGCCCTGATGCTAAAGACATTTACTCGTAAATAAATGCCATTTTCATACAGAAAATGAAAATAAGTTTTATAAGTAAAAACAACCAAACTGCTTGCTTGCTTGATTTATTTATTTATTTTCAAGATTTATAAGGCTACCCAATTCAAACTGTGACTCTGGGCAGCATACAGCACAAACACACAATAAATCAAAAAGAAGAAAAAACAAAGAAAACCATATAACAACAAACAGACAAAATAGGAATACAAAATATAAAATGTAAAATGTAAAATGTAAAATGTAAAATGATGACCAAGCACCCAAGTAAATTGCATTTGCAACCATGTACATGATTATTGTTATTGTTACTATTATTAGGCTATGGTGAGCAACACCAGCCTTAGTAGTAACTGGCATGCCCATGACAGCGGAGGTGCTCCCTCCAAGCTTTTTGGCTATTACTCCTGTCATCTGGAACTTTCCAAGTAACCACTTGGGCAAAATTCGGTGTGCAGAGCCTTGGAGTTTTCCTCCAAGACCCAGTTGTAGATGCAGCACTGCCTGCTTCACAATAATCAAAGCCATCTTCTTGTCTTTTCATAATATTCTAAAGGTAGCAGAATATTTATTAGGCCATGCATAGTTACTGAAAATTAGAATGGGGACCACCAAAAATAATAAACAAATATTAATTTTTATTTTAAAACAAGTTTATATTAATATTTGTTTTAAAAGCATTTTCTACATGCAATTGTTCGATATAGCTTGCTGAATTGACTGATGGGAAGTACAGGTAGTCCTCGTTTAGCGACCACAATTGGGACTGGCAACCTGGTCATTAAACAAAGCAGTCATTAAATGAAGCCATGACTGCGCTTATGTTCTTACTTCAGCTTTCCTTTGCTTTACAGAACCGTGAAGGTCATAAATGCAAGGATTAGTTGCAAAGTGACTTTTCCATCTCTGTCATAATGGCAAACAGTCACTAAAGGAAGCAGTCCCTAAACAGGGACTACCTGTATAACAAAAGGGAGAGAAAGGGCAAAGAGCAAAATTTTTAAAAATTCTGATTGGTAATATTAATTGCATGTTGCAGACAGGTTATCTCTACTTTGTAAGTGATCACTTCTGAGACAGAGGAACCTTTTTTTTAAGTTAATAATTTATTTGTTTAAAACATTTAAAGAACAGAATAAACAGTTATATAAAGGTGGAAAAAGAAAAGGAAAAAAAGGTGGAAAAAGACATAGTGGATCAAAAATAAAATATCAAATAAATGAAAGATTTACAAGTATCATAAAATTTATTATTCATTATTTCATTAATTAAATGTATAGAACTAGGTTTTTTATATTAGCTTAAGAAATAACTAAAAATCTCTATAAAGCACTAAACTGTAATATTAATATTGCTACTATTTGTCATTGTTCAAAAAATAAATGCACATAATCATGTAAAGGGAAAGAAAAGGAAAAAGAAGGAAAAAAATTGAATACACACACACACACACACACACACACACACACACCAGTAAAAACAATATTAAATTCTAAATTCCCTCCCATGGTAACTGACTGGTTATTGCATCAAAATATTTCTAAATATTGAAATTGCCTCTAATTACTATCTTTATGTCAATTGTTTCTGGGTTTTTTGGTTTTTTTAACCTGACACATGATAAAACGCTCCTTGTGTATCACAACATTTCTAGCATTTTTAATTATACACTTTATCTATTTTTGCAATTATTGACAGAGTTATGTACTGTACCATCTGTAAAACACTGTACCAATTTTCACTTAAATTGTAGCATGTGGCAAATTTTATTCAGATCAAATCAAATCTTTATTAAGGTCATAGACCAGCATAGCAAATTTTATTGAATTTTTACCCAAGTTCTGCCATTGTGGTAATATACTTGCATCCACTTTATCATACAATGTTTTACTTGTTCTGTCTCTATGTCATATTTAATAGGAATTTATATATACACCCTAAATAGGTGGTCTTGGATCTGTTAATTTTATATCCTGAGAATTCACCAAACACTTTGTTTTGATCAGCTGTCTCATTGCACTTTATCTTTTCAAAGCTTATATGCTAGCACTTCTACTAGCTATGATCTTTGCAGTCTGCTGCTGATATATGCTTTTCAATCAAGGTTTAAATTCTTCTCAAGAATTTATTTTATTTAATATTGCAAGTAGAAATGCCCATTCCAAATTGTCAAAGGCTTTTTTTTTTGCACCTAAAAAAATTATTGCATTATTATTATTATTATTATTACTATTACTATTATTATTATTAATGATGTATTCTAGTGCATTTATAATAAATCTACTGTTGTCTTTAATGTTCATCATGGGAATATAACCTGTTTGATCCATATGTATTATATCTAGAATACGTTTCTTTAAACATTCAGTTAATATTGTAGTAAAAATTTTGTTATCAATATTCAGTAAGGAGATTGGTTTTAGGACTATGGTTTCTCCAGATCATTCCCTTCTTTATTAATCAAAATTATATATGTTTGTTGTATTGCCTTAGTCTCTGTAATTTCATTCATTGTTTTTGTCAGCAGTTCTAGCAGTCCATTGTTCAGTTCTTTAAAATATTGAGCTATGAGCCCAAGTGGGACTGGCACTTTCTAAAGCTTAATTTGTTTTATTGCTTCTCTCGTTTCTTGATTATTATAAGTTTATTTAACATTTGTCTATGTTTGCTTGTTTATTTATTAAATTTGTCCCCCACCCATCTCCCCCCAATGGGGGACTCTGGGTGGCTCACAACACATTAAAACAATAAATAAATATACAATTAAAACCTATAACCATACACATTCACAAAAATAAAAGGGAAAAAATCCAGGAGCCCAGTGGTTCAAGGCAGCAATGCCAGACCACTTAGGGACTAGCCAACCCCACACTTGATGATCCCCCTCCTCACCCCAGGCCAGATGGCAGAGCCAGGTCTTCAGATC
Organism: Python bivittatus; assembly: GCF_059951505.1. Lineage (NCBI taxonomy): Eukaryota > Metazoa > Chordata > Lepidosauria > Squamata > Pythonidae > Python > Python bivittatus. The sequence continues at coordinate 29,861,455 of NW_028277034.1, forward strand.
CTGCCGAAAGGCCAGGAGTGAGGGGGCCAATCTCACCTCCAAGGGCAAGATATTCCAAAGGGCATGGGTTACAGCAGAGAAGGCCGGTCTTCTGGACCCCGCTACTCAGAGTTCTTTTGCTGAAGGGGTCTGGAGCATGCCCTCTCTGTGTGATCGGGTGGGACGGGATGAACTCATGGGGGACAGGCGATCCCTCAGGTAACCTGGTCCCATGCTATGTAGGGCTTTAAAGGTGATAACCAACACCTTGAATTGGACCCGGAAGCAAACTGGTACCTAATGCAGCTTGCGAAGCAGTGGTGTTATATGGGTCCTTCTTTGGACCCCAAAAATAGCTCATGCAGCTGCATTCTGGACCAGCTGAAGCTTCCAGATACTCTTCAAGGGTAGCCCCATGTAGAGCACATTGCAGTAGTCTATCTGGAAGATAACAAGGGCATGAGTGACCGATCGAAGGGCATCCCGATCCAGGAAAGGGCTTAACTGGTGCATAACCCGAAGTTGTGCAAAAGCCCTTCTGGCCACGGCTGCCACCTGCTCTTTGAGCAGGAGCCATGAGTCCAGGAGGACCCCCAGATTATGCACTGGGTCTGTCTGGGGCAGTGCTACCCCATCCAGCACCAAGAGTGACAAAGTCCTGGATACAGAGGAGCCATTCATTAACCCACAGCTACTCCGTATTACCAGGGTTCAGCTAAAGCCTGTTGTTCCCCATCCATACCCTTACAGTCTCCAGGTATCGTGAGAGGGTAGTCATGGCATCACTTACCTCACCTGGGATGGAGATATATAATTGAGTATATTGATCAATTGATCAATTATACTCATACTCATACTCATAATATAGCATACTGATGATACCTCATCCCATGATGACGGATGATCTCACCCAACAGTTTCATGTAGGTGTTGAAAAGGAGCGGGGAAAGAACCAAACACTGTGGCACCCCACAAAGGAGGGGGCGGGGATGGGACCTCTCGCTCCCTATCACCACTGATTGGGATTGGCCCTGGAAAAAAGATGTGAACCAGCACAAGACTGTGCTGCCCACCCCCAATTCCCTGAGTCATCCCAACAGGATACCATGGTCGACAGTACTGAAAGCCACTGAGAGATCAAGGAGAACAAAGATGGTCGCACTTCCAGTAGATGGTCCCATTCCTGCCAGAGATCATCCATAAGTGCGACCAATGCTGTTTCCATTCCATAACCAGGCCTGAAGCCTGACTGGAAGGGGTCCAGATAATCCGTTTCCTCCAGAATCCTTTGGAGCTGTGATGCCACCACTTTCTCAACCACCTTCCCCAAAAAGGGGAGGTGGGAGACTGGATGGAAATTGTCCAGTATGGTAGAATTCAGGGAGGGTTTCTTGAGGAGGGGGGTGCATCAACGCCTCTTTAAAGGCAGCTGGGAACACTCCCTCCCGCAAGGATGTATTAACTATCACCTGGATCCAACCGCATGTCACCTCCTGAGCTGCTTTCACCAGCCAGGAGGGGCATGGGTCCAGATGACAAGTGGTGGCCTTCACAGTCCAAAGGATCGTGTCCACTTCCTCAGGAACAACAGGATCAAACCATTCCCAGATAACTAGGCAAGAATGATCCCCTGATATTTCCCCAGACCCTGCACCATGCTCAGAGTCTAACTTGGAATGAATCCGAGTGCAGATGCTCTGAAAATTCGTCCGTGAGGCCCTGCAAATGATCCCCAGATCCTCCTTACCAAGGAGGGATCTAGTGATCCCAAACAGGGCCGCTGGGCGGCACTCTGAGGACGCGATAAAGGTGAAGAAGTATTGACGCTTCGCCACTCTTATCACCACAATGTAGGCCTTGATAGCAGCTCTAACCTGTGTTCGGTCGGATTCAGTCTTTGTCTTCCTCCAGTGGTGCTCCAGATATCTCTTGACCTTCTTCAGCACCCTCAACTCCTCTGTAAACCACGGGAAGTGTCGGGGCTGATGTGGCAAGAGAGGTCGCATAGGCGCAATCCTATCCAAGGCCCCAGCTGCCTCCCTATTCCAAGCAGCAGCCAAGGCCTCCACTAGACTGTGCAGCAGATCCACAGGAATAACCCCCAGCTCCCTCTGAAACCTTGATGGGTCCATCAGGCACTGGGGGTGGACCAATCGCATGGGTCCTGCCTCCCTGCGGAGGGGGTTAGCATAGGAGAAACTCAGGGTCACCAGGATGTGATCTGACCATGACAACGGGGAAAGCTGTAAATCTCCCCTCAGATCACTTTGCCATTACTCCGACAAGAAAACTAAATCTGCATGTGGCCACTGTCCCAGGTTGGGTCCCACACAATTTGCGACAGGCCCATGGCTGCCATTGTAGCCATGAACTCCCAAGCTGCCTCCAAGGTCCATCCCAGGGACGGCAAGTTGAAGTCCCCCAGGGGTCCTATGAACCTGCTGACCAGGGCCTGGAGCGAGCATGGAGGGCCGGAACATGCCACCGGTAACACCCTCCAGCTCCCGCCATATCGTCCCCTGCCCGTCACCACCTTGATAGTGTAGCCCACCGCATCGGCCCCAGGGGTGCCAGGCCCAAATACCTCCACTCCTGGGCCCTCAGGGTCCCCAATCCGGAGTAAAGTTCCCTCCATCCAATCACACATCCACATACAAAACCAGACACTCCCAGGGGAGGGAAGATCCCACCCACGCACCAGCTCACAGTCTCGGCCCAGGCTTGGACCCACCCCCACCAAACCTCACACTACAATCAGACTCTGCCCCCCTGCATGACCTCTCTCACTAGTCGGCAGGGCGGGCATCCCATGCACTCACTCACACCTCCTGTCTCTCACCCAGCAGGTGGACCCTCACATCCTCATACAGTCCCAGACTCCCTCCCAGACTCTCACTACCAGGAGGGAGTCCCAGATTCACACTGGAGGGACCCTACAGTTCTCCACTGGTGCTGGGTGGGATTAAGTAAGGGTGGCTAGGTACTGAAACCCCCAGTTCGCCCCTCTTGAAGACAAGAGACAATTGATATGCTGTCTGGCGCACCCCCTGCTGCCCAACTGTTCCTCCAAAGCTGAGGGATCTTCCTCCCCAGTCAGACAACCACCCCGCATTGGGGTCTGCTGGGGTTCGCCGCATTATACTAGGCTCGCTGGGGCCTGCTGAGCCTACTAGGCCAAGAGTCCATTGTGCCGTTAGTCCCACTGGGCTTGAGGCTAGGAATGCCATGCTGAGTCCTGCCAGAGTTCGTCGCGACATGTTGCAAGTCACTGAAACTTGCCACGCCATGCCATGGTTCATCTGGCCTCACTGTGGCTCGTCGGGGGGCCGCGCTGTCCTGAGGCTCGCCACAGGTCACCACCCGTGCTAGGGCCTGTCAGGACTCTCCACGCCGCTTCGAAACTTAGCGGGCTTGCCACAATGCACTGGCGCTCCCCAGGGCCCACCACGCCAACCCAGGACTCATTGAAAGTTACAGCCCATGCCAGGGCCCAGCAGATCTCCCCACCCTGCTCTGGGGTTCAATGGGGCCTACCGCCCCACACCGAAGCCGCACCGGAACTTGCCCAGGCCTGCTGCTCACTGCTCGCCTGGTGTTGCCGCTCTCCGCCATGCTCTCCACTGTGCTCCTCTGCTCCATCCCAGGGGTTGCCCCCGAGGTGACCCATTCGAGGGGGAAAACCCCTCTAAGGTCCACTCTGCACCCAATTCACCCTAGGAGGTGGTGAAAGTCCCAGGGGGAGGGGGTCAAACCCACAATCTTCCCCCTTAGTGCAGTAGCCACGCCCGGCGTTTGCTGGCAGTCGCCATCTTGGACTTTGCTTGTCTAATGTTGCCCATTAAATTCTTTGAGTGCAGATTCCTTGATATATTTATTTAGATCTGTTTCATCAATATGAACCTTAGCATATAATTTCCTAAAAAAGTTTCAAGTTCTTCTGTAATTTACAATCTTGTGTACAGCAATTTATTTTCTTACTTTATTGCCAATATTGTCCATCTTTGTTTCTCTTTTCTATTCTGATATGCCAAAAATTTCCCTGGTTTGATACTATTCTCAAAATGATTTTTTTTTTTAGCAATTTTTATTTTAGAAGCAAATACTGTATTGTAGCTCAGGGTTGAACTGTGGAGTCCTTGGGGTTCTCTGAGCTTGGTTCTTTTCTTGCAAACATTTCATTACCTGGCTAGGTAACATCTTCAGTGCTAAAATGGGTTGGGGTTTGCTCTCTATTTATATACTATGGCATGCCTTGCTAGCGCTGGTGAGGGTGGGGGTTTTGTTCTGCTCCTCTGGTAGTTCCTTGATTAGCATATGTTTACTGCTTGATTGTGTGCCTGGTAGTAACCTTTGCTTATCTGGGTGATGATTGCTAGTGAGGAGATCTTCTGGTCTTTTGTCTCTTTTGAATAGTATGTAGATGCTGTTTATCTCTATGTGTCTGTTAATTGCTGCCTTGTCTGAATACCAGGCTTCCAAGAATTCTCTTGCATGTTTGGATTTAGCTTGGTCTAAAATGCTGACAGTTTCCCAGTTAAAACTATGGTTAATCCAGTCCATGTGTTGTGAGATTAAGGAGTTTTCAACATGTCTTCTGACTGCTAGTTGGTGCTCGTGGATACGCTCTGCCTGTCTGTCCTACAAAGTGTTTGTTACAGTGTCCTTACACTGTACGTGGTAGATGACTCCTATTTTTTCTTCTTGTGCTACTGGGTCTTTTGGTTTACTTAAGATATTTTGGACTGATTTTGTTGGTTTGTGTGCTAGAGAGATGCCATGTGCTTGTAATAGTCTGTTGGTGGTTTCTGAGATGTTTCTGATGTATGGCAGTGTGATCTTTTTCATAGCTTGTGTAGGTTGTGTTGTAGTAGGTTGAGTGGTCAGGCACTTTTTGATAAAGTTGTGTGGATATCCATTTTTTTTGGAAGATGTTGTATAGGTGGTCTTTCTCCTTTTTCTGCTGTTCTGGGTTGCTGCAATGTGTTTATGCTTGCTTGAATAATGTTCTTACACAGCTTCTCTTGTGGGAGGTTGGGTTGTTGCTTTGGTAATGGAGTACTTGATTGGTGTGGGTTGTCTTCCGATAAACTTGGGTTTCTGATTTACTGTTGTTTCCTCTGCAGTAGGAGTATATCCAGGAAGGGTTGCGTGTTGTTGTTTTCTTCCTCTGTAATGGATTTTGTAAATGGTAATGAAATGTTTGCAAGAAAAGAACAAAGCTCAGAGAATCCAAAGAACTCCACAATTTTTATTTTATTTTGTAGTTCTTCTATTTTGAGTAAATATAGTTGTTGTTTAGCTTGTTGCAATTATTACATCACTTGGCTTTCTGGGTTGATCCTGTGAATCTGTTCTGTTTCTGTTATTTTTCTTTCCAGCTGTACTTTCTGTCTATTGGCAGGGACAAGTATAAGCACACTACTCCAAATGACCCTGATCTACATACACTTGGTGTTAAGTGTATTTGTGCAATTTGTGTCACATCTAGTTTTTGCCCTCTGGCATATGCTATTTTTCTCCATCAGCTGGAACTTCATAATTTTGGCTGGTTCTTATACTACCTGCTTTTGTATCCTGAGCATAATCCACTGGGAAAGTTTTCCTATACAAGCTCCACCAAAATGAATAGAAGCTATGGCTATATAGGATATCACCATATGTTCCTAATTCTATATACTTTACCATAATGCTCCACTATCATAAACATTACTTCTTAGCAAACAATCATTCTGTTGTCCAAATCAGACTTGAAATGAAGGAGTGGTTGTCAACATTTCAGCCTGCTAGGATGCTACTGGTAATTTTATGTTCTAAGATAACAGACTAATTGAGAACCAACAGCCATGAAACATTCCCTTTCCATCCAATTGACCTGCAAGAATGTCTCAATTTCGTTTGCCCCTGCTCAAAGTAAAGGACAGTAAATTGAAAGCATCTCATCTACCCATCATGGTGGCATACATGACAATTCTGTACTTTGTCCTCTTTACTCGGCCCTTCCATTACTTCAGAAGACTTGAAGCTGTGAGACAAGAGGAAACAGGCGTGCCCTGCGATGGCTACACAGACTGCTCTGTGCAAACCACTGGAGTGAAATGCAGCTGCCTCTGGAGCATCACTCACTATGGCAGATGTTTTCCATTTACAAAAAATCTTGTAACCACAACAACAGGAAAGTGGGTAAAATTGCATGCTAGGCTAGAACCCCCCAGAGTTCCTGGGACAACCGAAAGAATAAAATATCAACTAATAACTAGGAAATCAATCCACTCTATTAGTGAATTGAAACCCACAGCTTTGCATAGATCTTTTATTTAGTGAGGATTATTCAGATGAATTGGCAGGTGGATTGTCTCTTTTTCATTGAACTGCTTTTATGTTCCCTGTTCATTTTCTGATCTTTTCCTACTTAATTTACCCTGGAACTATTTTCAACTGTCTATTTTGTATATGTAACCTCTCCTCCCTCTTAGCCTTCACTATTCATATTCAGAATAATGGAGAGAGAAGCATCTAATTATTCTGAACATGGAGGCAGGCTTCCATAACTCACAATGTTTTTTTCTGTCTTCAGGAAATGGTTTTAATAAACCATTCTAAAGGGATTAATATCATTTACTCATAAGCACAGCTTGAAGCTGATCTTATGATATATCCTCCAGGCTTTTCCTAGTTCTTGAAGGGATTTCAGCTATGTCAGCTTCATATAACTTACAAAATCAACTCGGGCAGTAACTTGCCAAGTACACATGTGGCTAGAACTGCCCACAAGGGAAAACTTTACGAAGCATATAAAATGGACTTTAATATCAGAGCACACCTTTTGGGATGTATCTTTAATTTGTTTAAACATGCAGAAAAGCTGACAAGCTACTTTTTTTTGTTTGTTTGTTTGGAGAAGTACTATAAGCAAAGGACAGAGATGCAGAACAAGAATTAAACCAATATCATCTTTATACGTCTTGATCTTTTTTATCCTCCCTTCCCAGACATATTACTAACTTTTAACTTTTCTTCATTCTGATTTCTTAAACCCTGAACATTTTCTTTTGCAGCATGTCTCTTGTAAATCATCTGTAACAAATCTCTATAAAGTCTGGGGAACTATTTAAATGGCCATTGCCATTTGTTAGATTGGCTTCACAGAAAAAGAGCATCCAGAATATTCTATGAATTTTAAGAAAAAGGCAAATATACAAGAAACAGTGAAAGCATTATTCTAGCCACATTTTTTACTAAAATATTGATCTATTCTGATATTATTTTGGAAGGCCAAATGCTTAAATAAGTGAAATGTACCAGCTACTTACTTTCTAAATAACATTTTGGATTGATATTGCAGGAATTAATATATGCAGTTTTTCCTACTAACTCCCCATCCACTGAAATCTTGGTTGGAAACTTAGCTTAAGAAATGAGTGTGTAAGTGCTATATATATTTGCTGAATGCTGATATATCCAACAAGATACATGCATATGGTAGCAATGCAGATTAACTTTATGATTACTAAGTTGCAAGTATGAATATGTATCATCATAATAATAGTAATAGTAATAAATATTCTTATCCTATGAAACTTACCCTTAATCTACAAAACTAAATTTAGCATTACTAAATTAGACTTATTCATCTATGACACTGAAACTCACACAGACAACAGTATGTCTTGAGTGTAATTCATCAAGCTAAGGTGCCAAAATCCAAGGAGTGGAACTCAAACTCTGAATCACAAAGAGATGCTGATATATAGTTGACTCAAAATGTAACATCTAACAGCACATGTCCACAGAACTTATACTGATAAGAGTGTGTCTGAATTGCAGCCTTCTTCCTTTTGTTATGTATAATCAATGACAATGCTTGTGATCTATTAAAAATAGTTATGACTAACACTGAACAATCAGAAGAAAATAATCCCTGGATACTGGAAGATTCTACTTTTCCATCTAGGTAACATTTTTCCACCCAGCATTTTACAATAGGTATATTCTTCTTCTTCTTTTTTTTTTTTTTGTCTTTCAATAATTTTATGAAAAATTATATTAAACAGATAAAACTAATACAAAAACCTAATACAAAAATACATTGAGGAAAAAAAAAATCTTGCAGCTCAAATCTGTTAGGTATACCCCAAAGCTGTGGGAAAACTGGAACTAGTAGGATAAATCTGCCAGAGAAAGACTGAGCTGAAAATCAGGGCTACTATATTTTCAATACTGCTATGCTTAGTCCTGTAGTTTCAGTTTTGCTGATTAATGACTACAATGTATTAGTTATTATATATTTATCTAGGCCTTCTGTAACTTGGTTTAGCTTGTTTCCCCAAGTACTCAAAAAATGCTTTATTCATTCTAAATACAGTGTTGGGTTTGTACTAGCATCATCCCTTCCCAAACCATTGGGCCATGGTCACCCTGATAGAAGCTGGAGCCATTTATTTGAAAGGTTAGTCCTGGGGAAGGGGGATCTCGTATTCTGCCTCATCCAAATTCCAGAGAATTGGGGGAAGGAGGCACCTCCCCTTTCAAGAATATGTGGTGGCAGTTTGCTTGCCAAGTTGAACTATTTTAGTTTGGGGAACAGCTATAGCCAGATACCCTTGGACTCAGAGGGTGTTAAGGGAAAAGATTTAAAGCACTGGATGCACAGCTGCAGGTGAAGGCAGTTTATTTACATGTGAGAAAGTAAGGATAGAGCTTCTCTCTTCTCTGTCTTATTGAAAATAGCACAATCCAAAGGTGTTTTATATTCGTTTATTGGACAAACAGATGTAATTGAATCATAATCAAAAAAGGAGTAAGCCAAACAGAAAAGAAAAGGAATTTAACAGGATATTAATGTTTCCTCCTTCAGCAGCAAAGGTGCTGGAAGCATTGTTGCCTTCAGAAAAAAGGTCAAAGCAAGTTCAGAGAAAAGAGGGGGAAAATGAGGGTTTTTATGAAATGAGGTTTAAAGAAAAGAAATTGATCATTTAAAAAAATCCTACACAATTAAGTGGAAGGGTTGCAGCCTCAGGAAAAGCTAAGCCAGGCTTGTCTTATCATCATGCTACATTTTGGAATGAAGTGTCAACACTGGCATCCAAGCAGAAGTAAGAAGTAGGTATCTAGAGAGGAATAGTTTGTTGCTGCTGCACTGGCCATCCCTTCCTGAGCTGTTTGACTCTGTCACTGATTTGGTGATGGACTTCTCCAGATTGATAGTTTTGGGAAACTTCACTTGTCCTCAGGTAGTGTAGAATCTGAAGCCATTCATGCTCACCATGGCAACCAAGGACCTAACCCAGAACATTGAGGACCTAACCCACACACACTAGATTTGGGTTTTGTCTAGGGCAATTGTGATGAGATCTGAAGGTGGAGGTCATTAGCAACACTCCTTTGTCATAGGCAGATCACTCTTGAATTGCTTTTCAGCTTGCTTGTACTCTCCCCCTCCCTGCAGGAAGCATGGACCTATTGGATCAGTCCACTCCAGGCTCCTGGTTTCAGAGAAAGGTTGAGATTTTTCCTGTGGATCTGGTGGGCATTGACTGAGATCTTAGTCTTCACCTGGGTGTGTGACAGGGACTTTAGATAGCATTATTCCTATGCCACTTGTCCCTGTTTCTCAGTCTTGTGGGGCTCCCTAGTTTTCAAAAGAGCTCTGGGACAAGATGCCTAGAGCACTGTTAGAGAATCTGACCAAACACATGTAAAAAGTCCCTATTAGGGATTACACTGTGGTGATAAGAGTGAGAAAATGGAGCCTTTTGCTGCTCTTATTGTATCCGCAGATGGCTAACCAGTGGCCTTTTTCAAAGTAACCCACTCCTTATTGAGGAGGAAAGGAACAAAATAAACATCCACAGGGTCACTTTAAGGAATATTCTGATGGATAAAATCACTCAGATTAGCTTGAGTTGGACTCCAACTGGGGAGGCCCAGTTGAATTATCTAAGACATGCTCTTATAATTAAAAGTTAGATAAATATATAAAGCTCTAGCTCCATTATTAAGAAAGCTCTCATAAAAAAAAAAAAGCCTGGCTTAGTCAATACTCACCTTTAGGTAGCCAACAAAATCCTAATTATTTAAGAAAGCCTTTGGAATCATGTTGCTAGATAGTGGTCGTGGGTGTTTGCAAGGGGCAAAAAGGAGCAAATGATACCATGCGTGTCATAGCTTCGTCACTCAAATGATGTGGATTATGTAATTTGCATCATTTGATGTATCACTGGTGACTTCTACCAGACACCAGTGAGAGTGGCTGTGTACACACATTATTACAACCCCATTATGCAGAGTGTTTTCCAGCAGGAGCATGTATATTATCTGCATAGAGCAAGGAACCCTAACCCTGGTCTAGTAGCTATGTCAGGAGCACAAGTGACTGAAACAGTGGGAGCAAAAACACTCTGCTGATACAGTCCAGCTGCCATGGCTTTTGCAGCAACTACCTGGAGATGGACAGGAGCCATTTAAAAAATAAACTAGAGAGACGAACGCTGCCAATTTTTGGAAGGAGTCCTTTTGCGCCATTAGTTGCCATCTCTTTTTTTGACTAGCAAGAATGTAAGGTGCAAGTTTGCTTAGCCACAAACACACACATTTGAAGAATAATATACATGACATTCCAGGAGTTTCTGTGGTGTGTGATTCAGGAATTAAGCAAAGATGAACACTTATGCATGTTATCATTTTTAATGAGGTATTAATATAGATTTAAGCTCAGGCTTAAAAATCAAGTGATTTTACATGACATTGAACTCCAGCATGGAAATTATAAACATTAGAAGCCGAACATTTTAGAATGGAAATTACGTGTTTGAAAATCTTTGCGGTGCCTAAAGCTGCCACCTTTTGGTCATTTTCAGAAACACTCATTTTGCTGGATAGAAGATTCCAAATGTTGTCTTAATAATCTACAGAGTCGCTTTGTTGTAGGCATTGTTTTACAACTCTGATTTTGCTTAGACCTTAGATCTTTAAAGACAGAGGTTCTCCTTTGCATTACATGCTTGCCATGCTAACCTTAACCATGGTATCCTCAGCTGACTGGATTGTCTGAATTCACATGATGAGCTGAATCATAAAGTGATCACATGGACTCCATTCACACAGAACACTTAGCTAAAATGTAGTTGGTTAACTTGTGATTCAGTGGGTCATGCTGACCCAGGCACAGCCTTTAACATTAGCAAAGAAATGTAAACAGGCTCTGCATAACAAGGAGTCATATGAATAGCAACCAAGAACAAAATATAACTACTGAATGATAGATAAGGATGTGGGGAAAAATTTAAACTATTTATGCTGTTACCATTTAACTGGCTGCAAGCATCAGTGGTTCCATTACATCTTTCTTGTCTTCATTCAAATGTGTAATAATTACAAACTTGTCCAGTACCAGTCAAGGTACTTTTCTGCAAAAATATGAAAAACCTTTTCTCTATAGTTTATTCTGTTTACACAGCCTAGCCAAAGCTGGGTATTTTGCTTGATGATAGAGATGCATAACATATTAGTCACATTAACTCAAAGTGGGATTTTATTTTTCAGATACTTTCCTATAATTACCATGCATATTTTGTAAGTGGCTTTAGGGGGGCCTTTTAGACCTAGATGATGATAACAGCTAGATAAACTGTTATTTTAACACTAATTCTGTTATTTTAACCCAAGACCATAGATGGTGATAATGCCTACAATCAAAACTGTTATGGTAACTGAATATATAGAATGTGTCTAATACAGTACTTGGAGAACATAAATGTACAGTTAGTTAGATGCCATTGAATCAGGCCTGATTCGTGATAAGACTAACGTGATGACAATCCAGTGACAGTGCATAGCTATTCCAAGATATTCATGATATTCCAGGGTTACACTTGATCCTGTCCAATCATCTTATTTATTATTTACTGATAACACAGTGCAAACAGGAATAGTTTGAATACCTTAATAATGGGATGCATGTCTGAAATGTGAGATTTAGGCAAGAATTGAGAATAATGGTGCCTTGCAAACTAGATATGGAGGAACTTAAACTAAATGCTGTGGGGGAGGGAGAAAAAAATCCAGAAGATAGTGGAACTGTGGAGTTCTTGGGGCTCTGAGCTTGGTTGTTTGGTTGCAGACGTTTCATCCCCCAAATAGGTAACATCATCAGTGAGTGAGAGTGGGGTTTCCTGCCTGTTTATATCCAGTAGCTTGCTCTGCCAGTTTTGCTGGGGGTGTAGTTTCCTCCTTGGTGGTTCCTTGATTAGAGTATTGTTTTCTGCCTGATTGTTTGTCTGGTGCTGATTCCTGCTTATCTGAATGTAGGTTGCTGGAGGGGATGTTCTTTTGTTTTCTTCCTGGGCTTTTTAATGTCTCTTTCGAATAGGGTATAAATGTGGTTTATATCTATGTGTCTGTTGATGGCTGATTTTTCTGAATGCCAAGCTGCCAGGAATTCTCTAGCATTTTTGGATTTGGCTTGGTCTAAGATGCTAATAGTTTCCCAGCTGAATCTGTGGTTGAATCTGTCCATGTGTTGTGAGATTAAGGGGTTTTTGTCATGTCTTCTGACACCTAGTTGGTGTTCATGGATGTACTCTGCTGGCCTTCTGCCTGTCTTACATAGTGGCTGTTGCAGTCCTTGCATTGTATGTTGTAGATGACCCCTGTTTTTTCTTCCTGGGCTACTGGGTCTTTTGGTTTGCTTAATATGTTTTGGAGGGTTTTAGTTGGTTTGTGTGCTACAGTGATGCCATGTGGTTGTAGCAGTTTGTTGGTTGTTTTTGAGATGTTTTTGATGAATGGAAGCGTTATCCTTTTCATAGGTTGTACTGGTGGGTCTGTGTGGACAGGCCATAGTGGGTCATGAGGTCAGGCACTTTTTGATAAAGTTGTGTGGGTATCCATTTTGTTGGAAAATGTTGTATAGGTGGTCTGTTTCCTCTTTCTGGAGTTCTGGGTTGCTGTATTGTGTTTGTGTTCATCTGAATAACATTCTTACACAGCTCCTCTTCTGGGAGGTTGGGTTGTTACTTTGGTAGTGGAGCACTTGGTTAGTGTGAGTTGCTTTCCAATAGACTTGGGCTTCTAATTTGCCATTATTGCCTCTATTGATGAGAATATCCAGGAAGGGTAGTATGTTGTTGTTTTCTTCTACCCTTGTGAATTTTATTCATTTGAAGGTGTTGTTGATTGTTTCATGGATCTTCTCTAGTTGTTCCTTTTTTATTATGATGAGGGTGTTGTCTACATACCAGATCCACATACTTTTGGTTGTTTGTGTGGGAGTGTTACAGCTTCTAGATGCTGCATTGCAGTCTCTGCTATGAATCCCGAGTGGTGATCCACTGGGTGTTCCTCTGATTTGTTAGTATGTTTGTCCATCAAACTGAAAGTAGGTGGTGAGGCAAAGGTTGATGAGATCCATGAGCCTGGGTATTTCAATCATAGTGTATTTGGCTAGGTTGGGTGTATTGTGTAGTACTGCTGCAATGGATTCTACTAGTTCTGGATCTATGGATGTGAAGAGTGTTGTGAATCGAACAAGACCATAATTTTATCTTTTTCTGTTCTTAGGTCTTTGATTTTTCTGGTAGCACTGTAGTGGAGAATTGACAGAATTTTCCTCTCTATGAGACGTCCAAGCTTGATAGTACTAGGACTGGGAAAGAGTTTCAGGATGTGGAAATACTGATGAAGATTATGTAATACAGAAAGGAGTAAGTCAAGTTAAAAGTCAAGGATTTCAATACACAAATGCATAGATGATGGGAAGAAGCAGGAAGCACTAGAAATCTTAATGCAGGAAGACACTGAAACCTGGTAGAACACACATCATGAACAGAATGCAAGAACTGAAAAATGTAAAATTCAAAATATTAGCACAGACAAAAGGGGAGAAGGAATTGCATTATACAGTATATGCATACTTTATTGATATCCAGAAATTTCAGCTTGACAGTTTAGTCAAAGACATTTATATAAGAATTCAAGGAAGAGGAAAAAACAAAGAGAAAATTGTGAGGGTGCACTCTAGTCCATCAAGTCTGATAGAAGGTCTGGTCAGTGCCCTCATGGACCATGTTACAGAACTTTCAGGGAGGAGAGACATAGTAGTAATGGGAGACTTCAGATACTTGGAAATGTGTTGGAAAACCAAGATCCAAAACTGCGGGGTCCTAAAAATTCCTCGCTGGTCCTGCTTACTGTTTATTTTAGTTTGAAAAGACAAGGAATTGGCTGTCCTAGATCTGACTGTAATGATGGAAGAGCTGAACGAAGAGGTAAAAGCAGGAGAAACTTAGGAAAGGAATGACCACATCATCTTGAGGTTCAAGATACTACAGTATCTTGGTAAAAGAAATTGGAGCATAATCCTGTATGTACAAATTTCAACAAACTTAGAGATGCATAAATTGGGAATCCCATGGACAGAAATCCTCAGACCAAAAGGAACACAGGAGGGTTAGGAACTTCTCAAAAATAAAGTACCGGCAGTGCAATTGTATACCATTCCTATGAGAAAAAACAGGAGGGAGTAGATTAGGAATCCAATGTAAGTTTTTAACTGAGCTAAAAGGAACATGAATAGGAAATGGGTCTAATTACCAAGGAGATATATCAACAAGTGACTAATATCTGAAGAAAGTTAGGCTAAAGAACTAAAAGCAATGAGAAAGGCTTTTTAGGCTATGTCACTAATTAAAAAAAAAAAGGGCTTGACCCACTGCTAGGAGAAGATGGTAGGATAGTAATAGGTAATGTGTGGCAGGGTAAGGATAGAGCCCCTCAATACCAATTTTCCTTCAGTCTTCTTCCCGAAGGGGTTCTATGTTCAAATAGATGTAGGCTGAACAACTGATACAAGGAAAGAGTGCCAACCTAAGGTAAGTAAAGGGTAGTTAGGGAGAATCTGGCTAAATGAACAGGTTTAAGCTACCAATACCAGACCAATTACAGCTGATGATTTTGAAGGAGCTTATGGATATAATTCTTCTCTAATTTTTGGGAAAACATGGAGCTTGGGGATAGTGCCAGAGGACTGAAGAAGAGCAATTGTTTCTCTCTCCTAAAAGGGGGAGAGAAGCCAGGTAACTGCAGACTGGCCAGCTTGATGTTGTTATTGGAATAAATTATTAAAAAGCCAGGAATAAATGATTTAGAAGTTGGCTTATGAGCATTTTGAAAAGAATACATTGCTTGGAAGGAACCAGGTGTGTGTATCAAAAATAAGTTGTGTTAAACCAACCTGATCTCCTTTTTTGATAGAGTAACATGACAGTTGACTGTAGGAATGTGATAGACATGGTGTACCTTCAGCAAAACATTCAACACAATCTCCTGTGAGGTTTTAGTAGAGAAGTTGGCAAAATGTGGGTTGGACTATGTTACCATTACTAGTTGAACATTTGAACCCAATGAGTGGGTACATCAATGGGTCGGCATCAAGCTGAAAGGAAACACTGACTGATCTAGTCAGAACTCTGTTTTAGTGATTGATTCTGATTAACTAATTGATTGATTTCTACTGACTTTCCAAACCTACATGCACACCAAACACAGCTACATGCTGGAAACTACATTTTTCCAAGTAAGTGCAATCCTTAATTACACATGGACCAACATTTTAGTACTGCCATATTAGATTTTTAAATGTTATTTTTACTTTATGTTGTATTAAATTTACCTCCCCACCAACCCATAAGCTGTTAATGCAACTTATGAAGGATAAATTCCTGTACAAAACTATTTCATGCTATTATGCTGTTTCCCATATAAAGTGCAGCTGTATCCCCAAAGACTCTCAGTAAATCTCTTCTACCTCTGTACCTTTTCAAGCAAAAGCTTTGTTAATCTATCTCCTGCTTTATTTGGTATATAAGACAATTTTCCTGTTATTCCAAATGCTATTTTATTTCAAACTTCAGCATTCCTGTCTCAGATGATTAGTATATCTTATTTTGGTGTTGAGTTAATGAGGTTTTACAAGTTTACAGAAGACTGTTCAACTTCTGATTCCTCTGTGTTTTATTTTATTTTATTTTATTTTATTTTATTTTAGTTTAGTTTAGTTTAGTTTAGTTTAG